>NC_133821.1:40751172-41070948 GCF_047830755.1 Zonotrichia albicollis | reverse complement strand
GCAGGATATGGTGCCCTCCTTGCACAGGATTTGACTCAGGCTCCCTTATCCAAACAACACTTCAAGCAAGTACAACTTCTCCTGAGTAATTAGCCCCTCTCCTAGACCATGGTGCTCATCAGCTGGCGTGGCTCTTGCTCTGTTCTCACCAACTTTATCCAAGTGCTTGCAGTGTTCACAAGGCTGGGCTGGGAGCACGAGGGGCAGAGCACACACAGCTTGGCACAGACATGAGCTTTACCATCTATGAAAGATCTGTGGATGCTCCAGAGGCTGAGAACAGCAGATGTAAAACATTCCTGGATCTCTGATTTTTAATTAAAGATTTAATCCTGTCATTTGACATTTTCTATTCCAAGATTTCTCCAGTGGGGAGCTTCTTCAATTGGCTCAACACACCTTGTAATCCCACATTTTCAGATCAGCTGTCAGCTGGATCACTGAGTCTCCTCCTCAAACACATGTATTTTGAGATGATGATGTATGTGTGCATGAGATGTACATTCCTGGGAGTCATTGTTGACTGGGGAAACAGATCTCAGCTCCTCAGAATTTTGAGAAGGGTTGCCCATTCTTTTAGGTGTGATTTGAAGTGATTTAAAAAACAAGGCAACTAAGGACAGAATGACCACTCCTACCCCCTGTCAGATTTCATCAGCCCTCTCATAGTGCTAGAAAGGTACTTCACCTTCACTAAATTTAACTCTTTTATCACACCCTCCCAATCCTTCAGGTTTTGAACTCACTCAGACACTGTGCAATTCTGGGGACTGAAAAAGAATTTACTGCAACAATATTATCTGCGGGGCTTAAATCCTACTTGGTTTTAGATTATTACTTGGAGCACATTTCATTTATGTTGCTTCTACCAGCTGTGATGACTAGACTGAATAAATAACGAATATATATTAGTTGTATCCTGAGAGAGAGGAGCTACAGGTGGAGTCCAGGAACAAGAGCAGCTGCTGTGGTCTGCAGCCTTCAGCCACGGGGACAGCAACCATAAATAACCTAAGAGATCTTCCTGATTATGGAAAAGCCTCACAGCAATATTTTCTCTGCTTCCATCAAGCCAAGACAGCATGAAATAGCCTTTTTAAAATATTTGATTTCTTTTGGAAAAAAAATAAAAGGTCAAAAAATGGTAAATGTTCAAAATTGAAACTTCAGAAGAATATTTTGGAATCAAAAAAATTTAAATCTATCAGGAGCTCAAGATGTCACCTACAGCTTGTTTGATCCAGATAGAAATATCTGAACTTAGATGTTCCCTGGCACAGGGATCTTTTAAAATCCTCCAAAATCAGAGTCTCCAAAATGGGCTATGTAGCTTATTTCTAGACTTAGAAAGTTCTTTTCAGTCCTTCAGATGAGTGCTGATCACTTTTATATCCTGCCTGTACTGGACATGGAGAGCACTTGATGACATTTTTTTGAAATCTATTATCCGACAAGCTGATGACTTTCATCTGGAATAAGTATTTTCCTTTAAATTTCTTCCACCTTCCACACAGTTCTTATCATACTTCTCGATTGACTGCAACTTGTGGTGTGAATTGTGGTGCCTTTGTCAAAAGATTTGAAAGGTCTATGTCACCAGGGATACACTTTTACTTTGTCCTAATTTAGGGTAAATTTGAGATACTGAAATTTTGGGATGTTCTGTACATAGACCAGGAAAGCCCTTTCCCCTTTAACTGAATATTTCAGTTTCACTATAACATTATAGTCACTTGCATTACTTCAAGTTTAAAATACTTTTCTTCCCAATAAGATAGACAACTATTTGTGCTGATAGGCTTAGATAAGTTTTCAGTCCAGCAACCTGTGAATTAATTGAACTTCCCTCCAATTCAATTTACTCAACACAATAAAAGTCAATGGAGATATACTACAGAATAATGTTTCCAATATGTCTAAGTTGTGCATCAGTGGACTGGGTGTTTATGTGACATTTATTTGTGGTTGTGTTCTTGAATTTCTCTCCACAGCAGGACTGATTCCTTGATTTTGCATACCATTATCTAACAATCACTAAAGCAGGATTAATACTACAGGCATATTTCAAATATTTGCAAATTATTATGATTATTTATTTTGGTCCTTGTTCCTACACAGCATCTGGGCATCTGTCAGTGTTTTGTAACAGTGTTAGTGTCCTCTTCTGCAGAAGGAATACTGGGATTCTCTGTGGTAGACTGTTTGTTTAACATAGTGATCAAAAGGCACATTGCATTGCCACCAAACCTTGAGTCACCTTCCCCAAGGAACAATCACCCTTTCTTTCCATCTGGGTGGAGATTGTATATTTCTTAGTAAGGCAGGGGTGATCTCAGTCCAAAATTTCTTGATAATACTTACTAAGCAGGAGAGGGATATTTTTTATTGAGGTGGCAGGAAAAATGCTCATTGCATACAAGCTGGTAAGCTTTTGCCATTGCAGTGCTGAGACCATGGCAGCAGCCTCGTGTCTGCTTTCTTCTCAGCACAGTTAACGAGGGAGAGGGAAGGAGCATCTGTATAGGTGGTGCTGTGAGCTTTGCAAAAACATCTGGCAGATCCTGGCTGTAGCAAAGGAACAGAAATGTCTCTCAATATTTTTTTTTCAGACACGCTGCCTGGTGCGCTTTCTCAGTCTCTAATGGAGACATTCTTCTGTGGAATCACTGGGTTTGGATTTTTATGGCTAGCAAGATGCAGCAATGTCAGGACACATCAGGATACACCCCGATGGTGACTGCTTGCCTGCAGCAGCACATGGTAGCAGAGGGAAATGGTGGGAGGTGGAGGGTGATGAAGCTGCCTGTCCTGTGCTTGAGGACGAGGATGGACTGGAGTGTGAGGAAGACTGGTTAATCCTGCCCTAAAGGAGGCAAAACAGAAGACTTTGCAGCCAAAAGCCACTTCCTTTTGCAACGAGATGAAAAGCAGGAGGGAGGAAGGAAAGGGAGGAAGGGCAGGCTTCAGAGCCAGGCCTATGACAAAACCAGCCCATCGGGGTCTCTCCATTTCTCTCCCATTACTACCATAACCCTCCCAGCAGTGTGATCAGGGGCAGAAGGGAATAGAACAGCAGTTAAAGGGAAGTGCTAGGGATGTAGGGTGGCATATAAGAAATTTGCTGGAATTGGACATTTGGGCTGGACCATGACGGGGCTCTAGAGAGTTACTCATAATATAAAGTTTCAAAATATGTACAACTCACGCTCAAACAATGATTCTGTCTGAGGGCGGGGAATGTTTTCCCCAGCCCCTGCTTGTGAGACAAATAGAAAAATGGGGGGGGGGGGTGTGAAATTACTGCAGTGAACTGTTTAAATAAAGAGAGTTCCACTGAAGTTTGCTCAGGTAATACTTCATCTTGCTGCCTGTTTTCTAGAGACTGTCCACAGCAGGTGCCTGATAGCACAGCTGGTTCCTGGTGGGGCACAGAAGCAGCACAGGAGTGTGGCTGGGAGTCTGAGCTTGGGCTCAGCAAGGACTTTGGGGATTTTATGTAAGCTATCTTATTAATTAGGACAACGGATACTGAGTGCCTACGGTTTTTTAAAAGGCTGTCTGCCATCAGAAAGATTATTAATTTATTTTAGCCTTAAAGAGACAGCAGCTGGTAGATGATAGCTGCCTTTAGCCTATTATTTTTTTCTTATATGAATTTTTTGCTCTTCTTTCCCACATGGACAAAAGCATGAATCTCCTTATACACAGATACACTTCTGTACTGTCTAACTCAGAAAAAAAAAAAAATTAGAGCAATGGCAGGAAATTCTTTTAATTTTCACTAACAGATTGCTCTTAAAAATTATTGAATCTTATAGCTGGTCCAAATTTTGCCTGTCTTGAACTGGGTACCAGTGCTACTGCTTTACCATCACTGACCTGGGATGATCCTTTCAAAGGCACTTCTGAATAGATACATCTTGACTGCTGCAAATAATTCAGCTGTGACGATCCCTGCATGATTGTGGTGTGAAATGACAGTGACCAGACACCTGGATTTCTCATAGTTGCAGAAGATGAAGTGACAGAAAAATGTTTGAGCCTGAAAGGTTCTTCCCAGTCTGTCTGACTTTGAAAAGATCTTTGCTTGCATCAGCCATGTATCAAGTCACTCTGACCTGCTACAGTCAGGTTTCCATAAATACAATCTACAAAAGGAAATACTTGCTCTAGCTAGTGCTGCAGGAAATTACAGGTCAATTCATTTATCATATGCATCAGTATAATATAGCAGTGGGTGCACACATTATTCCTTTGATTATTCAGAGCATTGCTCTAAATCACTTGGTGCTCAGGACATGTTCCTGCAGATGGCAAGAACCAGCAAGTTCAGTCTAAATTGGGGAGCCATAATTTGCAGTCTCTGTCAGTTCCACTGACAGCTACATGGAAGTTTAGCTGTGTTACTGAGGGCTCTGGTGCTCTCTCAGCTTCAAATTAACCTTCAGGTGATGTCCAGGGTACGTGGACATCAGGAGCTGGTGAAGACTCATCTCCTCTGGAGATGCAAACTGATGGGTGATTTTCCATGCTTTGTCTCTAGCTCTCCCCCTTCCATTTCCATCTGTCTTTACCTGAAGCTGCAGATAAGATTTGTGGTCCCTGCCTGCCTTTTCCACAGTTGTCACTCTGGGGAGGTGAGGACAAGAAGCAATCAGAAATCAGCATTACATATGAGGAGTTTGCCAACATAGTAAAGAGATAACATTGATAGGATTGCTCTTCGCTTCGAAGCTCTTTTGATCTAGCGGATTTCAAAGCGCTTCACACCAGGGCAAAGTTCAAGAGCTCTACTGCTTTTTTTCAGCTGGGACCACTGAAGCACAGAGATGTACCAGAATGTGTTCTAAATTACCCAGTGGGCCAGGACTTGCTGCACCTGCCACTCCAAAGAGCACTTGCTTTATCTTAATTAAAATAATGTAGGGTGGGCAACTCAAGCCTGGTGAGACATGCAAGGAAGAACACACAGTCTTTGCAGGAGTCACACATGCCATAGGAAGGATTCAGTGAGGGCCGGTGTCTCCTTTCAAGATCCATTAGAGTCTCTCCCAATATTTCTTCTGTCTGTTGAGTTCTCTTCCTGCAGATGTTTTGAAATATATATATTAAAAAATTCCTGATGAGTATCTTCATGATTGAGGCTCAGCAGTTATTACAAGACTCAAAGCCAAATCCTCACTTCTAAAAGTCTTTTTGAGACCTGAAATTCTTTTTAGGAATAAGGATCTCTCACAATCAAAGCCATCTATCCCCAGGGGTACTAGAAGGATGATCTAGTGTGGGTTAACATCAACACTCAGATTATCCTTGTGCTAGGTACAGAAATAAAGAAAGCCTCTAAGTTTCACTTGGAGGTATTGGGAGCTGTTGGAAGAAAAGCGGATTCCCTTATGCAGATCATTCCCTGATGCTGATGTTCCCTTCTTCCCAAAGCATTCCCAAGTATTTTCACTTGTCTTGAGTTTTAAGCAGTTGGATAATACCATAGCCAGACACATCTTTAAATACTTTTTTTATGTTTGCAGAGGTTTACAGGGTGAACATTTTGGTGGAAAGAAGTTTCTGGTGTTATCAATATTTTTCACTGCATAGCTTTAAGATTTCCCTACAGGACATTCACTGAGTGGGGTTAGAGAAAAAAAGAAAGAGATAGCTTTCATCTTTTGCCAGTGAAATTCAGTTTTTGTTTCTCACACTGAGGTCTCAGAGATTTGTTGTCCTTGTCACATGAAGCACTTCATGACAGGAAAATGATGTTCCATTACCAAAAGTCATCAGCAGAAAGATCCTGGCAATGCAGCTATGCTTACTTGTGGTAGTGTGTTGTTAAGTTTCTTGTGTTATTCCCCCAATTTATGTATTGTTCTCCCCTATTATGTGTAAAATGGGTTCGTTCCCCCAGTTTTTCCCGCCAGTGCTAGCCTGTCAGCTAAGTTGCTATAGTAACCGCTATTCATAGTTGCCGATATGTAATTGCTCCTCCCCTGGTTTCCCTTATAAGTGAAAGTTGTTTCCTCCCTGTCCAGTCAATCACTCCCTTCCTCCTCCCAGGTTTCGAGAACCTTCTCCACTCTGGAGATGGTAGTTGGCTGGGGTCCCAGGACACCTCCTTTACCTTTTGATTATTGGTCTCCATGGAGTGTCAGTTCTGTGAAATTCATCCCCTCACCTTTCCCGATTGGCTCCGCCTGTACCCACCCCCCTCGTTTATAATCCTGTTTTCACCCCCTATGAGAGGAACTTTTTCCCGGTTGGTTTCCCGGTGTTTGGATCCGGCATCACCGCCAATAAACCGATGTTTAACCCCCGGGAAATGGTCAGCTCCGTTCCTCTCCTATACCAGCGGTGTACGCCAGTCCGCAGCCAGCACAGCCCGAGGCCATCAGACGCCGAAGGGTGCTGGCCAGGAATTGCAGAGGGGCGTCGGCCTTTCGCCCTCAGCTAGTCGGACTCTAAACTTCGGGCAACATACTTACTGTTTACTTAAATCAGCTATTGTTTTAGCAAATTGGATCCACTTTTACAGCAAGGTGTTTAGATTTGGAAACATATCAAATTGAAAGGGAAAACACAGCTGCTGATCTATTTAAATGTGTATTTATTTACTGAACTAAGCATATATTTGAGAAAGGTGGCAAAATAATATTTCTGTGCAGAAGTGCAATTTGGTTTATCAATTCTCCATACTTTCAAAACCTTCAGTGTGCTGCGAAACTAGGTTGAAAAAATATGACAGTATTGCAGACTTATCAAAAGGAGATAGAGCTGGAATGAGGACTGCTGCTTATTTAAGCACCTGTGAGGGAGGGACAGACAGTGTGGGATGATAAACAAGTTAATTGGTTCTTCTTCCTAAAATTCACCTCTATTTCACTGCCACCACGAGGCTCTAACACTCACATACCTGCTAAAGTGAGCAGAATAGCTTAGCGAGCCATTTTTCAGGTAGCAAATACCAGTGCATCAGTCTATGTTCAGGTTTCCCTTGCCATCATAGTGGTTGGAAACTGACCTTTTGGTAAGTGAAGGCAGATCTGAAGGGATTTCACACCAAAGGAAAATGCCATATTCCTGGCTTACAGAAGTCATGCAGCATGCACAGGACTGACCTAAAAAGCTTGGCTGATTTGCCTCCAGGTGTTTTGGGAATTACAGCCTTCCCCATGGTGAAAGCTGAGCTCAGGATCTGGGATGAGAGGAGGAACACCAGAGCAACAGATCTCAGCAGAGTGTGCATCTGTGCATCAGTGGCACGAGGTCCTGCAGGTAAAGCAGCTCCTCTCAGCCCTCTGGTGAAAGTACCCCTGTTCTTAGTGTGTCTTCAGAGCCTCTTAGAAAAGACATTTCAGATGTGCAGAGTCTCTCTGGGCCTGCCTTCAGTGCTCAGCCTGTGTCCCCAGCCCCAGCTGCTGTCTCCTGTTTTAGGCTCTTCTCCAGACATGGAATATTGTCAGCACTTCCCAGACAAGGGACAGCTCTGCAGCTCTTTGGCAACACAGCTCCAGTCAATCCCCATGCAGTGTAAAGCACACCAGAAGAAAAAAACTTCTTTGCTATTATTTTGCCTGCATCAAGGGTTTTGTAGTTGTAGTTACATGGTTATCCCTCCTGCATTCATCATTGAGACACAAAACAATTTGGTTTTTAGATTAAATTGACTCTTTCTTTTAATCTCCATTCTGCTGCTTGTGGGGGTGTTTCCTGGAACATGTAGGGTTTGGTTTTGTTCCCTTAGAGAAGCTCAGGAAATTTCAGCCAGATTTGAGTTAAGTCTGACCTGAAATGTGATGTCAGCTCTCATACACTGAAGTTTGTTAAAAATATGAAAACACAGCGTGAATCATAAAGAACAAAATTATTTTGATTCCAGGATTATGATTCTAGCTGGAAAAAATGAGAATCGGTAAACTGAAGACACAAGATGATGCTTTGCTTTTGATGCATTTCCCTTGAAAGGGAAGAAGAAATAACTAAATGCATCTGTTGGTCAGAGTATGAAAAGCAGATACCATACAATTTATAGCTATTGATAAAATAGCAATAGTATTGGTAACAATAGCATCTAGAGTTTATTGCTGTAATAGAGTATTCCTTGCTGAATTTCCTGGTGTGAAAAAGGCATCTTTATTTGGTGAGCTTTAATCTGTAAAATTCCTGACTACAGCTGTGCACACTGGAGTGGAGCAGAGAAAGGCAAATATGCTGGTTAAGGAGAAGATGAAGGACATCAGCTTGTTTAGTCTAACAAAATAAGCACAAAACAGTGAAGTGGGGATACAATTACTGTAAGTAAATACACTGGGCCATAACACTTTGAAAGGAAGAGAATACTTAAGCTAAAGGATAAGGTTAGCTTACTAAAAATAGGTAAGAACACGTCAAGAATAGATCTCTGCTGGAAAACAGATTTCCAGACCCCAAAGGAATGAGAATTTGGAACACACTTCTTCTAGAGCTGAAATCCCTCATTAGTTTTAAAAGGAAGCTGGATGTAAAACAGTATCTGTGATGCCCATGGAATATGCCTGATTGTGTAGAAGATGAAGATACTCTCTGCTCTGGCATTTTTATTTACAGCCCTTTCTTTTGGATGTAGCATGAGAAAAAAATTCAGAAAGTTTGCAGTGCAGACACACATTTTCACTGTACAATTACAGGGCAGTAAGGATGCACCTCTTGTACATCTGTCAAGTGGGAGCTGAAACATGGCCTTTCTCAAGAGCTGTTATCAGTCAAACTAAGCAAAAACAAATTTTCAACAAGTGAAAAAAGTTACTTGTTTCTCCCCACACTGTATTGTAGTTATTTGTTTCTCTCCATGCTGTATTTTGTTTCCAAAGGAAAGAAACCAGGAATGTACTCCCTTGGTACGAAGGATAAAAGGGGGAAACTTTATTGCTTTGGAAATGACCTTGTTGAGTTGCTCCAAGCAAACTGATGGTTTTACATCTATCAAGTGCAAAGATTAAATTATTAATGCATGTTTACAGCACCCATAAGCAAACCTCCCTACTACATCTAGACAGCAACAAGAGAGGGAACAAAATACATAATTTATGGGAGTTGGTGAATCTGAGGAGTCAGTGGGAATCAGACCTGCCAAACTTTTGCTGCATCAGACTGCTGAGGTAAAAGCACTGCCTCTTGTGCTTTGCTGCTGCCAGGATTCCTCAGGCATCAGCTCCAGTGAGATCATTAGCCTGAACAAGGTATCCCTCTCAGCAGAATTAAGTCACAGTCTCCAAACATTCAGACATTATGACTCAGGCCTCACAGAGGCACAAGTTTTATCTTTAAAAGGCCTTTGATTTGTTAAGTATGCGTTTGTCTAATCTGATAAAACTTTAAATGCTGTTTTACCAGTCTTTTGCATAAAAGATCAGGACAGATTAGGGTATGCCTGATCCTCGGTGTGAAATCCTGACAATGCTGCAGGCAGTGGGAGTTCTGCTGCCGACTTCAATAGACCAGATGCCTTTTGCTTTCATCTCAGGAACCCTTGCCACTGGTGAATAAAAGCTTCATTTGTGAATTACAGAGGAAAATCAGTTCTCTTCCTTTGTAATTGAAGAAATTAGTAACTAAAGGGTCATTTTGAAAGATATTGTTACCTAATACAAAAACTGGGGGGGAAACCGCAGTTCCTCAGCTGTTATTAAAATTAAACTACCTAAGATGTCACTTCTTAAATCCTATGAAAGAGGATCTGGAGCTCATTGCAGGCAAGAAAACGAGCAATCCAGGAGATGTTTATTTGATAGATAAGATTATATTTTGACTCATTTTTTTATATGTCTTTTGAGCTATGTAATTCATTGGCCAATGGGCTGCCTCTCCCATGAGAGCTCTGGTAATTAATGCAAACTCACCAAAAGTCTCAGATCTTTTCTGTAGTGAAGCTTTATGGTAATGTGAATATTCACATCCCAAACCAGCGCTTCTCTACTGCTTCTTCCGTGCTGCAGACAAGACAGCAGCAAAGAAACATCTCTGTGCAGCACAGTCTTGAGAAAAACATCTTTAGTTGAAAAGGGGGCAGACCAGAAGCTGGAGATAAGGATCAACATGAAGTAAATAGTTGAGCACCTGCATTCATTCCCCAGGGATAGTATGGGACATTTCTGAAGGTCTTCAAAAGCATGAGGAAGGTCTGGCCTTTGGGGTAACTGAATGGAGTGGCTCAGATACTTACATTTGTCTTTTTATTTCAGAGGAGCAAACATGTCTACAGGACACAAGCGCACTGTGGTTTGATTTTGGTAGTAAATCAGTTCCACAAATTCCTTATAATCCATATGAGAAGCAATGACAGAAAATAAACAGATTTTGAAAGTTATATTGTGGTCTTAATTTCTTTTTGAGGTATATGAGCTTTCTGTAAGCCACCAGAGCGTCCCTGGACAATGCCACATGGGAATGATGTCTGGGATGCAAAGTTATCACGCTGCTCTGCCAAAACATGTTCCAAAGGACAGTATCTGTTGCTGCAAAGACTTATGCACTTTCAAAGGAATATGTGGAATGCAAAATGATTTGCCTCAGGTGCTGAGAAGATCTGGTGAAGTCCTGGTCACATCTGTCTCAGACATAAATTTGGGTGGCAAGATCATGGGAAGGGTTTGTTACTGTAAAGTCAGATGTTGAGAGAGCAGATAGTTTCAAGGTAAATGCTTGTATGGCAGTAAGTCATGAGCAGGACAGAGATGCCTTTCCAGGTGGAACAGAGGAAAAATCAAGTTGATTTAGTGCTGAAGCAGGATCCAACAGAATCTTGAGGCTCTCCCTCTAAAGCTCAAAAGTGATATACCACCACAATGGCAGCTTCTTCAGACAAAGACCAAAGCAGAAAGCTCCTCCTGAAGACCTTGCTAACTTTGAGGTGTTGAGAGAAGTTTAGTTGGTTTTGAACTTCTGAGGTTACAAAAAACACAAGCAGATTCAAAGAGGTGGGAGGGAATTCCATCTTAAATGTGGAGGCTGGAGACTGATCAAAATGTCTTGCAGAAAAGCACACTAGAAGAGAAACTGGGAATGGCTAATGAGACAAGAACCCCAATAGCATTATTGTATGGATTTGGGCAAGGAAAAATGTCTGATCTTGGCAGATGGCATGCACATACATTCCCAGTCATGTGCACATTGACACTGTCTCAAAGAATAATCCAGGTTTTCCAATTGCCATTCTAAGATAAGATCAAAATTTATAAAAATAAGTTATTTTGATAAATTTGATCTAAACATATAAAGTTAAAGAAAACAAATGACATCACAAGTTTTGAATTACAGTTGCCATTTGAACATTTCTTCTCCTACAACAGAATTGTTGCTTTCTATTTGTGCCGTTGCTGGAGGTGTACATTGCTATTTGTTATTATGGACAAGCAAACAAAGGGAAGAGAACAGTTATTTTGTGAAAATTATTATTTGTATAGAGTTTCATATTTATTTTCAATACTTTGAATTTTAGAAAATTATAGTGACCAACAGTAGCTTATTTAACAAGTTAATATAAAATAATTTGCAGTAGTTAGATGGCTGTTGCTAGTCTGTGAATCTCTGCATGGTGTATTTTACCAGGAGTCGAATCTATTGGATTTTACAGCTGCAGTTGATATGAAAGATCCATCCAAACCTTGCAAGACAGGACTGTGTTGTGAGCGCTTCGTCCCTGATAGTGTTCAAGGCCAGGTTGGATGAGGCATTGAGCAACCTGGTCTAGGGGGAGTTGTCCCTGCCCATGGCAGCGTGGGTTGGAACTAAATAAATCTTTAAGGATCCCTCCAACCCCGACCATTCTATGTTTCTGTGATTCTGTGAATAGGTCAGCCTGAACACTGAAACTGTGGTCTACATTTTCAGTGGTGTTGGTGTGCTACCCAATTTATCCAGTAATCTGTTGCCAAGCTAATGCGTCACATACATGTCCTTCAAGTAAATACAATTATTTTTCTACATTGTCTCAGATTTCTACATACTGTTGGTGCTGCTGCTGCACCCAACCCCAACACAGGCTTTCCAGCAGGATTCAGTGTAACATTTCAAGCCTTCAGTGTGTTCAAGCACTGTGTGACCCTTCAGAGTTGAAAGTGCCACCTAACATTACTAGCCTGCTGGCACACCCATGGTACCCATGGACGCAATTTCCTTTGACCACTCTTGCTCATGTTCCCTGAGCTTGCAAACCAACTGGGCTGTGCTTTCCTTGGAAATGAAGAAAAGAAACACTGTGAACAGCAATTGGCAGAGCTGCTTCTTGCTCTCTATGAACTGGTTTGTTCATAAATAACCTGAAATCAGATTCCACTTTAATAAGTGACAGATTTTCTCCTTGCAAACATCAGGACAGAACGAGCAGAAGGGTTGCCTGCCCTGTCTCACCAGGATTCTGCTGGTACAGGTGCTGTAGGAATCTGCCAACAGAGTGTTTGCACAGGTCTGCTCCCCACCCCACGAGGGACTGCAGGGAGTCAGTGTGTCCTCCCTCTCCTCCTGTCCAGGGATTGGGACTAGCTGAAGAGATGGAGCTGTTGCTTGATGTGTTCCTGTGTTTCTACAGGGTGCCAGTAGAGGGCAAGGATGGCTTTAGGCTTGATGTGAGCAATCACACAGGTTGCCCGGCAGAGCAGAAAAATTGCATGAGCTAAGGGAAAAGGCAAAAATGTATGGGAGTCTGGGAAAAAGAATGCCCCAGGACCTCTCTCTTGGCTCCTTCTCCCGTCTGTGAGACAGGCAAGTGCTGTGGACCATGGTGGTGAGTCCACGCTGCGACAGGAGCCTTGCAGGGCTCGGGCACAGGAGTCTGTCTGTCCTCAGCGGGACAGACGTGGCCCTGCCTGCCTGAGGTGCTGTCAGTCCCCTCTAAGCCTGGGCCTGGCTGCTGGATCTGCTGTGAACAGAGGTTGCTCTGTTACACTGGTCCAACCCCCAGTTCTTCATCAGCTTTCCCACTGTCTTCCTTGAACTGCTGCTCAACATGAGCTACAAGGAAGGGTCTTCCACTGATATCACATGGGACCTCATTCCCCTTTTCTCTGCTAGAAAATTTTAAATACAAGGGTAAAGAAGTTTTTTTGGCTCTATTCTGGGGAAATGGAATTAGCTGTAGTATAAATAAACTTAAAAGGTTTTGTAATCCAAATAACTTAATAAATTAGGATAAGAAAGGCAGCTCTTACTTAGGTACTTTCTCTGAGCTGAATAAAACATCATTTATGTCAGTAAGTACTTCAGATAGTCTCTAATATACCTTAGTAAAGCATTGTTTTCTCTTTTCACTGCAATTTCAAGTCCTCTGTCCAGCTGATTTATAAGTTCATTCATATAAGTTCATATGCTCCCCTTCTCTACAAGCACATTGTAGGTGTCTGAGAAGATTGTTAATTCCTCTGCTCCAGAAACAGAAATAGCATAACATTTTGTAAATTTGTCTGAGTCTCTCTCAGGAGCTGATATAAAACCTTTCAAAGGGGAAAAAAAAAAACAAAACAAAACCAAAAAGAAAACCAAACCAGTGATAAAAATGTAAGTGAATTGTAAATAAGGTTATTGCTTTTTTTCCTGAAAGAACTTTTTTCATAAGACTTCCCAATAGTCAGGTTTTGCCAGTTCTCTCACCCACGAAGGGAGTGATGTTCCTCTGAGACACCAGTTGCTGGTCTTTAGCTATGACTGTGCAAAGTATCTGTGCTACTCTGGAAGGCAAAGCCTTTCACAGAATTTCTTACCTCTTTTCCATCCCTTCAATTAGGCAGTGAGGTGAATGAACAGGGATTTGTTACACAGCAGTGAAAGGCCACCAAATGTAGAACTGTAGAACTTCTGGAGAACTGTAATCAAGAGATAACTTTTGTAACTTTACATGCATGACAACTGATGTACAGAACAACCACTTCATCCGAGTCACACAAATCCATACATGTGGCTGAAAAGCAATGGAAGATGACTAAGGAGTGGGAGGGAAAGGTAGGCAAGGAGAACATACTGTTCAAGGAGAAGCTGATGGAAAAGAAAAAGAATAATTTCCTTCTTTCAAGGGGAAAAGCAGATGGGTAGACATAGCAGTCTTTGCCTCAACACTATTATATCCAAACACTTGACACTGGAAAGGAGAGCCAGACAATGAACTAGAAGATTCCACACAGCACCATATTCCAGTGGCCTTGACAACTTAGGAAGTGCAGGAAATAGAAAAGATATGAAGTCTCCTTGTCTTTTTATTATTTACCTTTTAATGTTAGTATATTCTAACCATGTTGGGGGCAGCCAGTCAAGTAAGTAGAAGAGTCATTTCTACAATGCATATGAAATATTGCATCTAATTTACAGCAGAGTCTCATTAGTCTGAGTAACCCTAATACATAAGAGCAATAATTTAGAGAGTGATAAAAACAGATCAGACCTCTTAGAATGGATGGACCCAAACTACAGCTGAAAGGGACCTCTAGAGATAACCAAATATGCCCTTCTGTACTGGGTGTCCCTGCGTGTAGCAAGACTATCTCTGACAGTTCATCTGTTTGCCTAAACCATTTGCAAATTCTCCAAGAATTTAAAGTCCATGTCTGCCTAGGAGTTTATTGCTCTTACAGTTGGAAATCACTTTGTTGTAGCACTAAGCTCGTCATGTTTATTGCAATGTTGACATATTTCTTTTATTATTTTCTCCAAGGCCTACAAAAGAACAGTTTATCTCCTGCTTAGCAGTCTTCACCAGTCTTTTACCCATCAGAAAACTTATGTGTACTGGCTCGTTTGTTTTCTTTTTTAGTCTGAATAAACAAATTTTCAGCCTTTTCTAATGAATTTCTCAAATGTCATCCTTTCTTAAAACATTTTCTTGTTGCTATAATACAGACTGTTCTCAGTTTACCTGCACCGTCCTTAAAATCTGATGATCTGATTTCATGCAAAAGTCTATATTAACCCCACCACCCTAGGAAGTGGAATAATACTTCTTTCTCATCTCTCATGTTCTAATTTTTCTCATACATCTCAGGAATTACGGCTTTGGAAGCCCTCTGATGTGTTTGGTGTGGGATCTTTGACACCTCCCAGACCCTTTCATACAGTAGTAATTCTGATGCTATTCTAGATATTTCATTTGATTGTAATGATCTCTAAAGTATTTGAAATTACTTTCTTGAGGTGGGAGGGTGGGATTTTAAGAATTTCCCAATACAGGCTCTATACTGGTGCATGTTGATTTCTTTCTCATTAATTCTGTTTTTAGTTTCTTCCTGTTTTGCTGTCCAGAGGCCTCTCCACCCAGGACAATGAAAAATTAAAATGAAGATGAGAACAATTATTTCTACTTGTTAATGGGAACATAAAATGATCACAAAATTAAACTTTGGAGAGTTGCATGTTATGCGTAAGAAAAATTACTACATTAGCTGTTAAAAAGATCTACTGGTGCTGAGGGAGGTGGTGGAAACAGCACCAGTAGATGTTGCCAAAGCTACAACCAAACAGCCACTTGTTGTCAGAGCAGTGTCATATGGGTTTGCTCACTGCAAAGAGTCACAGGTTTGTAAGGAAAGAAGTCTGCACACACTCCGTGGCCTCCCAAGGCTTTAATAGCATCAAAAATGGGCAAGACCAAATGAACCTTGCATGAGGGATTCTGCAAAGGAGACCCACCTAGGCTCTGGTCTGATCCTGAGGGAAACAGCACCGCTGTCTCCCTTGTGAGAAGATGGGTAAATGGAGCAGCAGCAAGACATGAGACACCTCATGGTCTGTAACAACAGGGAACAAGGTTATCACTCCAAGAATTATCAGCTGCCCTCCTGGAGAGTCTTCTCAACAAGAGAGGGTTGTATGCTTCTCATGAAGCATATGGACATCATTTTTCATTGAAAGGTCATATAATGGAGACCTTTAGTATGAAGATATAGGTTTACCTCTTTTTAACCCTGAGGATCACTGTGGTGAATCAGTGGGAGGGAGGAAACAACTCTTTCTGGTGAAGTGATGACAATTTTTGCTTCTTCCAAGTCCTTTCCCAGCAGGTGGCATATGGTGGCACATGCCCTGCCCTCCTTGCCTGTGGACTTCTATTAAGGGAACAAGTCCCATCCCAGAGTTCCAGTGCACAGGGATGTTTCAGGGCCTTCAGCTGCAACAAGAAACACAAAATACTGTGTTCTAAAGCTGTTAAATCCACCCAAACTCATGCTCTTATCCTTCCCACTCCAAATATTAGCCCAGCCTAAACATAAGCCCAAGTAAAGGTCAGTTTAACAGGACATGGGGATGTAGAAGAATCTTTCTCACCTATAGTTGACATGGTTTCTTATTGACCCTCATGCAGAGTACCTGCTGTGTGCAGGTGCTCTGGAGCGAGGGTTGTTCCATTTTCTTACTCCTTTTAGAAGTTCTAGAAGGTGACTGACAATCTCCATCTAGTCCTGTTTCTCATTCCTAGGGCTTCATTTTTGTGTACAATGGCTTTGGTGCTGCTAGACATCCCTGATACTTGAAGAAAACTCCTCTACCTCAGTTCAAGACTAACCATCCAAGAGAAATGCAAACTATAAAAATATCTCTGATAGTTCTGCCTGGTACCACTGGCAGCTGCTATTCATAGTCTGTCCTTCGGTGCCTGTAACCAGCCGATTGCCCCTGTCTGAAATGGTCCCTGTACACTCCCTGGCACCACAACACCCTAGAATTCATCTATGGCACGTGGCACCAGCAGCATCCGTCCTATGAACTTGTGCCCTCATGCATTATCAGCTTTCTGTAGACTCCTTCATAACCCAAGTGGCAAATCTTCTGCACAGAGGTGGTGATGTGAGACCCCATTCCCACTCCTCCCCTCTCCCTGGCATTCTGAGGCCTCTTGGAGTCAAGTGTTACACATAAATGGCTCCTGACATTGATCTATGGTATTTTAAAGTTACAGCTTTGGCATTAATTTGGAATTATTGTAACTGGGTAAGTAGCACATTTCTCTACTGCTTAAAAAGATTCCACTGTGGGAGTTTTCTGTACCCTAAAGATTTGATATGTAGGCTGTCTAGATTATATTGGTTGCCATCTGGTTTTCAGTCCCACTCTTTATTTTCAGTCTCCAGGCCATTATGCCTTTAGTAAATAATCAAACATATTTTGTTCTATTCAATTTCTTTTCTTCTGGTGAATTGTTGATTAGAAGCCAAAGGTTTATTTAAACAGGTGACAGCTTTGCTGCTTACTTGGTGCATTGGTAACATGATTTTAGGTCACATCTACAAAGACAAACGTAGTCATGCCAAGAGATCTGAACACACAACAACAAACTAAAGTGTATCTAAGGTGTGGAAGCCTTCTGGAGAATTCCAGACTAGAAAGAGCTAAGCTTTATCCTCCCAGTTCAGAGGCTGCAGCAGCAGGGACCACAGTGGTTATGAAGTGGGGTGGAGGAACGTAGGAGTGGCAGTAAGTGGGAACTGGAGTGGGAAGAAGGGGAGGAGGAACATGCAGCTAGAAAAGGTGCAACTAAAATTCACAATAGGCATGGCCTCTTTCAATACCTGTTTTGAACTGAAGCCTCGCTAACAAATCCCTGTATTTCAATAGGCTTGCCCAATCCATTGCCCCCTAGTGAAGTGCTACCCTTGCCCTTTACTGAACTAGATCCATGCAAATCCTAGTCCCCAGCAGGTAAAAATAGCATGGCTGAAAGTGCAAAAGCTTGAGTTTTTCACTGAAGGAAGCCATGAGCGCTCAGCTGGGTGCCTTGTCTGTTCAGTGTCTGCCTCCTGTAGCTGAAGCTGTTCAGACTGACATTGTTTGAGGGGAGAAGCCAAGTCTATCTTCTGGCTATCAGACCCAAGTGCCAAGACCTGCTGTGCCCTGCCTCAAATGCCAGGAGGCAGCTGTGCCCTGCCTGCAGGCAGCTCTGGGGCTCCTAGGAGGCATGGGACACATGCAACACAGCTGAGGGAAGGGGAAATTAAGACATATAAGCAAGAAGACAAGTGATGGGAACCAGAAGATAGAGAGCAAAGGGTTGGAAGTGGCATCCTTCCTTAAAAAATTGGTTGGGTCATTACTGCATAGGTCTGACCAGAATGTGTATTTGAAACCACAGTTCTCCCCACCCTGAGTCTTGTTGATATTGCTTTCAAGAATGGTCATTTTACAGTAAATACACTCTGACAAGCCCAAAGTCTCTTCCTCCCTCTCTGTGCCAAGTTTATCCCAAGCATTTCCAAAACCACAAGCACTTGAAGGCACAGTAATATCTGGAGGCAGAAGCTTTTAAATAAGAGCCAGTTAGAGCTACAATCCATCTCCACCTTTTTTTTTTTTTTAATTTTCCTTGCATTCTTTGAAAGAAGCCGGTCGCAAGCCTACACATTTTAAAAGGCTGCCAGTTCTTTCCTGCAGATTTTGCACCTTTCAGCTGTTAAGCCTCCATAAGATTATACTTTGCATCTACTGACAAACATCATAGAGTAAAACTCCCCCAGAGACTTGGCCTGACAACATATTCAGAAAACTGCTTGAAATTATTTGCCACTAATTTCTTGGTGGTTTAGAGCAATTAACAGATTCCTCAGCTATTGTAGTTCTGATTTCTTCCTGTACTTGATACAAATTTTATATCTTGCCCTAAAAAAAAACCTTCTTAATTCAACACCCCATCCCTTTAACTTTGCCTGACTGACATGCTGGGATTACCAGAGCTGGGGTTAAATGCCAGGGTCTCTCCATTTGAGCAGCTGTGAAGGATAGAGAATTTACACCCCACAACTACAGATAACTTGAAGGTTAAATTTTAAAAGCAGGTATTTGCTTTAACTTCTTGCCTTCACCTGATCTCTATCATATATCTCAAAACCTAGTCTTACATTTTACATCAGTGAATTTCACTTTCTGAAGATAAGCAGCTCAGAAAAAACTCTTAAAATTTGAGTCTTCATTGTATGAAAAAAAGCCATCCTTGCAAGCCTTTCTCATTTTAAGTGGCCAATTTTCTACCATTTATTAAAAACTAACAGCCACAAAAACAGCCTTAGTGTGCAGTGTCCCCCTCAGGTGTCCAAGGTGGGTTGCTTACTCCTGCTTTTGTATTAATTTCCCATTCTAATCAGCAGTTTAAAAGCAGGCCAATTAGCTTACTATTTTTCCTTCCTTTCCAGCTGTGCCTGAGATGAGTTGGCAAAAGCCCCAGGATGAGAGGAATAGAGTATATCAATAGAGATTGTCTGCATCTGAAGTGTTAATTTGTTCCTTTACTTTTTGCTGCCTGCCAACAACCCATAAACCACAAATGTGAAGGTTGCCAGAGAAGGACAACAGAGCTTTATGAATAAACACACTTCAGCTTCAGGAGCTTGTGACTTCCATTTCAATGTGAACACAGATTTATTTCACATTGGTGTGCACATATTTTGCAGTTCTGCCCAGCAACCAGGAGTGTGTAGGAACAAGTGCTCCTCTGCAGAGTTTATTTTGATCAGTATGGATAGCGCCCAGCCCACAAATCAGCACAGAAGAGGATTTTTGTCTCTGATCTCAGCGGCATTAGGAATTAGGATACTTCCTCATACACCCAAAAGCTCAGCTAGATAAACAGAAATGTGATCAACAAGTGTCCAAAGCCAAAAGTCCACAGAACACTGCAAAGCTGTTGACAGGCCTTAAACAGGAATTTTTTGCTCTTGGTCATTCATACTGAGTGCATTAATTCTCCTTACAATTACAAGCATATTATGGTGCCACATTATATATCTAATTAGATTAAAAGTGTCAAAGTATTTACATTTTACCTGAATTAATAATGCATAGAAGTAATTTGAAAACATGAGTGCTTTTGTTTAGCATATATAGGAGAGTAGCCAAAAGAATGTTATTGAAAGATAGCATGGGAAATTTCAAAGAATTTGAAAAATTCTAAAGGAAAAACCCTGATTGTACTTAAGATATTTTGTGGTTTAACCTCCTCACAGTGGAGAAATGCATAGTTTCAGAGATTTTCAATTTTTCAGAGTTCATATTTTCAATTTCTTTTTTCCTCTTTCTTTGTCTTTCACAGCCCCACCCCAGTAAGGAGAAAAGAAGAAACAGGGTATATTTTCTACAGCTTTCTCCATGTAGGAAACAATACAATTATCAAAATATGAAGAGTGAGTTATGACTTTGCTCTTTCCTATGACCAGCAAGGAGTGACAAGAGGGAGAGAAATTTTGGCATCCCATAAAAAATATTCTGAAAACAGAAAACCAGAACTCTTTGACTTCACAGTTTTTTCAGTTTAACTTGTAAAATCAAAAATGATAATCAGAAGATGTTAATATATTTTTCATATATTTACTCATTTTTTTATTAAGTAGGAGGAGTTCTGGCTATGTGCTGTACTTGGAATTTTGGCTATCAGAGGAAGCCCTCCCATCTACAACGTGATACCTGGCTTTCAGGGAGCATAATGCTTCCAGCATCCCAGTCCACATGAACTCTCCCTTTCCAGAGAAGCCATGCTGGTGTGAAACAGCAAATTCCCATGTCAGTTAGATGAGTATTTGTGGGTGTTCTGTTTTGGATCTCTATGCTCCCATCAGTCGTGGTACCCCTCCCTGTGCTGGGCTGGCTGTGTAGTCCAAGATAACCACTGGCTGCTGCTTTGTTCACCCCAGGATGCACAACACCTGCTTAGACACCTCTTGTCCACAAACCCCCAACCCCTTATGAGTATTTCCTTGGGAGCTGGGAAGAAAATCAAGGCAGTTAAGGGCAGCTTTGCACCCCTTTTTCCCTGAGTCTTTCCCTGAGACATGCCACGAGTCAGCAGAGTTGCATCAGCTGCATGCAAAAGCAGATATTTGCCCAAAATAAAGTGAATATCCCTCACCAACCCCTTCAAGTACCCCAAGCTGCACAAGACCTGGTGCTGAACAAGTCTGAGTGGAGAGCCAAGGGCCTGCCAGGAGGAGGCAATGCCATGGCTTTGCTCTCAGTGAGATAGGCAACCCTGGTCAGAGCTGGGTTTACCCCCATTCACCCATCACTTTCCCCTTTTCCTCAGGGATGAAGCCACAACCCAGAATCAGGGAGTAAAGCCAGGGAGGTTATGTGGAGGAGGCCCAGACTAGGTGCAGGTCAAGGGAATTTCCCAAGAAACAAAAAGAAGTAAAAATCTAAGGAATGTTGTACTCAGCACAACCTTTTATTCTCATACTTCTATTCTTATATATCACAGTATTAGTTATCTTACTAAGGGCAGGTTGAGGCTAAAAGTGTATAAAAAAACCAAAAAAAAAAGTAAAAATCAACCAACCAAAAAAACGCCAAAAACCAGCCAACCCTTGCTGACAGACACAAGGTACAAGTCACAAATTTAAAAAGAAAACCCTTCCTCTTTAAACTATAGGTAACAGAGCTCCACCACCTCCTTGCATAAGATTGAGACAGGTATTTCATGGGTCCTTCAGGACCTGGGTCCAGCTACAGGGAATTGCTCCGAATGGAGTAGCATTTCCCTGTTTAAAATGGTCCTGAACTGCAGCTCATCCGGATTTCTTACTGTCTTCATCTCTCAGAAAGAAAGGTTTGTGCCCATGAGCTGCAGGTTGCTGGTTTCATGTTGCACCAGGTACTGGTAAAGGCCTAGGATACACATTCAGTGAAAACATTCCAGGCTTTTAAGTGTCAGCTGCTCTGTGATTTTATCTATCTATTAAGCTATTGTGTTCAGAGAACCTGCAGCCAGGCATGGACCATTAGAACAGGCGTGTAACACATACAGGTTTGTCCTGTTTTCCTACTTCTTGCCACCCTCCCCCCAGTAAATTAATGACACTACTAAAATTCCAAGGGCAGAAGGTGAACAATAGTCTCCAGCCTGCTGGGAGCTGATAGAAATATTACTGGGTGCTTTCCAGACTCCATGCTCTGTGCTGCTCTGAGCTCCATGAGGAGCTGCCACCTCCCTCTTTGGCTGTTTTTGGCACCAGTCACCAGTCAGGCACTTCTTCCTTCACTGCTCGTGTTGTGTGGCTGGAGGAAAAGCACAGATTGGCTACTCTCACTCAAATTCTAGAGCATCCACCCTCTGCTGCCATGCCCATGCATCTCCCCACTCTCCTAGCTTGTGCCTCAGCAATTCCACTTATTTGTCTAAAATAGGTTCAGTCTCTTCTCTCTCAGGCTGAGGTTGTCTCAATTTCTTCAGATGGCTCCATCTGTACCATGGGTATCACCGAGTCCCACTTTGCTGCCCATTAAGGCAGGTAGTTAGCTATTTTCCAGCATGTTGCCAAGGAAACTGCTGGAGCTGAAGGGACTGCAAATAGTTCTAGCCTGAAAAATGGTGAGCACTGCTACTAGAAATACTGCAAAAATTCATAAGCAGCTACTCAGACATTTTAATAGCTCTGGCCTGAGATTCAGATACCAGGCATAAATGTCCATTTTATTTTATCACAGTACTGATTAATTCTAACATTTCCCATCTCTGTGCATCTTCTTTAAAAGCAGCCCACTGATAAAACACAGCCCTTAAAATAAACTTCAGTTTATTTTTCAACAGCTGTCCAAAATCCACACTGAATAATACTTTGCTATGCTGTATCTAATTGAAGACCAGATGCCATTGAACTGAAGTCATCAATACCCTGTACAAGTTAAGGCATCTGCTTGCATAAACAGCTTGCTTTTTTGGCTCTTTACCTTTGGGCCAGGACCAAGTCTCATCTGTAAGGTGCATTACAAGTGTAGGTAGTTGTAAAAAGAAATGATTGCCATTCTTCTCATGACAGAGAGGATAAATTGTAAATTTTTTATTGCAAAATATTAAAATAAATTACATTTTACAAAGACTTAGCAAATATTTACATACAGTGTGATTCCAGTGACAATCAGCAACAAAGAACAGACAGACAGGCATATTATGGAGTGGTAAGAGTCAGAACTGCACAAATGTCAAAAGCCATATTGAAAGACAAGCAAATTTTTAAAAGTTACATCCATCACAAATGGAATGAATCCTACGAGGCACAAAAATGACATGTCTACAAAGTTCTTTTGTTTAGTCAACAGACATATTGCTTTTTGCTCTCCTCGTCTGTCTCCGCACACTCTCCCAGATCAACTGGAGGAAAAATAAAATCTTCACACATACAGCTGTGTTACCATGGATCTGTTATCAGTCTGGTTTTCATTCTGTGTGCTTTGTGATATCCATTGCCAGCAACAGATTCACGAATCATTAGTTCAGAAAAATTAAACACTCTGATTTTGTATTTCCTCGGTGACTTCGTACCAGTGTATCAGATGTGTGAGGCTGTCTGATGTGAGACAGGTATCTGAAAGTGATGCCCTTCTGGCAGAAACAGGCTTCAGTAACACAGTACAAACCCAAGAAGCATCACAACGATGTCATGAAGAATGGGGTAATGTAGTCTTATAGCACTTAAAAGGCCTTCTGTAGGAACAGACTTCCATGGTCACATTTCAGGATTTAATTTTTGAAAAAAGAGTAAAATTGAAAGTACTGGCTCATCTTGGCAAAATTAATAAGTGAATCCATCCTTCACATGACGTGACTGGAAATAAAATCTACTTGCAGGCAACAGCTAGAAAGAAGAGTTTTCACTGCTATTCCATCCCTTCCTTATACATGCTTTTAAGCTTTTTTCCTTCCTTAAATATCCCCCTTTCCTCTCTTTCCAGGAAGAGATCTGTCCCACCTATAAAACCAACTCCACAGCTTTAAGAAAACTGCTAACATTATTAGTTAGCCAAATGAAATCAATAGGTATCCAAAGAAAATGTTTCCAGATTGACCAAATAATTGAAATAACTACAAGACATAACCAGGTAGCATAACATAACTGGGGAATTCATGCAGAGACACTTTTGGAACTGAATAGAACAAAATCCAGCCTGGACACCCCTCTAAGTAATTACATGTAAATCTGAAGGCAGAAAGATATTAGTTTAGATCCCCCAGGCAGCTTCTTTTCTCAAGACGTGGAAGACAGGCAGGCAAAAAGCTGTCCTGTTTAGCTCTTCGGCACTTCTGAGATGGCACCATAATTTTAAAAACCCTGGGAATGGTTCAGCTTTTTGGAGAGAGCCATTATGAAAGCTATGCACCAACTAAACCCCTCCAAAACTCTGAAACATGTAGGGCTTAACGAGACCAATTCTGTTGGCCCCTGTGTAAAGAGGAATTTTTTCCCAGTGTTAAGATTACATTAAGGCACATGGTGGGATATCTTGAGAACAGTTTTGTGAGGTGTGATCATGTTTCCCCGAAAAACTGGGAATATTGTACTTTGTTTTAATAAATTTAAACTATTACTTTAAATCCCATGATACTTATTATGCAGACTTATAGTCTATGCTGACTACACTGGGAAAGGCCAGAGAGCCACATCTAGCTTGATAATATGAAACAGATCCCATCTATTCTCAGCTCTGGCATACAAGTGCACTTTGCTACACAGAACAGAGTCTGGGTTCCAGTGTGCAACATCCCCTCCCAATCAAAGCAGCCCAGCCAAGTGTCTGGGTTGTATTATTTCAGTATTCAAGAGAATTTTTCTTTTTTTCTTGTTTTTAAAATGAAGATTGGACTATGCTTTTCCATTTCATGCACTTGCTGAAAGTCTTTTCTCTCCTCGTTGTCCTGTAGCTCTCTAACTGTTACTAAAACTTTGATCTTTGCATCAATAATGGAAGACAAGTTGGAGGACAACAAAAACTATATGGAGTGCTTTCTCATTTTATTTTAAGTTACTGTGGACTTTTTTAAACAAAAAATATTTCAAAAAAAAGAGAAGGCTAAACTGACTACACAAGCATCCTGCGCATATGCACATAATCCTACCTAACATTTCTTACAGTTATTAAGTACAGCCGTCAACCACAGCCCTTCAGATACAAAATCTTGAAGGGCTTGGAGTAATTTTAGAAGAGTGGAGATTAAGGTATCTTACTAGAAGCAAATAAGAACCATCTTGATACGGCTTCTCCTTCTTTCCTGTCAGATACAAGTCAAATTCATCCAGCCACCATTGCTCCAAATAGCGTAAATATAA
The DNA here is from genome assembly GCF_047830755.1 of Zonotrichia albicollis. Lineage (NCBI taxonomy): Eukaryota > Metazoa > Chordata > Aves > Passeriformes > Passerellidae > Zonotrichia > Zonotrichia albicollis. Next base: position 41,045,914 of record NC_133821.1, on the reverse strand, counting down.
TGAAATTTGATTACAAATGAGACTCTCTCTTCAACAATACTACCATAAATTGCAGATTAAATACAAATCAAATGATGTTGACTCCACAGTTGTTCAGTATGATAGGTGGACACAAGTTGGCCACAATTTGGCCATTGTGTTCACACTCGATTTGAAAAAATGTCATATGTGTGGAAAATTCTAGGAAAGAAAACAGAATAGTAAAGAGTCCCTTGTTTCACAGTAGATAACTTCAAAACTTCCCATCTAAAGGCTATCCAAGCAGAGTGCTAGCTTCCCATATATCTTCCTTCTTCCATGGGACAGGCCAGCAACTGAAGCTGCAGCCAATATTTGTAGTTATCAGAAATAGCCAGTAATTTAAGATTAGCATTGCAAGGTTCCAAAAGGTCTTCTTACACAGCTGGTGAGTCTGCCAGCATTACACTGAAAATGAGACTGGGAAAACTTTTAACTGTTCACTGAACTTTGGAAACTTTCGGACATACCAGAATGGCTTAAATACTCTAAAACCAAACAGATCAGCAGAACCTGACATGTTAAGGTTTAAAGGTCTTGGCTATCTTCTGTTCCAAGTGTATTGGATAAATCTGAAGCCAGTACCTCTTGCCAGCATACAATCAAGAGCCTCATGTGAAAGAGTTGTCAGGGTTAATGCACAGACATAGAAAAAGAAAGAAAAAGAAAGAAAAAGAAAACCATGGTAAAATTTCTTTGTAGCCAAAACAATTTGGGCATACATGCTATGAACAGACATGCTTCCTTCTAGTGAGTAGCCCATCTCCAAGTCAAAAAATAATACTTTCAGAAGCTTAGAGCCAAAGTTCCTTCTAAAAAAAAGTGCCTTATGGCCCAAAGTCATTTGATCACATTTCAGTTTGCCCAAGGTTTGATATTGCCCAAACTTCTATCGAGTGAGATAGAATAACCATTGTATACGCACATAGGTCAAACTCTAAAAACAAAACAAAACAATATATGAAGTGTAATCAACTGTTTCAAAAATCATCTCCCATTCAAGTCATGTCTGAAGTACCAAGGCAGGGAGGAACATCAAACAACAATACTGACTAACACACTGCCCAGATCAGCAGCAGTGCTACAGGTCCCCTCTGACAGGCATTAGGGCATTCGGAGAATATCTGTGCTTCCCAAGGTGATTTTTTCCTAAGAAGAACAGTGTCAATAAAACTTCACCTGTACACAGATATTGTATGAGGTTCATTCAAGTATTTCCTTTAGGAAATGGACAGTGGAAGGACACTTTCAACACTAAAAAAGTTCATTGCATCCTGCTTGTGCCCATACATGCTTTGATCAATAAGTCTTCCAGTCACTTTACTCTTTGACAGTTCTGGGGCTGATGTGTATCTCAGCAGCCCAACTGGCGAGCTTCATCCCAGATCTTTCCTTGTTAGAGGCCTCCTTCTTGATCCATTCCTTTGGAACTCTTAATTTTAGTATTTTATTTATGAAATTAGAATTCACTATAATTTGACAAGCACTGACATTTTCTACGGAGATGTTTCAGAGCTTCCTTCTCAGTCTACCAGCACAGCTCAGCTCAGATCTGTGTGCCCTGGCATTCCATCCAAAGTTTCTCTTGAAGTACAGTGCCATATTTTTGGCAGTAACAACTTAACAAAGAGCAACCCCCTAGATTTCATTTGTGATAAATGCTGGATTCAAATCCAGGTTTTCAGAGGTGAAAGGCTAATGGAGTAACCGAACATGTTTGATGCCCAAAACAGTCTTGCAACAGTATAGTTACAATCCCAAACTATTTCCTCAATGAAATGCATGAACTCAGAGCAGATCCAGTGTATTAACTAGTCTTTTCTATTTTGTTCAAGAACCATAAAATCTAAAGGAGTGGGACTCCAAATTCAACTGTTATTTTACAAGTCTTTCAGAAAAGCAAAGCTGACAGGCTCAGAAGCCAACTTAGGATGGGAAAAGGAGACTGGAGTTTCTTAGTCTGGGACTTGCTTTTGTTTTCAAAGAGACAGGAGAAGCTGCAAACACACTTTTCTCCTTGCTCTATGTTCAATATGCACTGACCCCTTTCAGAAAACCATTGTCCAGCACGCTTCACGTGGCAGCCTTCACATTGCTTACTGTATTATATTCATTCATCAGCTGTTCATAAGGCACAGAAAGTTCTAGCTCATTATTGGTAAAGGTAGATTCATCAGAGGATGGGAATTTGACTAATTTTTTTGCAGTTTCAGATTCCTCTGCAAGATTATCATCCATAGAGGATTTTGATGTTTCCTCATCATCTGAGATATCTTCCTCTTCATCATCATCTTCATTTACAAATGTTATATTGGCATTCTCAAATATTAAGGGCCGATAGTCTCTGGAATCCCACACTTCACCTTCTTCTTCACTAATCCTGTCCAGCTGGTTCACAAACATGGTTCCTTCTAGAGGGCTGTCTGCAATATTTTTGTCATGGAGGGGTCTCAGTACGTGACCATTTTGAATGTCCAGGGAAGTCTCATCATACTCAAATGACTCTGTTTTTGTGTAAGTCACCTGAACATCTATACTGGCGTTCATTTGTTTGGCATTTTCCACTATAATCATTTTGTCATTGCTTGTCTTCAGGGCCTTCTTCCCAATTTGCTTTATAAGGTCATTGTAGGTCTCTTCCTTCTTTGAAAGAAAGCTGAAAATGTTGACATCCTTTGAGGTACCCATTTGAAGGGGTTTTTTAGGCCGAGGGTGGTTCTCAAATGACTCTTTTCTTTTTTTCCTCCGTTTCTTGATTGCTTTGTGGACTTCCACAAACATACTGACCTTCCAGTTAACAAAGAGTGAGAGCCAAGCTAGTCCCAGATAGATCCATAACTCCACAAAGTATCTGTAAAGCGCATGATAGTTTGCATCTGGATTTACACCTACAGGAAATTAAAAACAAAAACATTACTGTAAGAAGACTCACAGCTGATAAACCTTGAAGTTGTTACCCTGAGAACTGCTCTCTTCCTCACTAAAAGAGCCTGGTTATTTGAACATCACTCAGAAAGGTAGCAAGTGGGGAAATGAAAGAAAAATTGATCCCACATCTTCCACTTGTTGGCTACATGTATTCTGACCACTGGACTAACCAAATAAGAATGAAGTATATTTATCCTCTCCTTGTAAGATATAAAAGTGAACATTTTCCTGCTTAAAAATTACCAGTCTTCTTCCTGCCACTGAAGCATGCACATATAGGTACCTTCCTTGAGAAAAAGATTCAGAGTTCAAGGTATGAGGACCAAAGTGCTGAATGAAGCAGTGGCTTTTAGAGAAAGAAGAGGTTTATGAGGAGAGAGGAATATGTTCAGCATTCCCCACTGACTAGGTCTAGGCAGGTGTAGGCCCAATGCCTACACATCCTGCTTAGATCCCATTCAAAGGTGCACAACTAACATGGTGAGCAGGGTAGTTCCCTGCCTGAAATACAGACCTGGGGTACCAGAAAGACTTATGGACTCTAGAACTTGGCTGCAAAAATAACTCCCAATAAAGGCCTTAGGTGTCTACACCAACACTGAAGAGCCAGATCTAATCCACTGGATCAGTAGCCAGACTTAACAGAATATTCTATCCTGCAAAATGTGCTGTAAAAACTTAGAAAATATATTTTCAAATTAAGACTTTGGAAGCAGAATTGCGACACTGTGCATGTAATAAAATAATACATAAAATACAATTACTGACCAGCAACAAAATCTCCAAATCCTATAGTGGTGATAGTGATGAATGAGAAATAGAGGCCTTCAATGTAATTCCATCCTTCAGTCACCATGAAGACAAAGGGAGGAATAACCAGATGGACCAAGACACCCCAAACAATGAATATAGCCGTGCATGTAATTTGGGCTTTCCTCTGCAAAGAAAATGCAAAAGTCAGGGAATGATCTCAATTTTTTTTTCCTACCCATGGCACCAAGAATCATCTGACAATACCAGATATTTCAGTTTTGTGCTAACAATTTAGCTACCATAATTAAAAGTCCCTATAAGTGACTGAAGTAAACACACTTTTTTTTTTCCTTTATGTAGAACTCCCTATTCTTGCAACTGCTTGCTCAAAAAGGATTATTTGCTCATAGTTTTGTTTCATGCTCTTGGAAGAGTTTAAGGAGTCCCAAAAATTTTATAAATTGGAATGGGATATGGACATAGCACTCTAGTCTAAAAAGCCATCAGTACCTCTAATTTTCCTCTTACTCATTTGAAGACAGAAGATAAGAAGCATTTAAAGTTGTTTCTCTCCCATTTCTGTTTCTTTCTCTTTGTCCCTCATGCCAGCCTCTGTACAAACCTCCACATACACACATATTTCACTATTAGTTTCTGGTGCAAACCCTGTACTTTCAGGTGCATTATTTTCTGCACTCTTCTCAGGTGCAAACCCAAGAAATTTCTTGCTCTGATTCTGAAAGCAGGACCTAAAGCAGTCCCAGTGCCCTCCAGGCACTCTGACCCTGCACTGCCTCCCATTTTTATGCAGAGTTAGAACTGAGAATTCACTTGCAGTGGGGAAGGGAGGAGAAAGAAACCCAAACAAACCATCACCAAAAAGCCAACAACATGCCACAAACAAAAAAGCAAAAGCCAGTAACAGAACAAAATATTGTTTTGCAGTAGGTTCACTGCACAGCAGGAAATATTTGTGCTAGCATGCAGGCAGGTGGGAGCCAAGCAGGACAGCATATTATCATTCCTGTGCCTGAGGAGCTTGAATGAAATGTCTGTGAAATGGAGCCTCATGTACATTTGTTCTAAAGGTCTTTAACATAAGAAGTAGTACCAAAGGTTTTTGTGAGATCTCATTTTGCTAAACTTCTTGCAGAACTAACACATCAGATACCATCCCTCTTTTAGTTCTTTCAATGCACACCATTTGAGAAAATTTGTGCAAGTGTTCATTTACTACAAGATAAGCAGGCAAGTTATGAAATGCAAGCTTAATTCATGCATCAAAACTACACAGTTCAAGGGTAAACAAGTAAGGGCTTACCAGGCTGACTCCTCTTTTCGTCAGAAACTGGCCCAGCCTCTTGGCACGTCCTCCAAAGAATTTCCCCAGAGCACTGATCCACGTCAAGCAGAGAGGGACTCCAAAAAGCCCATAAAATATGCAGAAGAGACGCCCAGCATGTGTCTTTGGGGAAACATTTCCGTAACCTGGAAGAGATAAGCATGTCCTCTGTCTGTTCTGGCTGAAGAGAATCCAAGGCTGTGCACAAAACAACACTGTGTGGGCTCCTACTGTGTTGGGCACTCCTTACTTCACCATCTAAAAGGGATTTACTTTACTTCAGCTGCCCATCTTCTGAAACTGGATGCATTCCAAATCTACTCCACTCTAACAAACACATATTCCATTACTGTACTTTGTGTTCCCTAGATTTTGTGAATCTTTTTCTGGACAAGATGGGACAAATAGAAAATAAAGCTCATCTCAAAACTTCTAATGTGATGTCCCAATCTTAAGCAGCATTGTTAAAACTTGACTGATTTAATTTTACAGTGTGAAACTCAAAATTCATCCTGAAGCTAGGTCCCAGGTGAAAGATACACTATACACATCTAACTTGTGACCCAGTACCTTTGCAGCTTGTGAGTTAAGTGCAAGGCAAGTAAATGCAAGATATTTCAAATTAATTTAGTTCTTTGCTGGTCATAGAACCCAAGAGGGCGTTGCAGATTCAGGCTCTAAAATCAGCAGCCTATATTCTGAACTTCTGATAGTCTTCTTATTTAGGAGTGTTATTGACTTCAACATTTTTCATAAGTTATAATAAAAACTGGATATTGTGAATTTTAAATAATAAAGAAAACCACAGTACTGCATATGGTTTAACAGTAAGACTTCTACATTCGGTCTTCTCTGGTTATTTTGCATTCCCTTTTTTTTTAAATTGTGCAACAAGTGTGTAACAGCACCATGTAGCAAAGATTTTTCTGCAAAAGCAGAAGGCAAATGATGTTGAGTTCTGAAAACTTGTATATCACAGGAGAAAGACGTCTTCCAGTGCAGAGGATCTTATAAGGACAAATCAGTAGTGATATTTAAAAAGCAACAGTTGCTCCGCTTCACCTTTTTTTAAGAGGTGGATAAAAAATATAGTTAGTTCTGCAAGCCAGGAACACTGATAATTTAGCAGTAGCTCAAGAGAATGCGTGTGTGTAACAAGACAGTAATCCAAAAACCTCATATGCACTTGCTTTAGGTATTCATTTAATGGAATGCTTTGTCACACTTTTGTTTTGGAATTTTATGATTTGGAAATTTAAGTGCATAAATCAATGGAACTGGAATGACACCAGCCAACCCCAACAGCACCTTTAGTCCATTACTTATTGGAAAGGCACACTTCTCTCTTCTGTACACACATGGAGAGGGTGCCAAAACCCTTGGTTTTTTCCTCCATGAATCTGCAGGTGAACACACACTTTAGGCAGCTCCAGCCAGGGGACTTTATTCGGTGGCTACCTTGACACAGAAATGGGAAACTAAAAAAACAGCAGAGCCTACAGAGAACTACAGACAGCAAGGTTGACATAGTAAATATTTACCGATTGTCGTGATCACAGTAGCAGCAAAGATCACAGCATTAGGCCAATTCCAGTTGTTAAAAGTATTGTTCCCAGTGATGGCAACACCCTGTCCAGCAGCGTCTGACACAATCTGTAAGGAAAAAGTAACAAGCAATCTTGTAAAATCCTGGCAGTCTAAAAAAAAAAATGTGTCTGTCCCTCTCAGGTTTTCCCCCTTAGCTCATACTTTCAAAATAACCTCTTGAGTTTTTTGTGAAGGCTGCCCTAGTATATTCAATAACAATAATTTTATGAAATACTAAAAACTTTCTTCACATAAGAAAAATTAATTCAGGTGCTCTGACATTTCAATAGGGAGTTTCAATTAGATAAACTTTTACTTGACTTACAAGTTTAAAACAAACAGATGTCTTCCAGAGAGCAAATAACACTCCTGCAAACTGAACTAGCATTTAACCTCCAGTGCAGATCTTGAATTTGGTTTAATATTAGGGACGTCTTCAGAACTACTATCCATTTCAAAACACTGTTACATGCCTCAGCTTGACTTGGGTATGAATGTCATAGACTCCTTGGCAAAGCTCATGTGATTCATGTTAATTCACCTGCTGTCTCTAATGAAGTCAAACCATCTAAGAGCAAACACTTAAAACTGTACTTTTCAAAGACAGAGAAATTAACATTTTTTTCAAAGCATTTCATGCAACAGGATTCGAATCATTGTCCTTGAATCAGGCCCTTTTCTTCTCCCACGCTGGAATCTGGTATGCCGTGATAAATGCAAAGCAGTAATTCTTATTTTGTGCAGAAATTGCAAGTTTCAGACCAAAACCTTGCATCTCGCTGATTCTGGAGTGCATTTCTACCTCCCCAAAGTCAAAGGAAAAAACCAAACAGATATACCACATTCCCTCTGGGAAATCTCAAGTTATTTAAATGTTTGCCCTGTAGCATCATGATGCAGGTTAAAACCTTACCACGTTACTCTGCTTTTTTCCCTTCAGTGTAAACACCGAACAAAACTCTGAGGCAACATCAACAGACAGGAAAGGTGAAGATATTTCCAAATGTTGATTTATAATGTTACCTGTATGCATTTCTCCCTCAGTAAGTGTTGAACATAAAAAACTATCTGCAGCTAAATATTTAAAAAACTGGAAGCAATATACTTTAAAAAAATTTTTTTTAGAAATAAACATGACAGGTGATGTTTATATTAAACTGGCAAGAACTTTTAAAGGTAACAACCAACTCTTCCTTCCCCCATCACCCTTTCCTTCCTTTCTACTTGATTAAGATCTGATCTTGGACCCAGCAGAGAACACAAAGTTCAATCACTACATACAAACATACACAAGTTAACACAAGTTTTAATTATTCTTGAGACTTATTACATATTACCACCCTCCTACTGTAATAAAAATGCCCTCAAAGTGAATGTATTGTACATATACAAGATGCACATGATTTAATTAAAAATGCACTTTCAACACACTGTTATGTGTTGTTCCAGGCTGTTCCAGAAGATAAAAGGAGAAGCATTGAAAGTGAATGAAGGTAAAGAACTCGATTTTTTTTTCTCCTGGTAAAGTCAAAGTGTGTGTAAAACTGGATGCAGTGTCTTTCCACAGCCTACAGGCTCTGGATAGAAAAGAGACAGAGTTCTCACCAAGGCACTCATTTATCATGAGAAAGTGGTGTACAAATAAGAAGCAGCCCTAAAACAGGCAGGTTGAGGGCAGGCAAGTAAAACACACAATGTTTTGAGAGCAGGCAAGTAAAACACACAAACCCTCTTCCAAAAAAAAAAAAAAAGTATCACAAGAGCTCATCTGAGAAGAAACCAATCAAAGTACAATCACTCATTTCTGCCATGGTCTGCAGAGGAACTTCCTGAAAGTCCCAAAGGACATCCAAATCACCTAAAAAACACAATCTGTTATCTATTATTCTTGAAAAGATGCCCTGACTTCTTCCATTGCCTAAATGTTACACTAAGAGCCAGTTTTCCAGTCATTCTCCATTCCATAATCAGACTTGGATACTTTATAGTTTTTGTTTCCTCACAAAGCAAGCGATCTCCAAGAGACCCAGTGAACTATCCACTCCCATTATCTCATTGCATTAATCCACCTTGGCCTGACCTCATGAGCTCAGCTTCCCAGTACATACAAGTATGTCAAGACCTGCCAGGATTTGAGGTCTGGAGGTCTGATGAGGTCCCAGATCTGAAGGGAAGAAGCTGCTGGACCGAGTGGCACACAGCTGCCCTTTGCAGCCAGGCAGCTAACATTCTGGGGGAGATGGCCAGCTCCACAAGTTATATGAACCCTTGGTGTGGTGAAACAGAGATAATTCTCCAGACACAACTGACACCCTCTTCCTGTCCCTATTTGCACACAGCTATGGACTATTAGCACACAATTATATAAGATCTATAGCCCAGTCTTCTAAGTTACTTCATGCCTCCAATAAGTCTGAATGTACTATATGCATCCCAGCTGCAGGAACAAAGACAGTCACAAAACATGCTTATATAGCTTTGGTGCTGTGGGAAATATGTAGCTGCTTTCCAAGCAGCTTAACTTTTGACCATACTGAAATAATTAAAGGTTCTGGCTTAAAAAAAAAAAAAAAGTAAGTGGACACTATACAACTGAACAGCAAACATGGTTGTGTTTTTTTGCTTGGCAAATCTGTTAGGCTCAAATGTCAGAGATGCCTTTGTTTTCATATGCAAGGATATAGAATGCCCCAGGTTGGCTGTGCTTGATTTCCTAAAATACAGAAAACTTCCACCAAAAAGTCTTTGGATTGTAAAAAACAAAGCAAGAAAGAAGAGGAAGAAGAGGGTAGATGGTGCAAGTGTTAGAACTCTTGAAAGATGTAATTTTAAAATACTTTTTCAAGTATGCCCAAATGCAAAAGCTGAAAATAACTAACTTATAATTTATACATCGCCTCAGGTCTCACCTCAAGAAAGTTCATACTGACAAAGGCAGGAGTGTTTTAGGCACCTGCCACTTGAATTTCCCCCATATGAGTAAAAGTATGGCTGGAAAGCTCTTAAAACATATTTAAAAATAGCAAAGAGAAATCTTGGCCCATATAGGTCACACACTGTTACTGATTTTATTCTAAGAGTTAAGGAGTGCAAGAAAATCTTAAGAGACTCTAGTAAGGAACAGTTGGGTCTGACGACAATAAGCAGTAGGAAGAAAAAAGTACTCCTGGGGTACTTGTGGCCAGATAGACAGACACACCAGACCGGAGACAGAAGACAATAAACTGACTGTATGTAAACTAGAGCAACAGATCCTGCCCCACAGGCACTCTATTACATAGAGGAAGAAGAGCCAGATACTGCTCAGAGCCAGGTCTCTTTTGGTGTTATTCAAAGCATTCCCTGGGATATCACATCCAGGTCTAATGGTAGCTATAAGGTTCTCCCAGTGGTATGAACAATTGTCTTTTGAAATGCTGTTTTTCCACAAGAAAGGAGATGTAATTGAACTATTAAGCCTGAAATTACACCCAATGGCTTTCATTCTACTCCCAAGAGTATTACAATGTAATAATGGACAATCACAGCTTCTGAAAGCTGAATCCATTAAAGCAAGAACTGATGCATCCTTTGAGGACTCCCTAGGCTTTGCCCTCACTTCTGACTCCAAGAGAACATAGGAGTAATTTTGCTTCTTTCTTAAGTTGTTTTAACAACATGGATGTAAAGATTTAGTGCACTGAAAAACACTGAATTTAGAATCTATCAAGTACTTTAGAGACTTTCCTACAAGAAATGAAAAAGCTTTAACGGTAATCTTTTTTCACGCTGACATCTAAATACAATTTGAAGAAACCAGAGAAGTGCAGTAGCTATCTAATCATAGGTATGTATAATACTGACAATTAGCCAATCACAATAAAATTGTCCAGGGTAATAAATTTTAAATTAAAACTATCAGATGAACAGTATACTGCTGTTCATCTTTAACAAGATGTCAGTTTTTAACCAAATCCAGCAGCAGCAGGGCTAAACAGATAGGTGAAGTGGTACAAGCAACTGTATGAACAAAAAGCCTAAAAGAATTCATAGTGACTTTAAAACTACATAAACAGTTAAAATCCGTGCCATGCTAATTGCACACCCTTTTACTTGTCCCACATGGCTTTTACAGTGATTTAGGTTTCCTGGCTCCAGCTATAAAGTTACAGTAGCAGTCAGCTATTTATAATAATCTTATTTTTAGACGCAATAAAAACATATTTAATTGTTAATGGATTATCTTTCCAATAATAAAAAAAACCTGAGTCACATGTGAAGACTCCCAGATCAGATATATATTATGAAGTTCTGCTGACCTGGATAATATTGCCCCAGGATTGAGTACATGTATATAAAGAGAAAAAAAACCCTCTCAGCCAGTAACCCTTTTGAAGGAAAAAGGCCTGTGGGTGGTCACAGCTAAATTGACAGGACAGCATCCTCAGACTCATTATGCAGACAGGCAGCACAGTGGCCATGGGTGGAAGTTTCCTGTCCTGTTGGCATACTTTACTTCGATGTCTGCTTACACATTAAAAGTAGCAGAAGCTATTTCACAGGCACAGGCACAGTCTGAATTTTTTAAGTACTTTATAGCTAGATCAAGCTGTAAATTCGCAGTCAAACTAGAATATATTAATCCTGGCTTACAGCTGTCATAGCTCAACTACTGTGTAAGTTTCTGTATTTAGTTGTTAAACAACAAATATATATCTAATGTAATACTAAACAGCATAATTTATTATTTTGAGTTATAGTCACTGGAGAAAGAGAAAACAACAAACAAACAAGGCAGATATTGAAGGTGATTGGCTTTCACTCTGCACCCCCAATGTGCCCCCACTGAATGGAAGATACTGTCCATCAGAGAAAATATTTTCCTCTCCGGAATACCTTGGCAGCTTGGGTTTTGGGTAAGGAAGGGGAAAGTGAAGCCAACTATGCAACTAATGATTTTACCAATGAATAAAAAACTCTTTCTCCCCAATTACTTTTCATGTCTAGATCTATGAGGTGTACACAAGTAATGTTTTATTAAAAATTCCTGTTTGAGTTCTTCAAACACTTCATATTAACCTATATATATTTTCATCTCTCTTCCCAACCTCAAAGACAGATGCAGTACTGCTAAGAAAATCTTGCTGTGCCACGCTGCTTACTTTGGTAGCCAGAGACAAAACGTGGCAGAGCTGCAGAAAGCTGAGAGAATTCCCATACGGTGAAATGATTTCACTGAGGCAGCAGAAAGATCAGCTATTCCCATGTCATCTTTAGAACGGCTGCTATACATGTGTCAGTGCACAGAAATGGAAGCTCATCACTTCTTGGAAAGGAAAAAAAATTCTTTAAGGATTAGAATACAAAAACCTCACACAGCCTAGAATACAAAACAGCAGCACCCTCTCTGGACATGTTTCTGCCACTTGGCACCTGGCATATTTCATATGTGATCTGCTCGAGGCAAGAGTTCTCAGGAAAGCATGGTAGTTACCATCCTCCCCTTCTGAGCAGCTCAAAGCCACCAGAAAAGCAGAAAATCATGGTTCCTGCCATCTTTTTTCACTGCCATCTCTAGTGTAATGACAGACCTACCCTAACTGCTTGCGTTCCCATCGGAATCACACTGGCAACATGAGCAGGGCCAGCACACGGAGCCAAGTGGACAAGCCCTTGAGGCTGCCTTTGCCACTTCCCAGTCTCTGCAGGATTACACAAACCAGCAGGACTTAGGATAGCTGACCTCTCATTTCCCTCTCAGCATTATCTGTGTTTGCAGTATGAATTTCATGTTTGTCAGGGCAAGAACCATGCCAGATGTAAAAGAAGTCTTTTAGCTGAGTCCTAGATTTCCTACTTCTCTTCTGTGGGGAATGGTTTGCGACCTTTTTTGAGAAAGAAAAATAAGACAAATGAACCACATTGTCTCAGTCTGACAGGCAACACCCTTGTGTCTTGCTAACCTGTGAAAGGTTTACTGTCCTTTACTGACCTATGCAGAAAGTTGAGCTGGAAGCAAGAGGTGCAGGATATGAGTCAGCAGCACGTGCAGTATAGGAGGATGGTGGGAATTAATAAGTTCCACATTAAGTGAAGAGGACATTGGTTGACTACACAAGTTTGGTTCCGGATCAGCTAAGCATAAAGGAGTGAATACCCAGCTGGCCTATGTTAAACGAGGTTCTGCAAGACTCTCGATAATCCTAGAACTTGTATAGTCTGTTTTAACAAACAAAATCCAAGGCAGAAATATCTTGTTTCTAACAGGACAATGGGGTTGTGGACAGTAGCCGCCTACCACAAGGTCAAAGTTGAAACTGAAACAAAAAGTAGGAAGTAATCATTGAGGGAATAATATTAACTTTCACTTCTAGAAGAACAGAAACTCCACAAGCTTCATGCTTGATGTTGACAGATGTAAATAACACACATATCCAAAAGAATACATGAAGTTTATGCAAAAAACTAGAGAGATGACTAAGACTATATAGGATTCCTTCTCCTTTATGTATGAATTGAAATAGAAGAAAAAAATAAAAACAAACCCTGGAAAGCAAGTGTTATTCCTCAGGTTTACATTCCTATGTAGATCAACTACAAATAGCAGGGGAAATGTTTTCCCCTTGCTGTCATAACCAATCACTTTATAAATGCAGCGCAAGTGCTATAGCAAGTGCATACATATTTTGCATTTTTCAATCAACAGTTTAGTCTTAAAATATAGCTCTCTTATCAAAAGACAAAGTTTTTAAAATTCCCAGTGGGGGAAAAAAATCCTGGCAAAACATGGATTAACATACTTCAACGGAGGAATTTTTTTCCAACAATAGTAAGATTTAATACAGAATGAGATGATATTTTCACATTTCTATCAATACAGCAAATAGAATATTATCTTCTCACTTTTCCACAGTCTTGGGAAAAAGAAGAACTCAAAGAAGTTTTGCTGGCTTTTTAAAACTGTTTCAACATGTCAGTGTTTTTTGTTTACTTGTGTGCTTTTAATATGACAATTATAAAAGTTATTTACATTTGCTACAAGTGACTTTAAATGATCCACCAGTATCTTACAGCATACAAACCAGAAGGGTATATATAGAGTTTGAACACATTGTATATAACACACTTTACCCAAAAGGTTATATAACAAGATTGAACTTGCTCTGCAGAGAGAGTTGGGCTAATCTTGTTGATTCTTCATTTACCCAGCCAACTTCTTAGTGTTTCATTCTGTTCATGCAACAGTGCTTCTCAATGCATAAATTAATTACAAAACCAAGACTCACTATTGCTTTCCCTTCATTATGCTTTACTTTGTCTGTTAGGAACTTGTGCCTTCACCTAAGCAGATTTTTTTCTTACCTAACTGAGCCTCCAGCACATGCCACTTCATACAAAGCTGTCCCTACATCTAAGCCTGATAGTTAAAAATGCATGTAAATACATGCCTAGTTTTCACTCTGCATAGTTTTGTGATACAACAGACAGCAAATTAGGCATCATTTTTGGCTGTTAGTTTAGAACACAGAATACCCAGATTTCTTTACACGTCTTGTTCTTGATTTCTTATTTAAGTCATTTTGTCACAATTCATTTTTGATTTGTTTTTAAGTGGAAACCTCCTGTTCTGAGACTTAGATGTGGCTGGCACTTTTTTTTTTAAGCAGCCTTGCTAGTTTTATTGCAATATTTTATTATTTCCATTTAGGTGGAAAAAGCACAGAGTGGGATACCTTGTCCTTTACTGGACTATGAAAGCAGAGTCCAATGAAAGTACTTAAGTACATGCTATGAAGAAAACTGTGGATTAGAGCTCAACATCTCTTTTAATTTACTGATAAACCAGTACAGAACAGGCTGTCCAGTAAGAACACCAAAGACAAGAAACTACCAAACAAGATAGTATCAAACACAGAGAAACATGGAAATGGTCTTTACCAGAGAGAAAATACACTTGACTAAACAACTGCATGTAAAGAAGCCCTGTATATGTCCTTCAAAGGGCACAACTGAGTTTGAAGAGGGATTAGAAAACACTGACATCTTAATCTTACACACCTACCTTTACACTTGAGAATATTCACTATTTAGTGTAATTCTGAGGAAGCTTCTATAAGGTTCATTTACATGCTCAGAACCAAGGAAGAACACTGACATTCCCCAAAGCAAACTGGAACTGCTCAACATGAGCTCCAAAATCTCTCTGCAAAAGAGTTTGCTGGTTATGCCAGTGAACTCTTATTAGCATCTGAAGCTCTATAACATTAGCTGTTCTAAAAATTCACACTACCCAATCCCTTTTTGTAAATGCAAAAAGTATTTAAACAACAGCATCCTTGCTACAAGTTTGTGAATCCATTGTGTTTTTGTTGCCACACTTTGGTAGCTTGGGGGGCTGCAGGGGTGGCTTCTGTGATAATCTGCTTGAAGCTTCCTCCATGTCCAGCAGAGCCAATGCCAGCCAGTTCCAAGATGGATGTGCCACTGGCCGAGGCTGGACCTATCAGAAATGATGGCAACATCTCTATAATAATGCAGTTAAAAAGGAAAAAAAATGTTATTGCTCCAATGAAACTGCAGCCAGAGCAGAGAGGAGTGAGAATGTGGGAGGAACAGCTCTGCTGACACCAAGGTCAGTGCAGAAGGAGGGGCAGAGACGCTCCAGGCTCTGGAGCTGAGGTTCCCCTGCAGCCCCTGGTGCAGACCATGGTGGAGCAGCTGTGCCCCTGCAGCCCATGGAGGTCCCTGGGGATGCAGAGATCCACCTGCAGCCCACGGAGCAGCCCCACAGCAGAGCAGCTGGGTGCCCAAAGGAGGCTGTGACCCCAGGGAGGCCTGTGCTGGAGCAGGGCCCTGGCAGGAATGTGCAGACCCATGGAGAGAGCTCACTCTGGAGCAGGTTTCCTGGTAGGACCTGTGGGGGACCCATGCTGGAGCAGGCTGTGCCTGAAGGACTGAAACCCACGAAGAGTGACCCACATGCAGCAGTTCAGAGAGAGCTGCTGTGCCTGAAGGACTGAACCCCATGAAGAGTGACCCCAAGCAGCAGTTCAGAGAGAGCTGCTGTGCCTGAAGGACTGAGCCCCATGAAGAGTGACCCCCATGCAGCAGTTCAGAGAGAGCTGCTGTCCATGGGACAGACTCGGGCTGGAGCAGTTCACGGAGAGCTGTCTCCTGTGGGAGGGACTCCATGGCAGGCAGGGGAACAGCTCCTCTCCCTGAGCAGCGCCAGCAGTGTGATGAGCTGACCATAACACCCCCATTCCCCGTCTCCCTGAGCCACTGAGTGGGAGGAGGTAGAGCCTGTGAAGGAGGGAGGGGTTTAAGGGGAAGATTTTTTTAAGATTTATTTTACTTCTCATCATCCTGCTCTGATTTTGTTAGTAATAAATTCAATTAATATCCCCAAGTTGAAACTGTTTTGCCTGTGATGGTAACTGGTGAGTGATCTCTTCCTGTCCTTATCTCAACTCACAAACCTTTCCCTGTATTTTCTCTCTCCTGTCCCATTGCGGAGGGGAGTGCCTGGCATCCAGCCAGTGTCAACCCACCACATTTTACTAGTGCATACAGTCTCCAGGACCTTCCAAAAATGAAGTTTTTCAGAAGAATCTGTGTTTAGATACAATGCCATTATAAATAAAACATAAGAGATAATATTGTCACACTGCCCTACCTTTATTAAGACTAGTAGCTTAAGAATTTGTCCTGACTTTGCAGAACAGACCTGCTTTCTAACCATTCTGCCAAGTGGAAAATAGTTTTCCCACACCTTCTCCCAGGCACTGATGATAGATAGTATTTTTCCACCCTTTATCTTCAGCACCACTATTTTAACACAGCACCAATTACACATGTTAAACAATGCAGAAAGTTCTTCAGTGGACTGAGTCTCAAAAGAAACAGAGTGACAAATTTCAATCTGGGTATTTCAGGATTTTTTCCTTCTGGGTTTTTTGTTTTTGCAAGTGCAGAGTGTCTGTGGGAACAATGCTAAAATGATGAATTTGTAACAGAGACCGGGCACTTGACTTAGTTAATCCATAACTGCTGACAACCCAGTGAAGAGAGGAAGAAATTGATTTAACATGCAAAGGGCAGTCTCATTGAAGACAGCAATACAGGCACAAGCACCTCTCTTTGTATCCTCTTACTCTTCTGCTTCCTAGTTGGTAAAATGAATGAGAGTAGAGAATGCACATTTATCACAGGCAGAAACGCTCCTTATTTCAGTCTTTTAAGTGCTCATCTGTTTTTTCTTGTTTTTCAATTAAAATTTAATCAGACTAAGTGATCCTTTAGAAAGGCAATCTGTTAATTAACCCATATTAGACAGCAGAAATCATGCTCTTCAAGTACAATCTCAATTTATTATCCAGAAATAGCTCTCATTAGTCAGAGACAAGAAGGGGGGAAAGATTTTACATACAAATTTAGAAGATATATGCCCTGCTCTGGTTTTAGCTTGTTATCTGAAGGCCATGCAATAAATCATGAATTTGGAGGAGATGTAAAGAACCATCTCTTTACATGCCTGAACCTGAAAGACACATAAAACTCTAATTGTGGCTTAAATATAATATTTATGAGCCTGGAAACTTCAGGACACAGTCCAGTGGAAACAAATTGTGAGTTTACAGATAAATTAATTTCACATCATTGTTTGGAAACAGAAAAGGTAAATAATCCTGGCAGTTATTCCCTGCTTGAATGGATAATCAAAATTAGACAAAGCATCAGCAGCATCAAACAGCATACATAAGACCTGATGATAAAAATTTTATGGCACTCTATAGTACCAGCATTTGCTATATTGAATATTTTTTTCCTTACTTTCCCCTGCACACACTCCACTCGCCACATCCTACCCCCCAATTAAAACCAGACATTCATGTGCTGGCCATTTTAGTAATTCATATTGGTGTAAGTGCCGATCACTGCAATGAATTCTACTCTATCTACAAAAAGTCCATAGGATTGCTTCTACTTGACAGTCTTAGTATTGTGTAATGTTCTGCAAGATTAGCTGCTCAATCAGTGCTGGTAACTAGCACCACCACCTTTTCCTTCCCTGGTGGACACAAACATCACAAAGTGTATTGATATGTTTGAGTTTTGCAGGGAAAGTTACAGCTGAGTAATAAACCTAATCAAGACAGCTTTCCTGAGGATATGATGCTTCCCAAGATGCAAGTGCACATTTTTTTTTGTGTCACTTGGCATGGAGAACAAAGACTTAGAGAGGGTTTTAAAGTTAGTGAAAAATATCTTGGCAAACAATCCTGATTGAAATGATGAGAGAATTATCTCCTGTGGGACAAACAAATGGGTCGAGATCAAACTTAGCCCTCCTAGCTTCCCAACTTCTGCAATATCTGAAAAATATTAGAAAAACAGTAGTTCCAGGAAAGGTTCTCCATTTAATAACAGAAGGTGCCTGCCTGTAGAAGAGAACCATGGAAAACCATTTGACTTAGTTCGATTATAGGGACAACAGACTAGCAAAATACCATTTGAAACTCATCTAGTTTCTTTAATTTCCTACTTCAGTCTAGGCTGTAAACTTAAATTCTCCTTGAATTAGCCTGCAGTAAGAGGAGAACTCCAAAACTTCCGTATCTTGAAACTGGACCTCACTGCCCTTGAGAACAACATAGGTTTTGTCATCAATTTTATTTAGAGAAGATAAGCAAGTTGTACTGCAAAAATAAAGGGTGAGAGGAGATAGCGCTGCTTTCTTTTTACTGTATCAGAAACTATAAAGCAAGAACACAAACAAAAACCATTTAAACAAAAATCCAGTTTGGTATAGGAATAAACAACAAAAAAATAAGTCTGAATGGAACTAAGCTGCAAAACAGGCTCTCAACCAGGCAGTAGCTGTTAATCAAAGCATTCAGCGTGGTAGTGTATAAGAACCTCTATGCCCAAACCAAGGTCCAGATTAACAGTGATTAGTTTAGCTAATGTAAATATTTCTGCAATGTGGTGTTAGAGGTAAGATTTTGGAACTTGGATCCTTATTACTACTATAGTGCACTGAGGAGCATATTTTTGTCCTTAGTAAAATCCTCTTAGTAGGAGAGGAGTTCTTCAGAGAGATGTTGGGAGAAAGTGTTTATTCTTCTACCATTTTCTGTGGCTCCATTTAAAGGTGTGCAGGAGCTCTTCCTCAAGGATGGACACAAGGCCAAGTGCCCAAGAGATAAATGGTGAAGAGCAAAACAAATTACCTGGAAATAAACAACTCTACTGATAAACAGAAGACTAATACTTTTGCAGCACAAGCTTGATTAATTTTTTCTCCTTCTTCTTCTAACAAGAAGGACTTTAAGCAAGGTTTGAGCCATATAGAATACATATAATTTCCTTTACTGAATATACTAGCAGTTCTACAAAGTGGATGCATTACCCTACTGACTTTGTGAAGCCTTATCTTAAGGCCACATGGAAAAGAAGTACAAGTCAAGATTACTGATTTTGTAATGATAATTTGCACTCCTTATTTGTACCAAGTGCTATCCTACTGAAGGTTTACAGATGGCTGTTACGTCTACGGCTACAGACATAACACAAGAGCTGTCCTCTTCGGATTAAGCACATTTTGCATGGAAATATTCCATCTGACAATGGAAACAGAACACAGCAACATGGAATCTCAGCAACATGGTCCAGTGAAAGGTATCCCTGCCCATGGCAAGGGCATTATCTTTAAGGCTCCTTCCAACACAAACCATTGTATTTTTTTTTCTTTCGCTTTGTAAGAAGCAATGCAAGAGTTACATTTGTCTTTGCAGCTTTCCATCATAAGCATCTATTTTACAAAACAGTGTTTTAAAAATAGGCAGTATAAGAAATTTTCAGTCAAAACACACACACGTTTTCTAAAAAGTCCTCATATGGTGTACAGGAGTGTTTGTGGAAACCTGTTATAGTCTGCCCAGACATGATTTAGATAATACTTATTGATTTCATGGTCTGCAATGAGTTCTATGTTTTGCCTTTCTCCATCCTCATGGAAACGTCCCATTGCTTTCCCACACTACCTCTAACTGAAAGGAATGTCCTAAATCTGAGGCTTCATTTTTCATGCAGTAAAATTCAAGAATAAAATCACGGAAGGATGTTCAGCCCAAACAGGGCTGGACCTAAGCACAGATCCTCTCTAAGGCAAATTGAGGCCAAGCCACCACGTGAATTGATAGAAAAACAGAGTAGTCAGGCCTTTGAAAATATTTATTGCTCTTTCTACACCATGAAATCAAGGATGCAAACAAGCCTTGAAGAGAAAGTGAATGTAACACCACTGATCAGAAACCAAGCAGTTTTAAGATGCTACATGGTGAATTTTGAGGGGTTTTGGCAAATTGAATGATTACAGTTGAATGAATAATCCCTCACTACCAACCTCTAATGTCCTGCTGCTAATTTTGCTTTGACATAACAACTAGCTAACAACATACTTGA
Organism: Zonotrichia albicollis; assembly: GCF_047830755.1. NCBI lineage: Eukaryota > Metazoa > Chordata > Aves > Passeriformes > Passerellidae > Zonotrichia > Zonotrichia albicollis. The sequence goes on along the minus strand of NC_133821.1, from coordinate 41,025,840 downwards.
TTAGAGACCTCCTGGCCCAGACGTATAAAATAGATGCGGTAAATTACTGTGATGAGAGAATTAATTAATTCTGCAATAACCCCCAAGTTTTGGAGCAGTTTCTATTTCAGAGTGAAACATGAAGTCATTGAGATTTAGGTGGTATGAGTCCATAAAAAACCAATTTCAACAACTGGAGTTCTATTTCTATTATGCAGTTCAAATAGGTGTTACTGTTTCCTTTGGAAAAAAAGGTCTAATGTGTAGGGAAATTAACCTCTTGGAGGCATGTCAATATTTTTACAGCATACACTGTTTAAGACTTGCTTGTGTATGATGTATAGTATGGACAGTTAATTTTCCCATAAGTCATAATTCATAGGACAAACAATGTGAGGGATATTAATGGAAAGAGATCAACAAGGTTATTTCCTTTTGTGACTTTCTGCACAGTTAAATAATACGTGAAACTCTTAATTCAGCAAATAAGTTAACTGGAACTATTTTGTCATTGCAGAATTGAATACTGAAGCTTCCCTATTTGTGATACTTGCAGATCCTATGCTTCAGCAAACTAATGTTGCCTAATTTTATTTCCCCTTTTGATTTCTGTGCAATGGATGTAAATACCAACTGTTTTCAAGAGGCATCTGGCTTTTTTGACAGATCATGACTATAGAATTTAGCAGTTTATATTTTTCCCCTATTAATTTCAGGACTAGAGTCCAGTTTTATGAACTACTTAATAAACTATTTTGATGAAAAGCATATTCAGTGCTTTACCAGCATTCCCTTGCTCTTTTGATTAATGCAGTAATAGAAATGTTTCCTTTTCACTTTCCCAAGTTCCACATAGACATGTTCTGAAGACAAATTAGCTAAAGATTATTGCTGCATGAGAACTGCAGCTGTTCTGCAGATGCTGAGTGTCCCTAATTTTCATTGACTTACCAACATTCTCATTGAGAAATAAAACCTATCAGACTATGTCATAGGTTTCATTAGTATAGCTTAATTTGGTAGACTTCTGTTTCAAAATGCTTATAACACACTTTGCCTTGGATGGAGAAAAGAAAAAGTATTTTGACAACTTTTATGTTGCATCAGTTGAAATTTAGACACGGGAATAATCTGTAATACCAGATTAGGCTTCCTTCCTATCTGAATACATACATGGTGACTAATGTAGCCAACTCCCCTTTAGAAGGGCTTTGGAAAATGCTGTTGTCCCCATTTCAGAGATAAGAAAGTGGAAGCAGAAGAGTCAAGAGTTTAATCAAGCCCTCACACCAGCTGGTGACCTGTGTTAGGCAGGGCTAGAACCAGACAGTGTTTGCATGAGACTCTTGCAACAGAGCTGGGACCGATTGCATAAGCAGATGGTAACCCATGGAGCAGTCTGTTTCCAAAATAATACATTTCAGTTCAGTAGCAATTGATTTAAGTAGATTTAAATGAAACCAAAACAGTCCTATTGTCAATAAAAACACAGTTTATTGAGATGAATTTATAAGATGCAGAGGGGTTGGACAGAAAATGTCAACATTACACAGGAGAAGTAGAAGAGGATACTGCGTTTAAAATGAAGCTTCCCAACACCCCCTAACCTGCCATGCTCTCAGTGTATAAGAACAGTTAATTAGAACAAGTCAAAACACAAGTGATCTAAACTTGACAGCTTTGCTTACAGAGGCCCAATAAACTTCTCAACTCAGTGGGTGAACTGAAGCATAAAGTAACACTGCATACTATATTCGCTCCCATTTATAGCCATGCATTAAAATATGCTTCAGGTTTAGAAATTTACAGAAAGCTACTTGTTAAGAACACTCTAAAAACTATTTGGTTTCTTAGGCACCAGGAGGAAAATGCCATAGACTTTTGGTTTCACAAGCACTTTTGTATTGCATCCCCAAATTTCAACACAACTTTAAAGGTCCTGTTTCTCTGAACACATGCTAGAGGCTGCTGCTGAAGCAAGCTAGTAGCACCACACACCTCATTTCCTATTTAACAACCTATCCTAACAACTGACTTGTCTGACAATTCAGTGAGCTTACACATGCTAGAATAAAAATCTTGCTTGTCCCAACAGCATCAAATAAAAAAAAACTGAAAGTGATCAGACTTGGGCGGAGCAGACTACTACTTGTAATAACATTTTTAATCAGGTAGACTTTTGAACTACAGAACAGGAACAAGAAAAAGACACACTGTTGGCTATTAACTCTTTAGGGTAGTGCCTTTGCCTAAGCCACCTTGTTAAGCCAAACAACCAACTAGGTTTCCAGGGTCAACCAAACACTTTTTGTAACTTCAACCACACCAGTCTATATCCCTATATCATTCCTGTATCAGGCACCAGGAGGAGGAGGCAAGGCAAGGCATGCTTCCAATGTCAACAGGGACAGGATGCTCTGTATGACTAGCAAGGTGATGGGTTTATCTTAAGGGATCTTACAAGGGCAAACACCTGCCACAGAAAGGCTCTTAGCTTTGAGACTTCTGTTATTATCCAGGGCTTAACCTGAAATAAAATGTTTTCATGTTACTTACTATAAATCTCTTCAACACTAGATTAACTGAAGACTGATCTTTGAGGAGGACTGGGGAAAGAGTGGAGGCTGCTCTGAACAAATGTTTTCAAATACAGAGATCTGCCGGCATATAGAAAGAAGTATGATCAGTAACTGAGATAACAGCCTAGGAAACAGTCTGACCTAGACACTCTCAGACCTGTAATAGCTTGGTTTGCCTAGTGCTGGGTGAGTGTATTATACTGGCAATTACATCAGTTTGCTGCTAAAAACTTGCTGTGCATTAGAATATTTCTTAAACACGGTTGTGTCCCCTTTTTTTTTGCAGCAGTTGTGTAACAGTAAAAATAACATAACATTAAAAACCATATACACAACATATGCATGAGAACACAATCTTCTGCTATTTTAATACATTTGGCACTACACTAGTAAGTACACAGAGGGGGCTTTCTTACCAAGGGAGCTTCCAATCACTAACTGATAGAAAGCAGAACAGATACTGCTTCAGTCATTCTCCAATCATCTTCTCAGTCCTGCACCACATCCACCACATCTAGTTCCTGTTCAAATCCCCAGGTAAACTAGAAATTGCAAATATCTTGTAGAAAGAATTTTAACTAAGTGAAAAGGTAAGCCTAGTCAACTGAAAAATCTTTCCACTTTTAAACTACCATGCACACTTTCAGATTCATTCAGAAAATTTCCCATCCATTTGCAGGTTTGCCCTGAACAGCTAACACAAGACAAATTGCAGGCAAAGAGCAATGTACAGCATTGAAGTGTGGTAGGTTATTCGCAGACTCTGTGCTCCATCACTTCTCAACCATCCCACCCCTGACCAAGCCAAACCACTCTGTCACCTTCTTGCTACTGTATTGAAGGCAAGAGGGATCAAGTGGCAGAAGTACCATAGTTGTTGCCTTCTGCTACTCTTCTCCTTCCTGCCACTGACATCTGTGACTGTTCAGCACCATCGAGTACCTTCTCTGAAGCTGAGACAGAGCAAGCACTCATACATTTCTAAGTAGAGAACTCTCAAGCTTAAAAGCTGCTCACATACAAGATGCTAAGGAAGTCAACAAAACCACAGAAAAGCTGCAGTTGTCTCAAGTAAGTGAGACAGTTTTTCCAAGATGCACAGAATTCAGCTAAAAACACCTACTCAATATCTAGCATGAAACTATGACAGTGATTCTCCACTAGGAGACAAGAAGTAGCCAGCTGTGAGAACATCCAAATAACCAATTGTCTAATTGTAGCAGAGCTAAACAAGCATTATTTATTAAAACATGCAAATAATGCCAAGGTACTTTCAAAGTCTGAACTATATTTTACTTCCCCTAAATATAAAATAAAGACATCTATTCTCATTTCATTAATCAAGTTGACAGCTTTAGGACCTTGCAGAGACTATGTAATAACTTCATGAAAAAGCACTGTTATCCTATAGTCACAATCCAGTTAAGACACTACCAGTAAATCCAGTATTACTGTAACAAATAACACAAACACACAATAAAGATGACTACTGGGTTTGCTGCTAAACAGAAGCAACTTCAAAATTTTTGCTCTCTCCCTTTCCTTGCCTTCTACCTGAAAAGCCATGAAAAAAGTCGGAAACAGGCAAGTGGTAGTTTAAAAGGGCAATTGATAGTGACACAGGTGAAAAATTTTCAGAGTGCACTGATAAAAATAAGAAAGAGTGAAGCATAAACTCCAGTGCCCTTCAAAAACCCTTGTGCCAACAAGGCAAGCACTGATTGCCCTCTGTCATTCTGCAGTCACGTACACACCACTTAGACAGGCCTGAAGCCTTAACTGGCAGGTTATCATAGATCAACTATTTAACTTGATTTTAAAATATTTGCATTACAGTCTGTAGCTGGTTAACAGCCACTGTAAGAGCCAAGCATGTGGCAGGTTGAGCGTTCCAGCCAGATGAATGCAAGAGAGACTAAGGGAGAAGTTGGTATCACAATGAGCTTGATTAAACCCTTCTCTTTGTTCAGCTGCTTGGCTCCAAACATCTCCTCTGTTTCTTTGGTGCCGGGAGGAGACTCATCAACTTCACTTCCATTACAGGCCAGAACCAATCTACTCACAAACTGCCGTTTCTCTAGCGAGGGACCAAACATGACTCTTGAGCAACTTTTCTCCACAGCTTTTTTTCCTCATTTGGAGTAGGCTGGGAGTAGCAAAGAAGAGCAGCAATATGTGCATTTGGAGGTCACACAGAGAAGTCATCACTGATAATCGGATATTTTAGCCAGGCCATCAAAAACACTGTATCATATCTGGCTTTGCTTTCTACCTCGGGACCTTCACAACCCTTTGCAGAATTATTTTCAAGTTCCATCAGCTATTACTCACTCGCTGCCATTATCTGACAATCTTGTGACTTAATTTGCAGTCCAACTGAATGTTAGCTGTCACTATTGTTAGGAAGTATCAGAATACAGAGACCTGTGATAGGTCCAACTGGAACATTTTTGCACCTCTTGCAGTCTCAAAGAGATGTACAGGTCTGGGAGTTTTGTTTCTCAGCAGCTGGAAACTGCTTGCACAGTATTTCCAAGATGCCAACACAGAACAAAGTCGGTTTAGTATTTGTCAGTTTGCTCAATCACAATCTGTTTCATTAAAGCAGAAATACAGTGCTACAGACAGGCTGATCTGTAGCAATCGACCCCACAACAGAAGTTAAAAAACATAGGTCCATCGTTAAGAAACTCTACAGATACACATATGGTTAGAAAAAGAAACACAACCTATTATTTGTTTCCTACTTCAATTTTATCACTCACATTTCTTTCTCTTAAGAAAATCTGTGTATGAGGTTTGATTTTTCAGAAGCTATTCTGCACCCAAGAGTGTATTTGATCCACTTGAGTTCACACAACACAATGCAGGGGGAAAAAAAAAAGGAATCACTTCCCTACTGTTTTGACTGTAAATAGAGCTACTACGGTGATACATGCCTAGGAATAATCTCTCCTGCCTACAATTCAAGAACCTGGTGATTTAAAGAAAAGATCTACCAATACTAGAACCAGCAGGGATGATGACGACGGACCTGACAGAGTCAAGACAGGAAACAAAAGGAAGATAAAGCTCCTTCAAGCTCAAGGCATCCCCTCAGCAGACAGAGCTAGCAAAAATGCAGAGTACATATTACATGCTTATTTTGAAAATTCAATCGGCCTCAAAGTGTGGCTCTCCTGAGGATGTCAGTAGCACCACAGGTGGTGCTTCTGGATTTTAATTTAACTGAAGAGTGCAACTCTTCCACTCGTCCTGTTACTGTGTTCTGTTACATACTACAGAGTAGATTCAGTTTGTGATGAGCTCAGTTTGGACAAACAAAGCCCAAGGACATACTAATCTTCCAGCCTACTCCAGGAAGAAATTTAACTACATGTTCCTATGCATTCAATCCATAGAATCAAACAAGTGCCAGGACAAAATAAAACCTCTGCAAATCACAGGCACTGTGATCAGCAGATCCACAGCACCAAAGTGCACAAGCATTCTCCTTTGCTCTCCAGCTGATCAGATTATTTACTCTCACTTGCAATCCAGCTTGTTTCTGGGTTGTGTATTATTATGTCGGCATCTAATTGCACTACAAGCAAGGAAAACAACTGTTCTGAAAGTCAACAGCATTCAGAGAAAAGCAAAACAATTCATTGTGTTTAATTATTAATACACAGCAAAAATAACAATTTGTTTTGAAGAAGGAAATCTGTACTAACTCATCCTTACATTGTATCTTCACTGGCTACAGAAGGTATCTTGCAAAAACCATATATAGAGTATGAACCAAAGCATAGAACAAGTTGTTGATAACTTGCAAAACTACTTGCATGCCATGGTCTCTGGAGCAGAGCTTGCCAAAAACACACCTAGCAGCAGAAGGTAACATGCAAGGTAACACAAACATTCAATTCTACGGTAACAGAAGGACAGCATACTAGGAACACTCAAAGATTAAGTTCATAACAGGAAAAAGGAAAAGCCCATAGCAAAAAAACTATGGCTTCTGATCGATTGCTATTGCTCCATCAGCAGAGTTGCAGTGTATGCACTATCAGCTTTGTTTAACTATGTTCCAAGAAAGTTCAAACAATTTAATGGTTAAACAGGGAAAAAGGAAAAAAAAAAAAAAAAGAAAACACAACAGAAAAGCATGCCTGCTTACATTTGGTTTCCTGTGTAGAAACACACAGAGAAAAGCTGGGGGGTAACACAGCTGGACAGCAGCAGGAACTTCTTTGCAGAAAGGGCTGTTAAGCATTGGAATGGACTACCCAGGAAGGTGCTGGAGTCACCATCACTGGAGGCATTCAAGAAACAACTGGACATGGCACCCAGTGCCAGAGTCCACTTGACAAGTTGGTGTTTGGTCAAAGGTTGGACTCTATGATCTCAGAGGTTTTCTCCAACCCTAACAATTCTGTGCTGCCTGTCCTCAATTCTTCTCTAATGTTGCAGTGGCAGTACCCCTAAGTCATACTCTGAGGCACCTCAGTGAACAGTGGTCCTACATTTTCATCTCAGTTCATAGCTGCTGAATTTGGACTATGCATAATTAAGATATAAATTTGAACAACCTAGGAATACCTTCCTGACATGCATAAACCTTAATTTACACTGTCAAGTTTTTATATGAAAGGTATTAGAAGTAGTTAACAACTTTGTTTCATTGGCAGTCACTTGTCCTTCTTTGAAAGATGCTCAGCTTATGAAAAATGCTTCGCCTTGAAAGAGACAAATCAACTGGCATTCCAGATAATTAATTCAGTTCCTTATTTATCCACCCCACCTTCAATATCTCCAATGGAAGGGATCAGGATGGTAAAGAGCAAACAAACAAACCCAAGTAAGTCTAGAATCTCATTTATCCGTCTCCTGAAGAGCACAAAAAAGGGAAAATATTATGAAAAAGATGCCCCTATTAACTTTACATTGAAAAACAAATCACTCTATAAAGCCTAAGCAAAAGCCATCATCTCTGTTACATGTTGAATAAAACATTGAAGACCTAGTTCAAGTTTTTAAGAAAACTTTAGTTTTTCTAGTTTGCAGACTCTCTCAAAAGTGTTGCACATAGATTTAAACCTTGAAGTTTAAATAAAGCAGCTTGAAATTAAAGCAACGTGGGAAACAATGTTTGGAATGAGAGAATATTCTTAACAATTTAAGATTAATTCCAAGAATATTCAAGCAAGCTTCACCATCTTCAAACACAAACCAAAATCCTGGAAATACACCTGTAGGTACTTGTGAAAAGTGAAGACGCTTTAAAAACCAAGGGAGAAACCAGTATTAATCCACTTAACTGTTATTTTCTTTAGCATAAACCATGTGCCATGTATATTACAGCAGCCCTCCTTAAAAGTTTTTTAAAATGTTTGTTCACTGCACTGGGCTTTAAGTCTAAACATTTTGGTTTCTAAAGCTATATCTCAGGCCTGCTTAGAGTCTTACACACTTCTTAACTAAAGACTCCTACTATTTGTTCTCATACTCAATATGTTTGTCTGCTTCCCCTAAACACAGGCAGCAGTTTCTCTTTTCATTTTATTACTGTTTTGAAAGCAACCATTTTCACTCATCTGCAAATGATTCCCTTTCTTTTCACCACCCTTGATGTTTATCAGTGGGACCGGTATCATTTTTCAATGACTGGTGGGCAAGTAGAAGATTTCCTGGTAAATAAGACGTGGCCCAGGGTAGGCAAACCTTTGCACATGTGAGTAGACAAAATTGAGGGTCAAGAGGGCACCTCCTTGCATGAATAGCTCCTTTATCATTGAAGCTGATGTTTCACAACCAGGATGGAGCAATAAAGAGTAAAAGTAAGGAACTGGAGGAGAGGGAAATGACTGAATCACCTTATATTTGGCTCAGTCTTCCAAACTCCCTCCTAACAGCAGGGTAGATAAAAGTGTCATCACTGGATCCCTGCTTTGCTGCCCTTCCTAAAGAGTCCCAGGACTTAGGGCCACTGAAACAAGTGGCAATGACAAGCCACAGAATTGTATCAACAGACAAAGGTGTTACACTACTTTTAAGATCCTACAATGAAGATAAATACGATATAGTGACATTAATACTAACAATTTTAATTTCTGCACACATTCCAAAGAGTTATGAGACATTTCTCTTCCAAAGTAATTGTACATAGAGATGGGAGATTACACAGCTCCTTGTGTCAATACACAGTTGTGGTTGAGGGTCTTTGGAGGCTTAAATAATGTGAATAATGTGGCATCTCAGCCACATTTATATCTGAGCAATCAGCTCTACCCAGAAGAACATGGACAAGCAGAAATCAGCCTATACACTGCCCAGGGTCGGTTATCTTTAAAATCAGGGTCCACATAACGTTACTCTGAGAAGTGTTTAAGTACTTTACCTCTTACAGTTATGATAAATAGTATGGTACTTTCAACAATCAAAAGCAAATGGATTCTTCACACAAGAGACTCGTAAAAGTTGCTTTTAAGCAAGTTCATTTTTAGGCATTTCTCAGGATGGAGGGAAAAGGCTTTCTTTTTAGCATATCCTACAATACTTAGCTTGTAAATTTTTGCAAGTGTGTTAAACACATTTCAATAAACATTTATTGTGGTGTGTTTCTACTGTAATACATTGTGAAATTTTTATTACAGAATATAAACTTTAGACAGTATTTGACCAAATACAGCCTACTTAATAATCAGTCAAACTCTTGGTACAACAGAGATGCTGGTCTGTACATGAGCTGAGAATCTGTGCTGATAACCTATTTGTCTTTTTAAGTGCTCAAGATCAACGCTACAGATCTGGCTTTGTAGCCATTCCACACAGTTTCCATTGCACTTACAGCTAGCATCAGGCTCAAAGGAACACACGAGCTAACCTGGGTGGGGAACAAGGGCAGCAGAGAGACTGGTCTCTGAATAAGTCAGTCCTTGTCACCTTTCAGGCTGCTTCTGGAAACAAAATTGGTATTGTTAGTCCAACTTGAACATTTCTTGGCATCTTTCATTTTACCAACATCCATTTAAAATCCTACAGCTGGTGATATTTGCTGAAGAACTTTATCCAGCATGTTTTAAGTGGGGGTCTTAAATAGAACATCAGAGAAGTAACAGCAAAGCTCAACATGGCTCTGTAAAGTCACAAGAGTATCAGTGGGGACCAACATCAGAGTGAAATAAAAGGCTTCAAGATGAAATTACCTATTAAAAAAGAGACAACAGCAGAAAAATTAGTTAAACCACGCAAAATCCCAAGCACAAGTTTAGGGAGTCTTTGGAAGAAGCTAGAAGAGGAGGCTCAGAGGAACAAGATAGCAGTGGGGATGAGGATGAGTGGGGAGGTGTTAAAAGCCCATTTTTCAATCAACATGTTCTGGTAGTGAATAGAGAATAAATTTGGAGGTTTAATAATAGAAGAGGATGATCAGGTTTTGTGAAAGAGATGCAAGCAATGTTTTAAAGATTCGGCAGAACCCAAGAGAAGCAGCAGTGAGTGGCTGAGAAAGGACAACTACAAAGACTATTTCTGATATTCTTTACAGCTTATTTAGGACAGAATCCTGATGTCCTTACATGATTCCCCACCCCGCAATCAGTTAGCTTCAGCTAGGTTAGATTTCACCCTACCATTGTCCTCTGGCAGATATGACACACTCCCCTCTTTACCATCACTTCTTATATAGAACTTGAATATGAACAGGCACAAAACTACAACTCTAAAAGACAGCAGGCAGTAAAGTTTGCAGTTACCAATAACTATGAAATAAAGGCATTTACATTTGAGCTAACCTGAATTTAGGATGACAACAGAATATCTATGTGGGATCATCAGACTAGCAAGACTGGACATGGAAAGTAGGATAGGATTGGAAGAAGTGCAGAGGGAAACCTCAAACCACGTATGATATTATCAGCAGGAGCTAATGCATTGGAGAGGAAAGGCCCTCCACACTTTTTCATTATCATTTGTATTTTAAGAAAAAAAACCCCAAAACCAAAAGACCCCCAGCTTTCTGCCACTTCAGGATTCATTGTGATACTCATAATGGGAAAAAACAACCAAACATAAAACACTGTTAATGATTCCCTCATACCAACATAATTTTCATAATAAATTAAGGCAGAATGTAGATCCTGCATTATATCTGCAGCAAGTTAAGTGTGCCAGGCACATCTCAATCCAAACAATGCTTTTTTCCCTGAGGACATTAAAACAGGTTTGGGATATAACCTAGAGTAAGATTTCATTAAGACTCCAAAATAGCAAAAACCTACTCCAAACACATAACATGTCTTTCATTTTCCAACATCTCCTTACAGTTTCAAGCCTCTATCCACCTGTTCCACTAAATACCACGGACACTTAGCAGGGCACTAAGACGGGAACAATAAGGTCATTGCCACCAGAACGCTCTGCTATCTGAAGCAGACAGAAGGAAGCCACCAACCGAAGAAAGAGAACTTTAACCACAAACTTTTAGGATAAAGAATCTATACTCTTCCAAGCTTGCATAGTATCGATTACACCAAGAAAACTAATGAGCCACTTCGCCATTCTTCTGTATTTGAGCATTTTAATCGACTTTTAGTGAATTTGAAAATAAAATAATTTTATTAAAAATCCAAACATAATAACAGAAAATATTACTCGGTATAAACATTTCTGAAATAAAAGTCCCAAAAGGCTCACTCTCACCACTGGAGCCCCACACATCTGGGCATAGTTCACTACTGCTTACCACGACATTTTAACAGATTCCACATCCATAAGAAGGCATTAACTAAGTTTATATAGCTCTCTTAATCGCTATCGATTAAGAATTAGGTTTGAAGAGCATTCTGCCGGATGAGCGAGACAGGACCATTATCAACTCCTTATGGCTTGGGAAAAAGTCAGTCTCCTAGAGTATAACAGCGCAGGAGTTGCGAGCATCCCTCCGTGCGAGCCGGGCACCCTTTCTTCCCGTTACCCCGACTGACCCGCGGGACCCCCAGGCACCTCTCCAGCATTTAGTACGGGAAGAAATTAAAAAAGCGAAAGGGAAGAAAATCAGACCAAACACAAGAGGATCGAGACGCTTGGCTTCACCTTCCCTTCCTCTTAACACAACACCCATTGAGGCAGAAGGAGGCACCGTGGGTGTTAAACAAGAGCCGCATTCACGGGCGCCGGGTTGAGCAGCGGGCGGGAGCACGCTCCGGGCGGCACCTCTGGGCCGGCCCGCTGAAAATCAACCCCCAGCTCCTTTAGGACTCAGAGGGAAAGAGCAAGCTCTGTCATTAAGTAGTTAGGAACGATTAAGAGGTTTCCCTACGCTCCCGCTCCAGGGACAGGTTTTCGGCACCGGGCTTTGTGAAGGCACAGACACGGTCGAGCTGTGCCGGGTCCCGGCTGCTTCCTCAGCCCGCTCGCCCACGGGCGCGGGGTTTTCCGCTCCAGGGCGCCCGCCATCACCTGCTGCTGCTGCTGCCTCCGGCACCCCCGGCCCTAACCCCGGTTCCCGCCCCGGCGGCGCCCGCTGTACCTACCTGCAGGATCCTGTCCAGACCCTCTTGGCCCAGGCAAGGGAACTGCTTGAGCAGCTCCGTCTTCTGCCGCTTGTAGTTGTCGGTAGCCGAGCGCCAGTGGGGCTCCTCCAGCACCTCGAAGATCGCCGCCCCAATGGACAGGTAGAAGATGATGGCCGAGGTCAACAAGGGGCCCCTGTCCACCATGGTGCTGGCGGCGGGCAAGGAGGGCGGGCGGGCGGAGTGCGGCGGGTGGGTGCCCAAAGCCGCCCTGTCCTTCCCCTGACACCTCTTCCTACCCCGGCCGTCTGCCGTGCTTCCACTCCCGGCTTCTGCCGCGTTCCCTTAGAGTCTTCCACACTCCCCTTCCACACTCCCCTCCCACTCTCTCCTCCTCCCTCCACTCCCCCCGGGCTGTCTCCTTCTCCTAGTTTTCTCCTCCCTCCAGAACAGCGATTTGAATCTGGGGCTCTCCCGCTTCCTCTCTTCCCCCCGCCCGCGCATGCGGCGCTGCCGCCGGGGAGCGGCCGCCGGGGCGCGGCGGGACCCGGCCCGCGGCCCGGCCGGGGGCGGGCGATCCCCGCGGCGCAGGAGGGAGGCGGTGGGCTCCGGCCATCGCCATCGCCAGCCCCCGAGGGGCCGCCTGGGGGAAGGGGAGCGGGGCCGCGACCTCCGTTTTTCCCGCCCTGCCTGCCGGGAGCCGGTGTGGGGCCGGGAGGGCAGCCCGGCCCCGGCCTCTTCTCCCTCAGCGCGCTTGGTCCCTGCGCCCGCAGCTGTCCGTGCGTCCCTCTCTGTCTTTTCCCCAGAGTCAGGGTAAGAAGGAGTAACGTCGCTCAGTTTTATTTTACTTGTTCTCTCATGCCGGCAGGTTCAGCGGAATTTCTCGTTTTCGACGCCGGGAGGCTACCTGTGGCTTTCCTGGATGTGTGGAAGCATGAGGGGAAGCTGAGCAGGAGCTTTGAGGAGAAAAGATGTTCGTCGGCAGATTTCACCCTTCCTGAGACGACCACACGTGGGCATTACAGTTCACTAGGAGCAGAAACTGCATCTCCATTTCTTACATGCTTTTGGTACCCTCAATAAATATCGCTATGTCTGTGTGTTTGGGAGGGAGGGGAAACACTGGGTAGTGATTTTCCATAAGATGCTCAAAATATATTCCAAGCTGAAGCTCTCTTGAAGCTCATCCTGTTTGTGAAACCCTCTTCTGGGGCCACTTACAGCCACGCACAAGCCCTTGCCCTTCTGTGTTCGAATTTAAATGGGTCAGGGAGAGATACAGTGATGTGTTATACACACTGGCAAAGTGCTTCTGGTGTGGACTTACAAACATCATTTTTGTGAGGGTAACTTGTTCTGTTTCTCCTTCAGCCCCCTCAACAGGAAGTAAACACTCAAGAGGTAGAGTAGTTCATGCCAACTGCATCAACACTAAGAGATTTGGCGTGTATAGGTACTCAGTTGGAGTACAGAAATCAAAAGGCTGAGATAAACCTGTGCAGATATAGTTGAAATGGGAAGTGGGGGAATGGATGAGAATGGGAAAGACAAAGGAGAGAGGTAGAAAATATGCAAGAGAGTATAACAGAACAAAAAGGAGAGTATAAGGCAGAGGAACATGCATTGGTTAGAGATACCTATATAAAACAATCAGGCACAATGTATAATCATGTGATATTGCCCCCAAGAAATCACATGGTCCTTAAGCAGTCCTTTCACTAATGTATATAGTGGTCAATAAAAATACATCTGCAAGAAGTTCCTAGCAGCCTAAAAGCAGGACTGGAGAAACTATGAAATCCACAAGCACATCAAGTGATCAGTCTTTGCATGGGATTTTCCAGTTGTTTAAAGGAAGCATTAAAAAGAAAAAAAGATTTTCCAGTTGTTTAAAGGAAGCATTAAAAAGAAAAAAAGATTTTCAAACTGCAGTAGTTAAAAAAAAAATTATATGTATTAGAGGGAATAGCAAGAAAAAAACATCAATAAACATTTTTTAAATGTCATAAATTATGCTATTTTTTTTATTAAGGGAAAAATGGGGGATGCTTCATGAAGTTGAAAGGCTGTAATTTCCTTTTAATTAAAAGGAAAAGAATTTCAAGATGCACAATTACCACATGAAAATTATTCCCAGGTGTTATCACTTGGCCCAAGACCTTTGCAAAACTTGAAAAGCCATTGGCCACAAATGAATAATGTGAGCATCTATCATTGTCTCACTTGCCGATTTTAAAATATTGTATGTAAGTACTTATGGCAAGTGACTGAAAGAATTGAAGAGCTTTCAGTAGGCAAATTATGATATAATTTTCCTTTTGGTGCTCTTGCACCTTGTTCTGAGTCACCTGTAAGTGGTTAGGTTACTCCGACAGCGGCAGCAGTACATTACAGCAATGCTGCGCTTGTGTGTTTCTGACCCTGAACATCTGTGCTTCGTAACTGAAAGGTATTTGATTAAATTTTGAAACTGTGCTCTTCTCCATCTGTCTTTAAGTCTCTAAAGGCCCATTTATACATTGAAACAGTATCTTAAAGGCACAAGGAATGACACGAATGACCCTGAACCCACTGCAGTTGCAGAGCGCAGACAAGAGCAAAAACAATTTCAGGCATTTTACAGAAAGTTTGTTTGTGATTTTGATTCAACATTTATACTTTCCACTCTAAACTCCCAATCACTGATTGCATAATTAGTACTCCCAGTAACTGAGTCAGTCCATATTTAAAAACAAACAAGCCTGTAAATCACATACCGTTTTTCCCTGTGTTGAAATGCTATTGCACTTGTTAGACTGTCTCCTTGTGTTTCTCTGGGTTTAAAAGAGGTGAGCCTGGTAAGGAGCAACATCCAGAAGAATAGTTTATTCCCTGAGGAACCATAACCGGCTACTCCTGCAAGTAGAGGTGATCCACTGAGTACCAACAAACTTCAGGCACTTAGATATTTCACTTTGATTCCATTGTCTTTTGCAGAACAAATTACAAGTTACACTTTCATGTTGCTGGCCAAGTAGTGTGGCAAGAAGGAATGTTTTGTGTAGCTGGCCTCTCTTTGCACCTCCTGATCTAAAATGCTTGTCCTGACCTCAGAAAAGATCCTATATCCTTTTATTCATGGCCCTTTTCTCTTTGTTTCCCTTGGATTAAACAGTACCCCTATTGTCAACCCACAGCACCTGCCACATAGGCCCCACAGCTTTTCATGCTAGCTAAGTTAATCAAAAGGCTGGGGTTATTCACTCACAGGCTTTTAAATCTCATTAAAAATCAAGGGAGAAACAGCAGAAATCACTGTGGTGAGCAATACCACACATATCAATCATTTGTATTATTTGCATAGGACATTATTTCAGGCTGTCCAGTCCAAAAGGAAATCTCTTTCATCCAAGCTGTATGTCTAAGACACATTTGCTGTACAGATGTTTCCTAGGGCAGCCTGGAATGAATGAATAAATGTCAGAAAATGTTTTAGATGGAGCAAGTAAAAGACATTATTTGGGTAAAAGAAACCTGTCATGTAGTGGCAAAGACTGCATGTTATACCGGGTATGAACTATGGGCCTCTCTTCAAGCCTCTGCCATTTTTCACTTAGAAGCCTATTTTTGGCTGGTTGATGACTGTTCTCAATGCCTGTCAACTCTGCATCTTTCATTTATTTTTTAACTGCTGAAATTTAGACACCTCCAACGTTTCCTTCAAGTATTATGCATCCAGCCATGGATGGTTTAACTAAGTTGAGGGGTGCCCTGTCGTGACTATTGTGAGCAGTTTTGCTTCTTTGATGCAGTCCAGTGCACACAGAGAGGGTAAGGGTGGTCTGCCGATGATGCAGAATTTTATATGAGGCATTTGTGGAAAGTTCAAAAATTCTCCATGGGATTGTTCATACCTTTTGGCTTAAGTATTTACAAAAGCACATTTTATCCTCTGAATGTACAGTAACACATAGTAAATCATAATAAAAACCTTTACCAAAACAACTTGCATACCACTGCAGCAGACTTCTTTACCCATGGGCAGATAATGAGTGAACAAACACCACATGACAGATGTTAGTCATGCCGCTTAATGAATAACTGGTGATGAGTACAATACCTGTGTGGAATGGCTGTAATATGTTCAAAGAAAAGTATGCATTTGGATCATCTGTTTTTCACTGAGGTACCTGCCGTGCTTGAGAGAAATGTCTTCATCAGGAAGAAGCCTCGGTATCAGGAAGAAGCCTAGGTATTTCAGCTGTTTTTCTGCATCCGTTTCTTTGACTGCCTTGTTCCTCAGCCATCCATAGCAGTCACTAAACATTTTTCCTTCAAAATATTTTAAAAAGAAATACTCTGGCCTTCTCTTTCTGTTCCATCATGACCTCACTGGTAGTGCCAGAAGCTTTATGGCAGTCCTTCATGCTGACATTCATGTCAGTGATCCAAGCATTTCAGAATACAGCTCTACAAAAAAAGACCGACTTGTACAATGTCAGTCCTGGGCTGGCTTTTACCACCATGATACCCGGAGGACATTACTCTTCTAGATAATATGCTCAAGGATAGCTGAGCACCATGGTAACAGTCACTGAATATGCAACAATCTGTTATTTTGTTAAATAAAACATCACTGTCAAGTCTTATTTTTGGGTCATTAAGAAGGAATTAAATTTTATTTGTGTGTAGTAATATGGATGAATGTTTGCCTACCGTCCTGAGACTTGTTTCTCAAACCAGTTTATTTTAACTCTTATCAGTCTGGTGTCATGCAGTGCATGCAGTGCATACCTTCCCCAGTGTTACTGCCTGAATGTGGCAGTGCTGGATTACAGGGGGGAATTCAAGGAGCTGTTGGCCTCCCCAGTCTTGCAGCTGGGTTGCACAGCTGTGTGTCTGTGTGCCAGGTTGTGCAATGAAGGGCCCTGTATGTGACTGAGCAGCTCCCAAATCCAAACTGGGCTCCCTTCCATGCACGGTGTGTAGCACTCACGTTTTGTTAGTCAACATGTCAGAAGAGCTGTTCCCACCTAACTCTTCCCTTTATAGAAAAAAAGTCTGCACATTAATTTTGGCAGTGGGAAAGCAGACGGAGGGTTCAAGGCTTTTTTGTTTCTCCTCTTGGGTGAATAGAGCCTCGTGGATAACAAATGAAGACAGCTATACATTGAAAAAACATTGAAAAGGATCATATTTTTATCATCTGTTCTCCAGTTCCAAACCCTGCAGCAACAGCTTGTGAGGTTAGATTGGGTCTTATCTAGGGAAAGACAAGATTGAGTAAGTAAGTGAAAGAGCTGGCTCCATGCAGTTAAAGGAATACGGATTTTTAAGATTTTTGTTTTCTGTGGACACGAGTTGCTTTTGTGCTCGGTGTCCTGGAATGAAAGAAGGATCATGGCCCATGCAGTCTCTAGGCATGAGCCTCTGCCTTAAGTGTTTAAAGGGATTTTGGAAGAAGACAAGAGCTCCTGGCATTGTCAGTCTCCACAGCCCCTTACCCTGTCACATGGTTCTTTGTGATCCCTCCTCCGTCACATGTGGTATTGGGAAAGAAAACAGCAAAGCACTAACTCCCACAGGTGTCCTGCAAGGGAAGGGCTTGCAAAGCTGTTAGTGGCTTTTAACTTCAGCTTTGTACCCTCCTAGACCGTCATCAGGAGATGTGTTTACAGAGTTTGGAGGGACTTGGATTTCAGTGTTACTGCCTTCCAGTGGTGCCTCCCACATGCCAAAATTCAGTGTAAAAGTAGCAAGGAAGTCTAGGTGACTTGCAGATATGACTCTTGGGAGGTAACTTGGCACAAAGGTGACTGGGTTAGAGCATCAGAAAAATGTTCACCTGGTCTGGTGCTTCGGTCAACAACAGGAGTGCTGTCATTGCTCTAAGCATAGAAGCTGCCTGCAAGTCCTAACTTCCAGGCCTCATGGTGAGCACCATGCTCATGGATCTCAGTGACTTCGTAGGGATGTGTGTGCATGGTCACAGCCAAGTGCAAGATCACCCATGACTGAGGTGGGAAACTGAAGAAGCAGTGAGTGAATGGAAGCAGACTCAAATTGTCCATGTTGCTGATCTCCTTTGGGAGCTCATGGGGAAGTCCTGGTAACTCAGGTCAGACTCACAATGGTGCCAACAATAAGGTTTGGGAGAGGCCTGGCAACAAGCAGGGTTGAGGGAGGGCACAGAGTGTAAGAATACACAACTCATAACTACACTTGTGCATCTGCAAAAATCACTGAAGCAGCTGGGAGAGAGACAATATGAGGAAGGGAATACTGACCCCATCAAGATAAAAGGCTGTGGTGCTTTCTAAGGGCATCCAAACTGAGGTGGACATCCCAAGCTCTTTATTCATTCAAGAGGACCATCTGAGGCTGAACATCCCCAGGGAATACTGCATTGCCAACATGGGTTATAGAAACTAATGGTTAGCAGCCTGTTAGAGGTTTCATAACTCATTTCCTTTGAATATTAGTTATTTCTTTTGCCAAAGAGAGGCGAAAAAGGGGAGGAGGAGGAAATAAAAACTAAATGGGCTAGTTCATTTATTTTATAAGATCAAGTCAATAAGCAGATGGGTGAACTCTGCAAATGGCATTGCTTCAGTCAAGACAGAAAATTCAGTGCTTTCCCCGCATGTGTTTTTTTGCAAGATTTCTTTGGAACAAGGAAGTGTATGCAAATAATGGAACCAATCTGCAAATGCTCATTCAGCTAAGCAGCCATGAACTCTCACTGACTGTGGGTACTTATAACAATAAAGACTCCAGGCTGGGGAGCCTGCTTCATATTCTACCCTTGCTTCACTGCTCCCCACTCTTATCCCCTAACTTTTGCAATTCAGTGGCAATCAGAGTTAATAAAGGTGTGTCTGTGATCCTACAAAGCAATTTGCATCATCATCTTTTGTGATGAAATTTTCACAGGGGAAGGAGGAGCAGCAGCATTTTGTCCAAGTAAAGGTTGCCCTGGCAATATACCAAGAAGCCTGAAGCCCTTAATTTTCCTAAGAGAGATTTGATTACCGCAGCCCATATCTGAGTGCAGAAATGTGTCCTGCAGAAACTACACTCCCCCACCCCTTCACTCCCCCTTTTCCAAGATAAGTCTAAAAGTAGTCTGGAACTTACAATCTTGCATTGCTGCCGCTGTGTCACAACCACATGGACAAGCTTGGGCTGTCTCACTGAAATTATTGTACTAGGTCTACAACAGATCACAGATCTGCTTCTGCCCTACCAAAACCATCATTTTCCATAGCTGGGTTGAAGAAACTGCTGCTTTCACTAGAGAGAAGTGGCCAGAACCTGCCTGTTGACATTAACTGTGTTGTATGTTTTTTCAGTGTGTATCTGTTATAAACAAATGACAATGCAACTTCCATTTTGTCTAAAGGAACTGATAATCGACACAGAGCTATTAAAACATGACATATAAGTAATGTCTAAGCCAGATAAATAAATGAGCTGTTGGAGAAGTCTTTCTTCTGCTGTGCTGCCTAGTGCAAATACAGCAGCCCTGCTTAATAAAGGAGGCCTCATTTAGTTCTGGGCTTGTCTCAACACTAGTCTTTTACAAGCACTTTGGACAAGATCATTAATCCTGCATGTATCAACTGAAGACATGCCTCCCAATTTCCTTCTAATGCTGCGAAAAGCCCTAGTTACACAATGATACCTTGACTAACAAATATCTATTCTCAGCAGTGGGAAGTATGTTGGTTTTTTTGCAGCTATCAGAGTGTACAAATGCTTTGTATGACATTTAGAGAGATTAAATTCCTTTGCCTCTGTTTGTACCTGGACTGCTTGTAGGGCAGACTGCTTGGAAAACATGGGAAGATTACAATTGGAATATCTATTATCATGATAATGTTGTGGAAATCTGCCAGCTGTTAGCAGAGCAGTGTGAGAAGGACATTGCTGGGGTTCATAGGTAAAGAAGAGAGGGGATTTTGATATCTGTCATTAGTACAGAACAATGGTAGAAGCTGCAAGACACAGTGGGGAGGCTGCTATTGCCACTGGAAGAAAGGGTGGGATGGAGCCTACAGGAAGTGTTGTACAGGCTGGCTGCCATGGGAGGCCTTTGCTGGCCTTATTGTGGGCAGCAGGGCCACACTGATACTCCAGCCACACATAATCCAGCTATCATTTTTATTTTCCAGAAAAAAGTTGGCTTTCCTGTCTAGTGTGACTAAACTAAAGTGTTTTTTCTCCATTTAACCTTGATGCAAAGTCCTCTGTTTTTGAACAGAGATCGCAAGTTTTAAGATGCAATTCAAATCTGAACCTTTCCTTATGGTCCCCACTGTGTGGAGCATTCCTCTGAGTCTGGCAGTTTTCCATGTTAGAAATCTAATATAGTTTACATTGATCGTGGTTTAGACATAAAGCTTGAATTTGGTCCTCTGTGGATAGAAGAATTGAATATCTTCAAACAGTGGTGCAGAGAGAGAAAAAAAGGAAAAAGGCCTTGAATAATATAAAATATGGGATCTAGCACTGCTAAGGAGGCAGATTAAATAATCTTGTGGTCTTTTCATAGGTGTCTTTTGCAGTTAGCATAGGCTTTCCAGGACAATTGAGCACCTGCTTCAGGACCAGGGAGCAGGGGTAGGGAAGAGCTCACAGGAGCACCTTGGCAGCTTACCAATGCACACACAAGCACTACGCACCTTTCAGTCAGCCCCTGCAGTGAATTATGTTTTCAGTTGTACCTTGCAGAGTGAATAGCAAATAACTTTAGACTGTAACACTGTCCAATCTGTTCCCCCATATGCACTCATTTTCCAAAGAATACACTGTACTGTGCAGTAATGAGTGTGTTCAAATAACAATGGAAAAAATTACTCTGATATTCTCCTGAACTGATTTCAAAGCTGCATATCCAGTTCTCTGCCTTTTTTGGTTAGTCTCTTTACACCATTTATGCCTGCTTTTAAACAGACTGAGTAGAAGAAGAGATTCTGGCACACCTGATCCAACTTTAAAATTCAGCTCCACAGAAAGGCAGCTAATACACAGCCATAGCTCCCAGTACATTTTTATTTCTTAAAACTATGCTAATTCCATGTTGGTAAGGTAGGTGAAAGTGATTGTAGGCGGTTACACATGAACTGGAATGCACGGCACAAAAAGATGGATTTTTCTGTAACACTAAGTACTGTCTCACATATGGGAGACAATATGTCAGAACTCACAAATCCTCTTTTAGGCACTTGTAAAAAGCCGCTGAAACCAACATGGGCCACCTGTGACATGCGAAGCCCAGAGCTGAAACAGCCACATTCTCAAAGCTGAGTTATGAAGTCCTCCATAATGGAAAGTCCTCCAAATTTGAAAGATTTATTGTTCTTCTGGTGGCAGTTTTAGGCACATCACTTATTCCCATTGAGCTCTGGCAGTTTCTCATATCCTGGTTTTTCTCATGGTATCTTCTCTGTGGCTAGTCCTGCAGCCAGCTTGCTTTCTAGCTGGGTAAGCTGCCTCTGCTGTGATACCAACACTAGCTGGGCCAAACGGGAAGACAGTGGAATCAGATACATATATAGGATAACAATAGTAATACTGTTACTATACTAACAATACAGACTTACTAGAATTGGAATGTTCTTTGTTCCTTGTACTGACTTTCTCCCTGAAGGATTGTGCACAGCACAATACTAAGTGAATTTCAGCCCTGTGTACAGAGCCAGCCCATGGTTTCTACAACACCTGGCTTCTACTTAATGCTCAGGTTGGCTCTAAGTGGGAAATAACTTTTGTTACACTTCTGCACACATAGGCAAGTTTTGATTAAAGACAATGAAAGATTACATTTGGAAAAGTGAGGGTATTTTTTTTTCTTCTTCTCATGCTGGAAAGGACCACCAAGCCCTTCTGCCTACTGAACTATAAAGATAAAGGTTGTAAGTAATGTGAGGGAAAGAGAAAGGTTTTATACCACCACTTTGTCCTGTTTGAGTGATCCATCTCTATATGTTGTTCATGCTTGGACAGTGCAGTTTCTATTCAGAAATATTCCTGTTTTGAGTGTCTGCCTCGTGCAGTGATGGCTAATAGAGCATTGTGTCATAGATGGTGCCTGGCACAGGGCATTGCTGTGCTGTGAAAGAGATCAGCTGAGCACAGGGGCTGTGAGGACATGGGTGAAGGCTCCTAAGTGCACTTGCTGAACCAAATACATTGCTTAAAAAATAGTGTTATTGAAATGAGAGTAAAAGCAACAAGCCTTTTGGAAATTGGAATTGGAAAAGAGACAGCCCAATTATTCTTTCAGACATTCCATTTATATAGGAGATGGACAGAAGCCCTCCATACCTCTAAAATCCTCCAACTCTTGCAGACAGACAGGTCTCCTTTTAACCATTGTCCCAGATGTATTTCAGCTGCAATACAAAACAGGTCTGGCTCAACCCTTTGCAGACCTCTGGACTGTCAAAAGCCTGGAACAGCGAGACTCTCGAGTGATTGCACCACGTGAGAGGGGAGGAGGTCAGAGGGAATCATCGCTTGAGAATGCATGCCCACATCTCAGCTCCTAATCCTGCTCTGACACTGGGCATGTCGGAGCATGCATGGAGGAGATGAACAGGGCATGCCCCTGCTGGCAGGTGCGTGCTGCCTAACAAAGGTGCTTTGAATGCTGGCCCCTGCAGGTTCTCCTCCACCTGCTCCAGCCCCGGGCTGGAGAGCTTCCTCTCCACAGCCACAGTGCTGGCAATGGCTCCTGCCTTGGGGATTAGCTACTGGCAGGGATGGGCACAGGAGGATGGTGCTACTGGCAGGGATGGGCACAGGAGGATGGTGCTACTGCAGGGATGGGTGCAGGAGGATGGTGCTACTGGCAGGGATGGGTGCAGGAGGATGGTGCTACTGCAGGGATGGCACAGGAGGATGGTGCTACTGTAGGGATGGGTGCAGGAGGATGCTGCTGGAAGTGGGAGAGTGGCAGCAGAGGGAATCTCACTCAAACTGCCTTAGCCTCAGCAGGACTTCTCTTGGCATTACCAAAGGATCATGGCATTGCCTTTACAACTGCAGAAATACTGACCAAGGCTGACTTTTCAAATTAGAACAGAGAAATTTCATCCAGTGAACTATGTATTTCTTGGGTATTATTTGACTTGCCAAATGGTTGTAACCTGTCAGCCTTCAATTTCTTCCTACCAGATCAGGTCAAGGCCTAAAAATACTGTGTCTTGTATCTTATTGCTGAAAGATTGGTTTGTGCAAGCTTGATTAGAGAGGTTATGTTAAGAGAATCTCTTGTATAGAGCTCCTTGTAGCTTCCTCACAAAGCAAATGTGTCCTTTCCCCTAGAAAAACATTGAAATTATCAAGGGATTGCCATATGTTAAGGAACAACAACAAAAAAAATTACAGCAAGAAGGTCAGAGAATATACAAGTTCTTTGGGTTCCTGTGTTTTGCAGCCAACGTTCTGAAAAGCACTTCTGTTCAAGGACAGAAACTGTGACTCTCTGTACTCTCAGAGGGTGTCAGCAATTGCAGAAGTGTGGAAGAGGAGAGGAAGTCTCCTGGCGCCAGCTGAAGGAAGGAGGAGCCTGAAGAGTGCCCCTTCAACCAGCAAGAAAAAGAGGAACCACCAGTTCTGTCTCTAAACCACCAGATCTCTTTTCTATGCTAGCAGGATGCTCCTCCCAGCCCCTGCTTCAATTTTAAATTGTCTGTCAGAGAAACAAATGCAAATACCCCAGGTGAGAACTAATTTGTATCACCGAAAATGAATGGAACCCATGGAGTCAGAAAAAAAAAAATCTAAAATGGGCTGAGTTTCATTGCATTCACTTCTCTTTGAATTTGCTGAAGTTCAGATACATTCAGAACTGGAGTTTTAGAGCAGACCCATCTCTGTTGTCCACTCACTTATCCTCTGTTGTTGTGGTTGTTTATTACCAAACAGTGTGTGCAAGATATCACTCTAGGTGAAAATGTAGAAAAATTAGTTCAGCTCAAAAATGCACTCAAAGAAGCTCTTTGAATTTATGTAATAATAGAATACGGTGAATATTTCTTTTACCTAATAGTCTCCAAATAATTTTAAAGTATTATTTAGCACTAGCTACAGCTCTCAGTTGTGGGAATGTGTTTTCACAGGCAGCTGTGATATGGTCATGTGATTTACCCTGATTCACAAAATTTAAAAACCAAGAGTACACACAAGGAGGCAAGGATAGGGCAGCAAGAAAAGCGCCAGGGAATCAATCCAGATTGGAATGAAAGTTTTGCCTCCTATTCCTGCTGGAATATATTCTCTGTCATAATTATTCTCACTAATCTATCTGACCTACAGAATGTTAAGTTACACACTGTATGATTCTACGCAATGTTATTTTTGACATTTTTTACTTACTTCCTTTTTGACCACTTACCAGGTTTCCTCAGAGAGGGATGATAAAGTCCACCCTCAGAGAAGCCCAAACTGTATTATTGTACTCCTGGGACAGTTTTTAAACCCAGCTGCTCCTCAAACATTAGAATGAGCTGTATCTGCCAGGCCATCCCTTTTAATTTTCTCAAGCATTGGATATTTGTGCAGTGCTTTACCTGCATGTAATTGCAATGTCACAATTGAAATAGACCTAAAAAGATAGCTTTATAATATGACTCTGTGTTGTTACTCAAGCGAGGTTGCTTCAGTTTCTGGCTTGTCACAAGAACCAGCCATATAGAAAATGTATGGGCCTTTTCACGTGACAGAAAATTAATACTGGGAACTTTGTAACTGAGAAGATGTTGGGAGATGTGCTCCCATTAAAGTCTCTGACTAACAAACCAGGGAAATGATGGCAGATCACTGGTTACTGTGAGAAAGATGCTCTGGCAGTTTCCCCACCCAGTAAAGGCTGGATCTAAATGTTTGTTGTCAGTTGCTAGAGAGCCTGTAACTTGACATAACCGGGCGCTGATGTCAGGGATTCAGGACTAATACTGAGCTAAGATCTTGTCAGCATTTATAGGTAACCTTTTTATTACAGATAGATGGCACAAAACAAACTTAAGTCAATGTTTACCTTTATTGTTAAAAGCAAGGAGGAAGGAAGAGAACAGTTGGCTTCAGGAGGGCTTGATAGCCAAAGACTAGTGTCCTTGTAAATCTGATAAATAACACACAGTCCAAATTTTTGTAAGAGCTCCAAGGTTTCCTGTAGGATTCCTTTAGATAAGAATTTGAAGAGTGCTGGTTACTTCCAGAGGTATGTTCCTCTCTCAAGGTCCAGCATATGGGGAGAAACAACTTTAAAACAGAAAGAAGGAACATATGGGAAGAAGCAGCTTTAGAAAAACCCTGAAAACCCAATAAACCAACTAGGACTTCTTTGCATAGAGATGGACTGCCCACACTCTCTTAGAAGAAGCCCACAGTCAGTGGATGTGTAAAGCAAGAGGAACAATTAGATAAGACAGTGGTGAGCAGAAACACAAAATGCAATGAAACTGAAAACCAAACAAGCCCTGCCATATGTAATCTCCTGAATCAGGGTCATGCCCTAAGCACACAATACTGTCTGAAAGTAGAGTATGTTGTATTTAAGTACCTAAATACAGTCTTAGTGCACACCTGTAACATATTTTCCAGATCCAGTATAATATCTTTTTATGTACAATATGTTCCTTTAATAAGGAAGAGATGGCAATCCTGAACTTGCAGTCAAAAGTGAGGTGCTTTTCTTAAAGAAGGTTCCTGGAACTATCTCGGCTCAGGTTCAAAGGCTGCTTAAATGTTTAAGCTCAAACTAATCAAATTAAGTGTGTTCTCGACAGATTATGTTCCCTCTTTCATAGGTCTCCCCTGAGGGATATTAGTCATAAACTCAGCAGAACGCCTACACTGCATCCACGCAATTTGAGGTAGATGTTAAAATAATCCCCCATCTGAGCACACACGTCTGGTAACTGTTCAACCAGTTATGCAATTTGCATGTCTAAATCAATTTAGCATTCACAGATGGATTCCTATGTGTATTATAGACAGTTAAGAGTGGAATCTGAAAACTTTTCTACAGTATTTATTTCCCCTAATGGGATTTTATCACATCAAATTATAAATCTGTATGTTGAGATATATTTATATATAAATATGCACATAGCATATTGTCTGTGTTCACTTCTGTAACAGTGCTTAACCAATTGATAATGTGATGGCAGAATCCATACGAAGCTGTCTTTGCTTGTCACATTTTGAGAAAGTGAGCAGGACAGCAAGACTTGCACTTCTTTTTCAACCTGTAGTGGCCTCTGAGAATAGCTGATTTCATGTGCTCTGGGTGTTTGGATTTCAGTTTGTAAATAATTTCAACTCTTGCTCTATTTTTTGGAATGCAAATCTTCAGGTTATGCAATGTGCTATTCACATTCTTTATTAGTGCTCAGAAAGGAAGTGTGTCACCAGTCCCACTGGCTACTTACTGGCACCAAGTTGTTAGCAAAGTGTTGTATGAGTGCTCAGTTTCTGGCACTGACCTTTTTTAATATCTTTTTTTCTTTAGAGAAAAGACAAAAACAGTTCTGACCTACACAAATGAAAGTAAAAAAATAAAGTGGCTTAAGGTTTAAGACTGACAGCTCTGTCAGTATTATCAGTTTCTGTAGTATAATACAAAATAAAAGCATTTTTGCATGATCAGTTCAGGGAAGAGTTGAGGGGTTGAAATGATCAGTACTTCACCTAACCGTAAAGAATTCAATTTTCATCAATTTCCAATGAAAACAGAAACATCCTCCAGATATTCATATGTTAAAAATACAACATCTCTCACTCACATGTTTACAAAACTGTTTCCCAACATGATTTTTAGTTTCCAAATGGGTGAGAATTCCAAGATAGGTAATTTTAAAAGTTATCCTATACTTCGTGTTTAGGTATTAGATTAAAGTTTGGGTGACAGTAATGGCATATTTAGACTTTTCAAATTCCTCATAGGAACCACAGAGCTACTACTAAGAGCCATGAATGTGACTTTCCTATATGCCTGTAGGCATAGATTTATGTTATAGTATTATAGGTTTATATATTTGAATATTCCCTGTCAGGTAAAAGAACACAAATCTGTTAGGAATTGATAAATCTCTAGACTAATCCTCTGGGGACATCTCCCTCTTACTGATTTGCTTTTGGATTAAATGAAATATATTTACCTTAAATTCCATAACACCTTTAAAGTCTTAATTTCAAAGATTCCCAAGAAATTTTGGGAAACCAAGGGAAAAAAAAAAAAGCAAACAAACAAACCAAAACCTGCAATATTCTTCTTAAGTCTTAACACAAAAAATATTTCAGCACTTCTTCGTGGAAAAAAAAAAAGAGTAAAAGGATACCTCTGAATACCTGGATTCTCTACCTTGTTGGTTTATTTTTTAAGAATAAAATACTAATAGAAATTTAAGAATGATAAACATTTTAGAAAAAGTGTCATACCAGTAAGCCGACACTGGTATAGGACGTTAACAAATTAGGAGAATGAAGCTGATGATCTGAAGTGATGGGGACTCTTTTCTGCCTACTTAAAACTCATTTTCTACTATGCAAATTTATAATTCTAATGCCCTGTAAAGACTTACAAGGTGAAAAAATTCTTTGTTAAAGACTTCATGTTTCCTTCTTTCCTATTCTCTCATATTATTTAATCAGCCACTGATTACAGTAATCAAATAGAAATAAAAATCGTACTATAAAACATCCAGAGTCCTTTAAGTAAACCAGTGTTAAAAATATAGCACTGAGAATTCCTCTCAGTTACAGAGCCTCATAAGAATTAGAAAAATTATTATTTTCTCTTTGTAAATCACCTTAACGTAAGGGATGTTACTTGAAAATTTCAACCCTAAAAGAGAAATTCTCAAAAATAATATTAATCCAGTCCACTAACTTTTGCAGCAGAGGCAGTTAGAGGCATTCTCTGTGCTTTGCTAGGTTTTAGCTGATGCCCTGGTTTTTACCTGATGCAGGAATACAGCTTTATCATGTGAGGCTGCTGTGTTACAGTGCTGCTTCCTAGCAGCGTCTTCCTGTCTCATTTCTTTAATTACTGTCTGCTGTTCATGCCATTTGCAACATGTGAATGAAAACAGAAACCAAGGCATGAAAGAAATTGACAATATAGATTGAGTTATAAATCTGTAACCTCTTTTAGTGTCCTACTTCAGACTTTACTATTCTCATATGTATTTTATCTTGTTACAGCGATATGCTGGATTTCTTTACCCCCCCAAAAAGCCTAATCAATTGGGAACCTTTTGGTTAACTAAGCAGTAGGATTGCTTTTTCAGGCACAGCAAGTATTTTTCCATCCAGCTCTATCTTCACAAACTCATGATGTCTTTGACAGATAATGTTATTCACTTCTTTGCCATTTTCAGTGAGACTGTTTAGCATTTTGGTCTGAGGTATGACTTTTGTCAGCATAACTATATAGCTAAAGCCTGTAGGGAAGATGCAGCTAAAAAGAGCAGATACAATGTTCTGCTTCTCTTAAGGTAATGAACTGCTCTCCTATAAACACTTCACTGTCAATATGTCTTCATCGTCAATTAAGAACATAATTGGAAAAGTACAATTTCTAGGTGGAGACATGGCCCAAAGGACTTTCATGGTTCTTTTTAAACCCAGTTGACTGTCCTGATTAATGTGGAATTACAATTCAGTTTGAGAATGGGTACATTTAGTTTAAGTGTTTTCTTGAAAAAAAAAAGAATTTAAACATTAAGTTAATCTAAGATTAAATGCTTCACTGTACAGGAATTAAGGTAAATGCTGAATCAGAACCCAGTGAGTAAATGAATAGCTAGATGTTTTTTAGAAGTCCTCTATTTAGATTACACATTCTCAAGCTCAAGAACAACTGATATTTTAGTACAATGATTATTATACTATATTTTTTTACCAGAAAATATGTTAAATGCTACCACACAAATATAAAATAGAAAATGTTTTAAAATGTTTATTGTATTAATAATATATTATGCTATTATTACAGTGTCTTCCCCCATATGCTAGATGAACAGAATTTATAAAAAGCGTATGCTTGTTTTGGAAAAGCAATTGTCTAAAGACAGAAAGAAAACAAGAACTATGAGGAGAAAAATAGTATTTTAATCATAAAATCACTGTGAGGTGATGTGATGTTGAAGGAAAGAGTGTCATTAACATACATAATTTTATCTACTCAGGCCCTCAGAATATTTGTGAAGGTTACTTCTAATTTTTTCTTGTCATTTTTCCTTGCAAATGAATTTTGGGACAGTCTCCAAACACTGTCAGAGTCAAATGAATCAAATATGTTGGGACAAACTATGTGAATATAACAAAAGGTGATTGTGAAAATTGAACAGTAGAGAGTAGTGAGAAACTTGCAATGTAAAAGGGTTTTATCAAAAAACAAATACTCATAAACCCCAGAATGTTCCACCACAATGTTTTCAGTGCACTCCTGATAAAATGCAGGCTGGATCCACTGGGGATGTGCAGCTTGTTCTGAGTCCAGCCATTAGGTGTGGAAAATAACCAAGAGCTTGAGCTTCCAAGTCCATAGTTCTGTGTCAGTGCCACACAGCTGACTTGGTGTCTCACATTTATCCTCCAAGGCACCAGATCCTCTGCTGTCAGCCCTGCCTTGTCATATGGGTTGTTTCAAAACCAGTGGTCCAAATGTTTCCTTGTGAGTGCCATTGCTGGGAACGTGGGAGTCTGCGTGTGACGAGGACTCTGCTGGGAACAACATCGGGATACCCAGAAGAGATGGGTGATTATCTTGTACCACATCAGTATTCTCATCTAAATGCATGACACCAAATCATTGTCTAATTTAGGGTGCAGTATGGCATTATAGCAATGATGTCACTGAAAGACATGTTCATGCTTCTCAGGGCAGTTGCTTGTGTAAAGTTGCAATCACACAGCTATAAAGGTATTAGGAAAGTAAGCCTTATATTTGTATAGAAACTGATGTTAACCTGATATAATCTGAGTAGACATAGCATTTTCTATGTTGATTTAGCTTTAGTTAACTGCCTACTACTGACTTAAGCTAAATCCTTAAATCTACTCATAACTTCCTATATATTCTGCATTCTGTCTAATCATTATTGTTTTCTTTTCTGTAAAGTGACTTATAAGTTCAAGACTCCTTTTAGAAATTACTTGCATGTTCAAGAACCTCAGACTTTTTTTAAGACACTAAAGCTTATCTTGAAAATTATATCAGTGGTCTTAAAATGGCAAGAGTCTCCACCTGCATCATGCAGCATAAAGCCCTAGATTAGAAAACAAGTCCAAAGCAAATATTTAATTGAGGATAAACAATTAACTGTTCAGAGAGATCAAAGAGAGAACTCACACTTCTGACCAGGACTGTTTAAACTTGCCCAGCTGCAGGTTAGGAGTGGTGATCACTTTGAGGTCACCTTCACACTCAGAAATGACAGGAACTTCAGCATTTAAGCCATCTCAGGTCTCCAGGCATAAATTCTCTGGAGAACCCTGAACTCTAAGCTAGCTACACTTTTTCCATGCCTAAGGATTTCACGTCTCATTTAATAATGATCTCCAATCATGAAAACCAGTGGTGATCACAAGCTCTTGAACTGTCAGTTATCTGGTGTTTGCATCTCTAACTGAGGGGAAGGAGCAGGGCGTGGAAGGGAGAAAGAGAGCATGCAAAGTGAAACTGAAGTCAGGGAGAGAGCTGCAAACACGCAGGCTGAAAAACCCAGCTGTTAAACTATCCTATAAAATGTGGACTCATAAAAAGTTAGGAATGAGGATGTAGCTTCTGGCAGTGTCAATACACCAAGTAAGCAAAACGCTAGCATGGCTTCAGACAGCTTCATGATCTTAATTTTCCTTCCCCGCCTCTTTCATCAATCAGATAATTTAATATAACCAAGGAGATTAAATACTTTAATCTTCTACCTTCGTTGAACATGGTGGCATCATTTCCAATTCTGAGACAGGAAGGTATATCATTATCATCATTATATATTCTTGGCTAAATTGGCAGACCTCGCCTTGTAATGTGAATAACAAAAGGTTTAGCATTAATCCTAGCTTTCAAGAGACAAGTATTTTCCATGAGGAGGGAATATGATTTGAACAGAAAAACATCTAAATATCTACATAAGAAACTCATAGAATAGCCTCTTTCTGTGTCTTGCTAGGGGAATGTAGCCAAATGTTTCAGGGCTTGCAGATGGACTTAGCTGCCTGACCACACCAGCCCTATATATCTGCCTGTGAAGTTTTGGGATTCTGTTCCAGGTTCTGGGACAGCTAGTTAATGCTTCTCCGGTCAATATTCCTCTCCAGTGCACCACCTTGAAAACATTAACAACAACAAGCTACTTCCCTGTCAATAAAAAAGTGCTATCATGCAATAAAATTATCAAGGTGAAGGTACAGAAGGACCTTAATGTAGTTGAAAACAAAGACTAACCTGTGTGTGAAACAGTGTGAAAAGTAGAGAACTGATTTTTTTAATAGATCAAAATGGAACAGTCGGGCCTCCAAAATCATTATTTAAAATAAATATATAAATTTTAAAAATCAGTGTTTCTCGTGCACATTGCACAGTCTCATCCCCAAACTCACCTGTCCAGCAGGTCTGCCAGCAGGAATGAAATAGCAGGGTAGCCAACTCCTAGGTGTACCTAAGATTATGAAGTCCTACTGCACTAAGGTTCTAATGCACAGCCAGCATCTCTCTCCTGTCCCACTGCAACTGTTCTTGTGGCCGCAGGTATTCTTTACCTTTCCTTTTATCTTCAGGAAGTTGATGTACATCAGCTACCCCAAGGTTAAAAAAAAAAAAAAGAAAAAGCAGAGTTTAGCACTTAAGACAAGCCCTAAGGAGATATTGACAAGCAATCTGTCTTGAGGAGGTAATTTCCAGATGGATCTGGTGCAGAAACCACATTCCTGAAACTAATAGATGAAAGCACGGCAGCTGATACAGCTTAAATTTGTGACTCAGGCAAATCTGGGCTTACCCAGATAGGATTAATGCTGATACCAGCCAGAAGTGCAGTCCCTTAGTGCCAGCAATAAGGGTTTGGGGGTTGTCCATCTAAAATAACTACTTGCTCTACTGACTGCCATGAATACGCCATTGATTTCTTCATGTATTTGAAAAATGGCAAAACAAACATTCCCAATACAATCTGGGCTTGCATTTGCAGGACGGCTGAGCTGGTTCAGGCAGGTTATAGTAATTTGGCTGCTGACATTCTTCTGATGGACAAAATGCCTATTATAAATAGGTTTGCTGCTTCTCCTGCTCTGGTGGCCTCTCGCCAGAAGTATGGTCTGATCCTGGCTGTAAGAGCTGGCTCTGCAGATACAGTGCTCCCATATGCAGTGCAGCTCCAAACACTAAGAGAAAATTAATTAGATATACCACTAATGGAATTTTAAAAGGTTAAATCTTCCCATTTATCAGGGGGAAAGGGTATAAATGGTCCACAGGCTTGCAAGTGGCCTTGGCAATTAAAAAAACCAAAACCTTCAGAAAGTCATTCTTTATAAACCAGATAATCTTAAAGGGAGCCTGTAAGACAGATGGGAACAAACATTCTACCAGGGCCTGTCGTAATAGGAAAAGGGGTCTTGGTTTTAAACTGAAGGAGGGTCAATTTAGATTAGATATGTGGAAGAAGTTATTTACAATGATGGTGGCGAAACATTGGAACAGGCTGCCTGGAAATGTGGTAGATGCCCCATTCCTGGAAACATTTAAGAGCTGGAGCTCTGAGCAACCTGATCTCACTGAAGATGTCCCTGCCCATTGCAGGGGGTTTGGACTAGATGCCCTTTAATGGTCCCTGCCAAGCCAAAGCATTCTGTGATCTCACAAAGCAGATCATATTGCAGACATATAAATATTAGATTTAACACATGGAAGAAGGAGGGAATATTAGGCTGGGAAGGAGAAAAAGGAGAAGTTAAGATTAGGACTGCCCAAATTTAAATGAACTCAAGGTGCCTGGAACCCTACCTAGAATTTCAGCATATGCCTTTTAAGACATGTATATGCTTTGAGCCCAATGCAAAATGAACTGAAATTGTACATGCTTGTTGAGCTGATTTGTCTGCAATTCTAGGAACTGTATCAGTCAAACTTCATTCATTTCCCTGGGTCCAAGCACCTTTCAACATCCACTTTACTCAAATTAGTGATCCATCACTAATGCACACTTTACTCAAAAACCCATTTCATATTTAATTACAAACTGTTCTCAGGTTCAAAGCTTGCATCAGAAAGATGACACACGGTGACAAAAAGGGGCTGAGAAATTCCATGCCTCTTCCTGACCCCTCTGCTTACCAGTGGGAATCAAGAATGGAGATTTCCATTTTTGATGGGCAGATGGATTTCCATCTGTCTGGCCACAGTCTCAGGTGGGCTTGGACCAGATGGATGTTCAGTCAGATTTTTCATGGAAACTCCTGTATTCCTCTATTTGAACAAGGTTCTTAATTCAAGGTTCAAGTCTGATTGCTGCAGTGCTATTTAAACACAGGTTTAAATACTTCACTAAATCAGAGTTTATGTTGGTACCTTTTTTGGGCACTGCAGGAGTTGCACCACTCAGCGGAACCAACTTCTGATGCTCTGAATGCAGGCACATGACTGTTGGCTCTGCTGGGGTGATAAGCACGTGTTAACCACTTGGGTGGATGTTTACTTAAAACCATCTGCTCAGCTAATCTGTGTAACTATCTGAAACAATTCCTGAGGTCAGTCTTTTAAACAAGGACATTGGACAGATGGTCCCCTTTACAATGTGGGTGGAGCACCATAGGTTTGAGGAAGCAGATATCATTCCAATAGAAGCTTGAATTACGCACTTTTCTTGCATTTATTGGATTGATAAAGCTGTTGCATCAGTTCCTAGCCAGTGCTCCTGGTAATGTGACCATATTCATTCCTGCTGCTCGTACAGGATGGAATCTGAAACCAAGCATTAGGGTACATGCATTGGTACAATAGTTTCACTGCTCAGCTTCAAATATCCACCCCGCAAACAACAGCTGCTGCCCACTCAGCTGGATAATTATGTACAACTATTTGAGTGTGGACAGCTTTAGACACCTTCTAGAGAACTTACAGACTTTTCTCCTTAGTTTGCACTTCTGTGACCATGACTGTGATCAGTTACTGTACCTTATCTGCTAATTCCTTCAATTCACTAAAGATAAGAGAACCTCTGACTCTTCTGGGTGCTTTGCCAAGGTAAAGTCAAGCCAACAATCAGCCTACTTGTGTCTCATTTTCTGACTTAGAAAAGAGATAACACATATGTTGCTCCTCAGTGTGCAACATAATGAGAAAATACACACATTTTTAGAAAACATCTATAAAAACATGAATTGTTCTCCTCATAGGTCTTTCAAGGGTACCACATATTGAGCATGGAAATCCTCACAGAAAGAACAAGCTGTGTTTGGATGTTTTGGTTGTCCTTGAAAACCTTACAGAAATGGGGGAGCCAATGGGAAGGCAAATGGTTAAAATATTTGCTTAGCAATGAGGTTATAATAAATACAGAAAATTATGTTTACATAAACACAGAAAATTTTCAGTGAAATTTGTTCTGAGCAATTTCATCAGACACATCTACCAGATGGCTGTCAAATAATTGATTTTGTACCTTGGAAGCCAAATAAAAAGTGGAAATTCAGAATCTGAATCTTCTTCCCAAACAAATTATTAGAAATGTATTTAATTTGACATGTCATGCTCTGGCTAATACAAAATATTTAGTTTCAAGTATTTTCACAGAACTTAAATATAAATATGTAGAGCAGCAGTAGTTCTCAGGACTGCTCTGGAGGAGACAGTTGTCCCTTTATTCAGTATCTCAAGAGCTCTAGCCCTTCCAAAGGACAGGAATTATCCAGATTCAACTCCATTTTCTGTCTCCATTGCTCACCTTTCAGAAAATTGACATAATCAGCACGTGTGGTCAAAGAGCCACTCTGGTTATCTGCTGGTGCACTTTCACTTTGGACAAACATTTGTAGCCCCAGCCTTCCAGGGAGTTTCTCACACAACAGGTAGAGGCTCATTCCTGGATACTTTTCTGTGGTCTTTCTTTTGTAATACTGTAATGGGGAGTTGTGGTGCTAACCCAGGCTTTCCCACAGCCCAAGCACCCCACTCCCAGGCTGTCACATAAATCCAGTATCTGTCACATCTTCCTTTATCTTTGTGGTAAAAGAAGAGAAAGACCAGGATCTAGACAAAGGTATCTACTGAATTTCAACTGGATTTATAAATAACACTGGGACAAATAATCCAAACACACTTTTCTCAAAACTTGTCTAGCTCCAATAATTTCTTTGCAAACTCTTGAGAAATGAGTGCCTGTTTTAAATACTTTGTGGGACACTGGAAAACTCAGAGGATCCAAGAAGATGGATTATGGTCCAAAGGTTTAATTGTAATTGCACTGAATGTGTGCTATATGCAATAGTCTGCATGAATATATGAGTTACTTTAATGAGATATAAAAGACGTTCCTGGGCTGGACAAGACAAATTGAATGCACAATGTGTATTAAACTGACTGACATTAAACATTTTTACACTTTAGATATACCTCCTGAAAAAAAATATTCATACAAATTCATTGTAAAGACAGTGATCCTAATCTCTAAAAACATGATGTCTGTATTCTTTGTCAGATTGGTTGTCTTTTACCTACATTCAAATTAAAAAAAAAAATGTGTAGAGAAGACAAATAAGGAAAGTTTTTAAGAGGTCCCTTGAAAAAGATGTAAGAAGGCATGCTGTCTCATGTGTTGATGCTGATGCACAAAAAGAATGCCTGGAAAAAGCCAAGACAGTGCCAAGAATGCTCGCATAAGTAGATGAATGACCAGTGCCTTTGGGGCACTGATGTTTCATTACGTAAACACAAATAGACAAGACCATCACATGCACTCACATGTAGCAGGAATGAGGAAAAAATTCTAATACTTTCTTAAGGTCAAGGATTTAAGCCACGAGACTTTTTGAAATATGTTGGCAGATCACAAGATGAGTAGAAAAAAGGAGGGCACACAACAGCTTTTATCTTCTTCGCTCCTCTTGGAAAATATGAATCAACTAATGAAAACAAGTCGTGTTTTACCAGACACCAGAAATCACTGCAGCCTTCTGCCACCAGTGTTAGGCAGGGGTTGAAACACAAACTCGGATCAAAAGTGATATCAAGACCTTTCTGTTTGGATGCAATAGTTTATAAAAGGGCATCACTTAGTGCTGTATATTCACCACTGTTGACTAGTGGCGGCAGGAAGGAAAACTCCAACCACACCAGCTTCTGCTTTGTGTAGAACTCCAAGCTACTAACATTATACTTATGACAAAATGCCAGCAGCCAAATTTCCAGTAAATGGGAACAACTCAGTTCACTGGCTAGCCAAAATACCTGCTCATCTATAAGCAGGGAAGCCAAGGGACTTGGCTGATTCTGCAAGAAGCTCAGCCAGATTCTGAGTCCATCAGGCAGTCACACCTTTATCCAGGCAGCCAACTTGACAGACTTCTGCCAAGAGCTTTCAAAGGACCAGTGTGTCTCCAGAGGGAAAATAGTAATAATTTAAAAAAAAGTAGTTATGGAGTTGCCAGTGAAAAAGTGTTATTTTCTGGAAAATGTATTTTGGTGGAAAAAGTTGTAACCAAGTTAAGAAGCAATTCTGTTTGTGCTACTTAAGTAGTCTTCATTGCCTGAGGTCTGGAATCAATACAAAATATTGCTGATGCCAAAAGGGAGGTATGCACTGGAAATATGGTGTGTGATGATGAAGGACTGAGTGGTGAGGTTAGCAGTAGAAGGCCTCAAAAGGCTGGCCAAGACCTTGCTCAGAACCCTAACTCTGCCCCTGCTGACAGCACTCAACTGAATAAGGAGCTACTGTTCTTCATATTCTCATTACTAGTTATTTCACCCATGGGATGAGACCATTTGAGAAATTTTGCCTCTAAATTTGCATTCTGGCAGTTAAGAACAGCATTTGCTAATATTTACAAACCCATACAGAATATGTTTAGTAGGTTAGTTTAGTACACTAAGAATCATGTATGTCTGAGGTATAGCTGACTCCAGCCACTGTCCAGAAGTTGGATGTTCTATTTCTGTAAAACAGACCCTTTATTATTACTTACTTGGCTTGTGCACTTCTGTGTGTCCTACATTGACCCTCATTTGAGGTGAATTTTGAATAGAAATTTTCTCTTCTCATTTGTTTTCTTCACTAAATCTCATCCTAAATGTTCCTTTTATGTTGCTTACATAACATGTCATAAAGACTTAATGGCTGTCACTAGAACCCTGTGGGACCTGATAGTAAGAAATAAAAGAATAAAAAGATAGTGTGATGGACCACTTACAGGTCCTTGAGTACCTGGATGTACTCACAGTGACAGAAGCCAACAGGAATACAGAGCTGAGATGAAGCACATTCTTTGCAACACAAATCACACAACCATGACAAGCTGGACAGTAAAACTCTGTGTTACTAAGAAACAGAAACTTTACCTTTAAAGAAAATCTTCACTAGTGCTAAATATTATTCCTGCCGTCATCAGAATTCACATATCCTGCCACATATCCAAAGACCAGACAGCTTCAGCTCTCAGAGGGACTACAGCTGGTATTGGAACCTTTGATTTAGCCAAGGCAAACCTTGACAGTATTTTTCATTTGATTTCATTTTCATATTTATATTATAGACATATTTTGCATTCCTCTAGCACCTTTTATCAGAGGGTTGATCTCCTTTACAGACAGCAATGAATTAACACTGGCAATACAAGCAAAGCCAATGTAAATTGGGATTTGTTTTCCTTGTTCTGTAGATAGGAAAGAATGAAGCTCAGAAATGATGCAACTAATATAAGAAGGCTTGGCAGACCCAGGCACAGAATCCAGATATCCAGATAACTGCTACCTGAGGCAGTGCCTTCACCTCACTGTCATTGCCTTTTCACCTGCCCGCTGTGCAATAGACATTCAAAGTGGACACAAATACAAAGGAAACCTTCGCCTGCTTT
Source organism: Zonotrichia albicollis (assembly GCF_047830755.1). NCBI lineage: Eukaryota > Metazoa > Chordata > Aves > Passeriformes > Passerellidae > Zonotrichia > Zonotrichia albicollis. The sequence continues at coordinate 40,987,724 of NC_133821.1, read as the reverse complement.
TTAAAATGGATGCCTAAACTCATGGGTTCACAGCTAGACACCAAGTGTGATAAATGTCCAGGACATCTTCAGGCATGAGATTTCACTAGTTTCAGAAACTTAGTAACTAAATAAGAATTAAGAGCCCTAGTTGTATCCGTGCATTAAAAAAAAAAAAATCCCTTTTCTTAATAGGCACCTCTTAGTGGCTGAGTGTGAAAGTATCACAGAAAAGAAAAAGGTATTGTGAAAAGAAAAATAAACTGCTTTTGCTTCACTGGTGTCTATATGCTTATTTGACATATCATTGTAAGGAAGGCTGGTTTTATTACTATATTTGTCAAAGTTTCCAGAAAATATGTGCATGGATTAGACCTGACATTATATGGGTTTGAACATAGTAGCCCAATATCAACAGATATCAACAGAATATCAATAGAGCATTCTGTAGCACTCACCTTTTTCACCCTGTCCAGTGCCACTATCTCATTTCCAATTTACACCACCTGATACTCTATATAATGTCTATGCCAGTCACACCAATCAGCTCTGTTTGAAAAGAGGTAGGAACATACCTGATCTTGTGAGACAGTCAAATTCTACATGCACCAAGGACTTTGCTTGTAACAGTGATCTTATCCTTCATGCAAGGCACACATGCAAACCAGCATTTCAGTGGAGATAAACAAAAGTGGGTATAACCTCAAACATATCTCCCTACCTGCCCCTTCAGTAATTCTGTGGTTCTGAGCACTGTCTTTTCTTTCAGAACATGTTTGAGAGTGTTAATGTTGGAATCTGCCTTGTCTTGCTCCTCCTTGCACACAGGGAAACATTACCTATATGAATCCACTGACTTGAATGTAATTTCAGATCTAGCCCATAATGTGTAGCTCCTTTGGGCAGAATGGTGCTGCTTTTCAGCTCCTGTTATTTCTTAAAATCGCACCTAAAGCAGAGTTCTCAAAACTCCTACTGGCTTTCTCTAGAGGTACAGCTGCATCTGGTTTTAAAAAAAAAAAAAAAAAAAAAAAAAGCAAGGATTTAAAACTTCCTAGCTTAAACCAAGATACTGTGAACAAAAGACCGTCTTACTGCACATGGAGCATTCTTTTGCTCTTGTAGACATCACTGCAGAGGTTATCCCGGGAAAACCCATAACAATACTAGCAAAAGTGTGTGATTGTCACTATTTAGCTGCTTGCTTTTTTTCTTTTTTATTTAACTGTTTTTCCTTCCTATTTGCCATAGCTAATAATCTGTTCTGCCATAACTTCAAACCATATGGACACTACCTGCAGAATGAGTCCACCCTTGTCAACTGTACCTCTTTACTGAGATCTGAGGGAGAGAAAAAGCCCTACCAGTATTAAAATACACAATGAAGGCAATTCACTCCTGCTTGAAGATCTTATTCTATAAAAACTGCTTTTTTATAGTACCAGTTTCCTTACTTTCCTATCTGAATGGGCTTTTTGACACTAAAATTACACTGTACTTCTTGTAAAAATCCATCTGTTTTGCTGATGTTATCCCTGATGGAAAAATTGTCCATAGACAACCCAATTGATTGCCATTCCTAACATAACTCTGTTGTGAGATTCAGGTGTTGGTGAGTGCACTGCTGTGTCATACATGTTTACCTGCACACAAAGTCCATCCTGAGAGCTGTTCAGGCCAAGTTCACTAATTCAAAGCTTCTAGGACAAAGAAAGCAAGTTGTCTGCACTTAGGTGCTTGACTTCCATCCACAAATACTTGATCTCTAGCTGTACTTCTGTTCATTAGTTGTACTGGGAAGGAGTGAGATTGTATATGGCCACTGATTCCCTGTCCTTTTGCTTTTTGCAAATCACTCTGATCCTAACATTTTCTCTGATCATGACTCTTCCTGCCTTGTCCTTCATGTTTTTACTCATAAGAACAGCATGGCTCCATATGGTTTCACAGCAAGTGACCACAACCATCACTCTGGTCTGTTTCCAAGTCAGATTTCTGCTTTAGGCCACCTTGGACCCCTCAGTTAATTCTGCAGGTTTTCTAACTATAACCATTGCTCTGGCCACAGACATTCCCCATTGCTCTCAGTTCTGTCCTCAGTTTTTTTCCACAGCTATTGGACACTTGTTTCCCCATTCCTCTCCTCTCTAGCTCATAAAAGCAGTCATTTAACCTTTGCCACAACCAGCCCCAAACCACCCCCAGGGACCAGGCAGGGTGAAAGCCTCCCAGCACAGCTCTCCCAAGGGAGGCAATAACCAGCAGGCAGTTTTTCCATGGAGCCAGACTCAGGCTGGCTACCACATTACACTGCATGAAGTATTGCTAACTGGGATTTAGATTACGGGTCTCAAAGCCTGTCCTTCAGTCTTTTAATTTCCCAAACTGCCACTTATCCCTACTATTTACAATGCCACAAGCTCTCAAGCAAACCTAAAGCAAGACAAAACCTGGAGTCAAAGCAAGTCCAAATCAGTGTCTCTAATTTACTCAAGGGCAAGGATGCCTCAGTTACCCATTGCCAGGGGGAGCTTTCTGAAAGGCAGTTCTCCCTCAGCAGTGTCTCAACAGACAGCACCTGTGTATGTAGCAGAGCTCAGGCAGCTAAAATAGCCCATCTTTGGACCAGTGAGGTGAGGAAGGCAGGTCAGCATCAGCTTAACAGGCACAGAGCCATCTTCTTCTGCCTTGCAGAGAACCATACACACTAATGACACAGTTCCTGGGCACAGGAAAGCAACAGAAAAAAATAACAACATATTTTTCTCTTGATGCTTCACTTCATGGAGTACTTTATGATTTTTCCACCTTTCCTTATCTCTGTTCTTTCCTTCAGGTATCACTGTTTATCTTTGAGGAAAATGTTTCCTAAATAGTCACTATCTGGCTCATTCTTATTAATGAGTACATCAGGTGCTTTTGATTTTAAATTGTGAAATATCTCCCCTAAAAGTATGTTTGAAGTTCATAGTCATAACATGGAAATATTTCCAGAACCTGACAAAGACAATATATATGCCTGATTTCAACCCTGTTACAAGCACAGTCTTTCTGTGCTATCAGTCTGAAATGGGCTTAAAAGCCCAGAGAAGTATAAATGCACTTTGGAAGATGAACTCCAGGATAGGATACTCAGTGTAGCTGGCAATGAAGGTGTGTAATAAATTAATGCTACTCCAGCCTCACCATTGTTAATGTCCAAAGGGGCAAGTAGCAGTCAGTTAGCCGTGTTAGTTAATCATGACCCTGGGTCATGCATATGGCAAAGGTGTTTTGTTACCTCATAGGGAGGGCTTGAGGCTTGATGTTTGAGTTCTTTTTGTGGAAGGCCATTGAAGCACTAATTCAGTGTGTTGGCTGAAGGTCCCTAGCTGTGCAATGGGTGGTGGGGACAAGATATATATGTTATATTATTTCTATCTTGCAAGGCAAGGTTGCAGAGCTTTTCATGGAGTTAAGCAGTATAGACAGTACTGGTCAGAACCCTGCCATTTCTAACACACAATCAGAAGCTCAAACTGTAAACAATCTTCACACAAATCTGGAACTGTGCAGAATACCTCCAGATTTTCTATTCCCTGTTTTTTCATTTCTCAGTGCTTTGCACTTCATAAAGATTTGGTTTCTTCTAGCCAAAGTAGGGCAAAGACATTCTCAGATAGATACCTATAAATATGTTTGTCTCCTCAGAATGACTGTGTTTGGGCTTTCAGTTCTGCAACACAAATTTTAATTTCACTTATCCTAGGGCACATGTGCAGTAAATAATGGAGCAGTACAGAGAATCCTCATTTAGCATCTTTAGATGACTCTGTGTGGAGAATAAATGTCCAAGACACTTGCTGAGGTCCACAAGCAATATAGGTAAATAACATTCAGACTGGTAAACCCTGCCACTGCACAAGTCTAATTGCAACCATTTGGAATTTAATCTCCTGGTCTAGAGTGCATCTGAGGTTCCTTGTGAACATGTTTGCAAATAACATCCCTGGGACCTGGGCCCAGAGCTGGATGAAGCAAGAGGCCACAAGTCAGCTATCCCACACTGCTAAGCACTGTGCAGAGCAAGGAAGCCATTCCCAGCATCTCACTGCAATGCAGGAGCAAGGCAGGACAGAGCCAGGCTGGCAGGCCAGGGGTCTGGGCTGGGGGGTCAAGGTGGGAATGTGGAGGAGATGGAGCCTGACTGTAGAAGTGGAGAAACCATGAGCATATCAGAGATGTGGGGTGACATGGTGCAGGAGATTGCTGGAGGCTCAGAGTGAATCCTGGGGAAAACACAGTCTGAGCAGGAATAATTCCCTCTCTGTCTGCATGTGTCCAGATGTGTCTTGGCTGAATGCCCTCCAGCAGCAGCCCCAAGCAACAACAGCTCCCACAGCTCCTTGCCCTGTGACACAGACACCAACCCAGGGTAACTGCACTGAAAACAGTGGTCTTAAATGCAGACACCTGGGGCAAAGTTTAACCCCTACTGTTCTATTACTAGTACATGTTTTTTATTTGTCTGCAGCCTTCCTTCACTCAGGCATGTCCTGGGTACAGGCTGCTTACCTACAAGGAATCTGAGGCATTTAGTGGCGTGCCAGCATTGGGGCAGTTACTGCTGTGCTGGAGCTGTCCTTGGCTCTGGACTCTGATATCCTGTCTCAACAGTTGCCAGTGCTCTGGTCTTCCCATCCTCTTGAGCCATCTGAATTTGCAATATTCATTTGAGGGTGAGCTGAGGCCACATCAGTTTGTGTCAGTTTGAAAAGACCTGGGTGAATCATATGCACTGCAAGATTCCCCTAGTTTCATCCACTAAATAGTAAAGGGGTTTTATGTGACAGCATAATTACAGCCTGAAAGACTCAATTTAACTTGAGAAGTGAATTTATGTCTATATGATTCAACCAATGTGGATGCTGCCATTGCAGCTTTGACAGATGAGCACCAGCAAAAATCACTGCTGTAGGTCAAGACTGCAGCTCCAATTATTCCCTTTGCTCTTGACTGACTCGTCCAATAAGAAGAAAGCTGTGATGGGGATTTACTTAATCCCCCTCCTTCCCCATATGAAGAGGAACACAATCACCATTCAGATACTTCATGTATCGTTTTTTATCTCCAGTTAACTTTGTGTTACTTGCATAATTCAGCACTGTAAACTGAAGAGACACTTTTCTACTATTAAAAAAATGTAACGTGCGCAGTATATATTCTAGTTTCGGGAGGGGTCCCTTTCTTCTTTGTATGAGTTCTCTAACAGAAGTATGTTTGTGCCATGAAGTGCATGAACATCCAATGCAGTGAGGCTCAAGGACAAACTGCACAAACTCTAACTTTGATCTGCACAGAACTGCTGGAAGCTTCTTTGGGCTTTCTTGTCAGACAGTCCAGGCAGGGCTGTACTACTATAATAACTGGGCCACTGAGCACCTGTAAGGAGAGAACACATCTGGAAAGACATGGAAGTGTGGAATTCCTAAAAGGAGGTATCCAAGTTAAGTGAGTATGCTGTGTTAGCAAGTCTCCAGAGAAGAACTGAGTGTGCCAATATTCCTTCCCTGCACCAACTGCATAATTGCCAACCTCTGTATTCCCTCCGGACGTCTGCATGAGGAAATGGCACCTATTTTTTTCATTAGCTAATTACATTATGCTAATGAGAAAAATATATACCATGTAGGCAAACACTTAAGCAAATCTTTATCTACACTTAAATTAGCCACTAATATTTTGAAATAGGAGTATCTACATGACCTCTTACACTGTTTAAAATCTCAAGTTAAGTTATTAAAGTAGCTTTCCCTTGCAGAGAAACCATGAGTTCCCTGTTACAGTGTAGATTAGTTGTTTTGCAGAGTCTTACATTGTCACTGGTTTGATATTTTTCCTTTTCCAGAGCCTGAAAATGGCTTTTCCCCCCCCAGTTTAGATTTTAAGCTCTTTGGGGCAGAAATAATGTTTGTGTGTATTTGTACAGCAGACTTGGGTCTTGCTGTGTTTGTAAACTGTGTTTGTAAACATTACCACAGTATAAATAGTACATTAATTATTAATTATAGTGTTGATACATTACTATGTCTTAAATGGTGTCATTGTTTATGAGTCTGTCTCATCACAGAGGTTCGATTAAGACATTTCCATAATCGAAGCATTTGTCTGAATTAATGGTTGCCCCACATCCTCCTGGAACAGATTCAGAAACAGAGATTGACATACTATTGTAAACTCTAAGGTAGCATCCATATCAAATATTGACATATTTTGTGAAGCTTCAGAAGATTAAAAATTATTAACTAAAGTAAGGGCATTAAGTATATGCATCTACACACAACTTGATGCACATGAGTCTCAGACTGCTTTGCAAACCTTATTTCACTACTTATGATGTACAGAAATATAATCTCAATTTAACTCCAGGATAAACCAGCTTGTTTGGTCAGCATGTTCACAAAATACAAGAAAATAACTAAACTTGTGTGATTGATGTGTATAAGGAATGGATAAATACTGGACTCCACAAATTAAGTGCAGATACATTCCAATTTCTTGTATTAGCTAATGCCTAAAACACTGTCACTGTTCACTGTTACTTGACCTGAATTGATATGATTGCCAGGGTCATGCTGGAAATCTGTGACAAAACAAAAAATAGAAACCAGATCTCCTAACTCTCACTAAATTAATTTCTTAATTACAGCAACTGACAGCACAATCCATAACAGCATTTAACCACATGAAGTGCAATTTAAGACAATTTCCCAACTACTTGAGGCAAATATAATCTAAACTGCCTAAGGACACATAGCTTGGACTGAGAAGCTGAGTTTCACTCTTGTATCCATAGAATAGATCAGCAACATAAAGTGTTGCCTACCCTGGCATAGGAGATGCAGGTGCTCCCTGAGTCCCCAGACGCTGTGGTGACATTCTGTGTCTGTCTTGTGTTGTTGATCCTTGTTGTGCAGTCCTGACCCCTTATCCTCCAAAGGAGAGTAGGAGTGTCCACCGGGAATGGCCAATACCTGGCTGTGCTGCAGAGAGGGAGCCCTGGGTTCAACGCCCCTGGGGCTGAGGAGGGCCACTGGAATGGGCTGTTCTTCCACCTTGTTTGCCTTCATTCAGCTGCATGACTGAGATGTTGATGCTCACGCGCTGGTTTCGGTTTCTGCCTCACCAAACCACCTAGCTCTATTTCTGAGTTGAACTATGTTATGGAGGCTAAAGGGAGAACTCCAAACACAAACCTTTCAGCATGTCCTGTTGCCTGGCTCAGTGCCCTGAATATTGAAATGCTTGATGTCAACATCAGGTTTAAACATCTGCCCCTGCCTGCTTGTTGTGTGGAGCTCCCCATTTAGCACCAGGGACCTCTCCGGAGGTGGGCACACACAGTGTAGGAACTGAATATCACAGTCCTCTGAACCTTTTCAGAGGGGCCCTTCTGAGATAGTTCAGAAACCAGACACCGTATTTCAGGTGCCCCCAATCCTGCTTTGATATAGGCCATCTAGGAAGGATTTAAAAACCCAGGGAGGATACAACACTTAAACAACAGGCAAAGCAGAAGTCACTGTGGAAGAAACAGCTGCACTAGCAATCATGGATTTGGAAAATCCTACTTCATCTTATTATTACTTGCACATTAAAGCTATCTGCAAATGATGTCTCAGTGCCTTATTTTCTCCTCTGCAAAAGGAAGAAGAGCGTCCTACAGGAGTGCTATGAGCTTAAACTGAAGTGTGGAGATAGAATGGGAGCAAAGGTCTAATACAGAAGTGATAGTCAAGTTACAAGTTGTTAAGTTACAAGAACTACTCACATGCATAGCGAGAAATGACTGTGAGCAAACTGTGAACAACGTCCACCTTGGGTGGGACTTTTTCATTTGTCCAGGCATTGCCATGTTGCAGCTATTTCCCTGCTTCTGGGAACACAGATATTGGTAGTAAATTCTTTGAGCTTTACTGGGAACAAGAATCCTCACTCTTGTGCCTGCCTGAGCTTTTCCTTTCTGACCATCCTGATTAAATGCCAGTATTTGAATCCCAGTTTTACATGTCTTCACATGTAAACCACAGTTCTGACCCACAAGACTCTCAGGTTGCCTCCTGAGGCAGAGCAGAGAGGTCCAGACTTTGTTAGGAACAGCCATTTCACAGGTGACTGTCGAAACCTCAGCAGAACATTAGGATCTGTTTTCTTTTGCACCCTTATCAGGCACAGTTTCCAAGTCTCTTCATTCAAGGGTAAGAGCAATGCCATTGTTTTTTCACTATTATAAATTACCCCCATCATTCAGCAGATGGGTTTGTGTCCTCAGATGAGATCAGGTGCAGCTATATGTCTGGAAGGGAGATGCCTAAAATGTTAGATGTCAGACAACTGGTGAAAGAAACAAATGAAATAGAGGGAGGGGAATAGTGGAACAACAGTGACACTTTTCAGCTGGACAGTTAAGAGAAAGAGAATGTCCAAGTACTTTTCGACTACTTTACAAGCTTGTATCTGGTAGATTATGTTATAGAAACAAGCTTCTGGGAAAGGTGTAGTAGGAGAGACACCAGTATTATACTCACAGAAGGGGAGGTGTTTCATGATGGAAAAGAAAACAGAAAGGGGTGAGAGAGAGAGACTTTGTTCATGGCCGAGGCCATTGGCTTGCCCTTACTGCTCATTTAGAGGAAGTCACTGAACTTTTCTTTAGATGCAATCATCCATTTTATAGGGGTGTCTCAAATTCACATGCTTATCATATTCTACAAATGCACTAGAAGATAATTAACCAACTCTAATAACCTTCTGCACAGTCAAATATTCTTTTTCAAAACCCAGTTGGGTAAAGGTCACCATTTCTGAAAAATTAACTGTTTGATCTAATAAGAACCTGCATCACCCTCATTTGAACCCCTCAGCTGAAGTTAAGTGACCCTCAGACATTATTTATCTATCGTTTATATAAAGTCAATTTTATCCTGTTGTTTCTAGTACCTTACTCCAATTAAGCTCTTTTGTAGCATTATTTTCTAGTATTCACTTTATTCCTCCAGAGAAATCTAAAAAATATTCTCTTTTTCTGCCACTACAAAGTTGGAACATTTAGCATTCAAGTTCTGGAAAAATAAGGTGATAATTCTTGTTATTATTGGAAATCACAATGACATTACAGTAGTAGTAGAGCAGCAGTAGTGTGCTGGGTGCCCAAGAGAAAATTCCTACTGCTGAGGGGAATGGAATACACTAAAAATCAGTGTGGTATGCTGTGCAATCTTATTTCACGTGGTCTTATTTGCCAGTCACTACAGAGAGATTGCATGAAATGGGAAAAGTGCACGATTTTACGACTTCAAGGAAAGAGAAGATTTACATAAATGGGAAGGAATTGAAAGACCAGAATAGCACAGGCAGAAAAGAAGTGTATATAGAGAGAGAAGACAAGGATTAGGTGTATAGGAATAATATATTAAAGCTGTTCACACTTGTATTCTTCACCTGAGCTGCTGGTGGACAGTAGAGACCTCTCTGATACATACCTGGATGGAAATCCTAATTAGTTGTCCCTGTCCCTAACAGCGAGACACACAGAAAAGATATGGAGGGCCAAAATCTTACTTGAACTAGGGATGTACTTGCACGGGCTGCTGGTGCAGGGTGCAGCTCCAAGTCCTCAAGTCATACAATAGTTATCCCATCCAGTGCAGGTCACTGTTTCTTTAAGAGAATCCATATCAGCAACCCTTAATATTTCAGCCCCCATTTCTATAAATAACAGAAGAATCACTAGGAGATCATATAGCTTCCTTTATATTTAACTAGTTGCCATAGCATCTCTCCTGCAAAACTGTGATAGCTGTGGCTTCCTGAAGGATTTCTAACCCTTGTCAACCACGTTTCTCTCTTCTCTTACAGAAAAAGGGTGGAAAATTAAGCTTCAAACAGTTTTCTTGAAGCATAGCTAAGATTATGTAATGAAGTCCCAGGTCTATTTAGAAAGAATCAAGTTAGAAAAATAGAAGTTTCTGAGCACTAGAAAGGAAGAATGAAAGTACAAGTTCAGGCAACCTTTCCCCTGCTTGGCTGGTGCACCCCGGCTCCGGGAATCGCTCCCACACCGAAGGGTGGCTTTGAACTCTGCAGGGGGGTGGCTGCATCTGCCCTGCAGCCAAATTCCTGACGCACCTCACTCCCAGAACACCAGATCACTCACGTTTGATAAGCCCTTTGCTCCTCTCCCCTTTTGTAGTCTCTCTGCCTTTTTGTGTTTGACACATCCAGCCCTACACTCGCCTGCCACTGAGCCTGTGCACAGAGAGCTGCTGGCGTTCTTGCTCATGGGACCGATCCCATGCAGCGCTTCAATGAGGGGTGCAGAGCTCTCCAAGCTACAGGAAACCCTCTTTTGTTCAAATGAAGGGCCGGGCAAGGAATTTTTTCCTCCATTCACAGGTGCGAATGGTCCATCCACATCAGCTTTTAACATGAATCAGCTTTGCTGAACTGCTGTGACTAATCCTTCTGGCTAATCACGCCTTACATAGGCAAGGTAGCTGGGTGATTTGCACATCATTGCGGTGCTATTGACAGGGAAGGGCGAGTGTCAAGGTTTCAGATATGTCCTTTAATCCTTTATTTCCCATATTTTCAGATGTAGGTGCTAGAACTGAAGCTGACTTGAAAGACATGAAATACCAGGGGACAGTTTTAACTCTGCATTAATGATGCTTTTTCTCAGTGACTATAAGATCTGTCAATGAATTTAGGAACATCCCCGACGTGGGAGCCGTCTCCCACTCTGGAAGTACTAAAATGAGGCAGAAAGCTGAGATGGGAGATGTTAAATCATCAAAGGTTCATCCTTGTGACTGCAAGGATTAAAAGGAAGAACTCAGAACACCCTTCGAAATAGATGTACACAGGAATTCTAATTAACAAGGTTTGAGGCTAAGAGATATTATTTTTCTGCTATCATATTTTTTTAAAAAAACCTAATTCCCAATACATCTATGGCAAACCATATCTCAGCGCTATTGTCTGGAAAAGAATGTTCAATCATTTGCCTCACAAAAGTATGCATCAGTTTTATATAAAAATGTTTTTATGTGTTTCATGATTCAAAAGATGATGAAATACAAAAGAGGATTAAATGTACCTCGTTTATGACAGTCCACTATTTTAGAGTTCACTCTGCTTTAGAAGAAATGGCTCTTAAGGCATAGGAATGGTAGTTTTGGTTTCCTCTGTAGTATGTCAGTGAGCACTTTGGAAGTTCTGTGAGTTACAGAAGTAAGTTATGCCAACTGCTCAGAAAACTAAAACCATCCTCACGTTCTGCTGTGTATCCATCACCTGGCTGCTTGTTGTAGGCCTCTTTCCTCTGAGTCACTGTGAGCAGGACAGCTTGCTCAGCTGAATGATCTACCTGGGATCAGGCTGTTGTGAGAAATGTGTGTTATAAATGAAGTTACAGGCAATGTGATGCAACTGTATATTTGCATACCACTGGGGTATAAACGTGCTCTACAAATACAGAAAAGCAAACTTGCCATAGTGTTTTCCCTGTGGCCATGTTGGGTATTTACAATAGGAGGTGTCAGCCTCTTGAACAACTAAGTTACCAAGTGAGTTTAGAAATGGCTTGTATTTATTTATTTGTGTCTGTCAGGGATGCAGGTAGTATTGAGAAGTACCTACCATTAAAGGGCACTCATCAGCACTGCCATTTCCAAGGGAAGCCTGCCACAGACAGTAATACCTCTGGTAAGCTCTGCTCCTCACATTTCAGTTCTTTTTTTAAAAGAACATTTAAGTCCGCATTTGTCTTCTGGCTTTTGTGGGCACGTAACAAACAGGGAAAGCAAAATCTGAGATTATCATGTGGAAATTGCTAGGGAAGTAATAGAAGTATGCTCTCAGTAAACATATGAGTTTGAGGTTAGAGCAAAAGACCAGGAGCTAGGCTTCCAGGGCTTGTCCTTTGGTCTGCTATTAGTGCTGAGCATCCTTGGATGAGCCTCCTGCCAGGCTCCTGGGGTGAGCCCCTGAAAGCACTGCCCTACATTTACATCCTCCTCTCTTCCTCCACTGAGAGTGCATTCCAGTCTGAGACATGGAATGGACTATTCCTGATATAGTACTATGAGATCCACTGAGGAAAAGGACTAAACAAATTAAGCATATGGATAGAAAAGAAATACGTGCATGTCCACATGACTTTGCTTCTTTGCCCACTCCCTCTCCAAAACAATGAAGAAGCAACCTTACAACAGACACCTACAGGCACTAAAACCATTCAAGGCAACTCTGAATACACTACAGGGTTTTCAGAACTCACAACTTCTTTCCTATTTATCATGTTACAAAGGAGAATTACATTTTGAAGTCCGGCAGAGAGTTGGTCAGCAACTGAAGTTCTTCAAAAGATTAAATTCTAACATATCTTCATATCATAAAATATATCTTAATATTATAAAGGCTGTCTATGGACTTCATTTTAAGGACACCTGTGCTAATATCAAAACAGAAAGTACAGCTGTTTTCCCAGCTTTCTCCATTGTAAGTGGAGGACAGTAAGAGCCTGCTTGACTGCTATAAACTTTTCATCTGAGATTCTGTGGTGTATCTGGATAGCAGGGAATACAAAACTTTTTTCACAGCTGAGTGGCTGTTTTGAATTACAGTACCTGTCTTCATCTTTGCTACCCAGCTAAGATAAGGAACTATTGTCCTGCAGAAATAATTCCCTACCAGGTTGGATCTACACTGGGAAAAACTGAAATTTCTCTTTGCTGAATACATTTTTATAATGTATCATTACATGATAGAAGGAGTTCCATAGGCTTAAGTAGGAGATAAATTGATTGCACTAAGACAATTTTTTTCAGCCGGATTTTACAGAAGTTGAACAAGGGAATTGTTACAATCTCTTCTGTGATAAATATCTATCAATTCATAAGCATGAATTCCTCAAAACATTTTATCTAACACTTTACAGCACCAAACATTTACTTCCAAAGAAAGATTAAGGTTTTTTGTACATTAAGTGGGCAGAGAGAGCTTCAAGCATCAAAGGGGTCACAACTTTCCAACCCATTAGCTGGAGCACAAAACCTTCATGAAAGAGTCAAAAGGGAATAAATGTGGGCTTGCTAACATCTCACAAAGAGATGGTGGCATCTCTACACAAACTGTGCCTGACATCTGTCCCTCTTCTTCCAGGTTTCCTCCTGTGCTATTGTGTTAGACCATGCACTGGTTTCCAAGTTATGATCTGCCTCTCATGGCACTGTGATCAATGCTTGGGTTGTCAATTGTAACTTCAATGATATATAAATTAATTGTATTGATTTTGTGTGGGCAGTGCAGGCACACCTGAACTGACAAAGACCAACCATCAGTGTGCTTTCCACTGACAGCTCATTGATCACAGACCACACAGCCTACCTGACACTGTGAGTTTGGACTCCATTCGTTCCCAGTGAGCTCAAGCTGAAAGCAATCCATGGAAAGCAATAAAATTTGCAGGCTTGCTTTGGGTTCTGTAGTCAATGGCTTCATCTCTGTGGCTTCACTCATGACCAAATTTTAACTTATTTCATAAAGCACAGTAGTGTCCCAACTGTAGTGTAAATTCCATGTAGCAGTTTTAGAAAGCTTTACAGAGTAGCTTTCACTTTTATATCTCTCACATCCTTCTTCATTCCCAAAACAGAGAAAAGATGTCAATTATCTTCTTTCATTAGAAGCAATGCAGAGCCTGTGACTAGCCTACTCTGGTAGATGGTAGGAGTTAAAACAAAGCAGGTCTTCATTTCCTACCATGGCTAACATGATTCCTGAAGTGATGGTGCTGTGTGGGGAAGGGCACTGCTAAGAACTCCACAATGGCACAGGCAGTTTTAGGAATCTGGAGGAATCTGGAACACAAGAGAAACTTTGGATTTTTTACTACAAATGTGCAATTTTCAGATGTGAACACCATCCATATCTGAATAAGGTATATATTGCCTGCATTTCTGTTTCAAAATACCTACAAAGCTTTCTTCCTTTTGTTTCAAAATGCCTACAAACCCTCCTTCTGTCCCTCCATGTCTGTGCTGGGCTGGGTCAATGTGCGGCTGTCCCCACAGCTTTGGGCTGTGCCTGACATGAGGCTGGGACTGCCAGACCTCATTCAGAGCTCCAGGACTGGGAGCCAGCAGAGAAGTGTCTGGCAGTGACAGCACAGCATTCAGATGTGCAACACTCCTACCTTCCTAATGCATTTCACACTCAGCAGATTGAATTGCTTTGGTCTTCTCATTTCTTTTTCTTCCAGCAAACAAAACTTCCCCCCCTCCTTTTCCTTGACAAAGAGTTTTGCCATATGCTCTAAATCAATTGCAACCTTTCTGATGCTTTGTTACAGCCCACATCTTGGGCTGCATTCAAAAAATGAAAAAAAAAAAAAGCAGCTTAAGTGTTTCTGTTACTCCTCCAACCAAACTAAAATTGAAACATTCTGTTCATTAATTCAAGGGTTAATGTATCTTATCACTCCTTTCTTACTCTGAGTTATCTAGAACTGAACCATTTCTCTGCTGTAACTGACATATCTGTCTGACACATTTTTGTCTTTCTGCATGGATAGTTTTCATGAATAGAAAAGAATTTGCTCAGATTCATTCACCAATCAACACTAATTGTTGACTTAAGTTTTACTTCCCCAATTATCTTAATTTGATTTAATGCTGCACTTCATGCAGATCTGTCCCTTCCTATGTGCTGCCACTACACATTATGTGCTGCATCCACACGGACAGCCAGGCCAGTCAGCTGAACAAGAAGAAACAGAAGCTTTTTATTGATAAAACTCATTTTTGAGCAGGAGCAGCTCCCTCATGAGTATCACTGGGGCCCACAGAACAGGCAGAGGTGGGGCTGCCCTCTGCTTCCAACAGCAGTGGGATCTGAGATCAGTTTCAGCTTCTGCCTGAATGTGGCAAATAGCTTTCAGATGACATTATTGTAGGTGCTACTTAGGGCAGGAGGCTTCCATATCCCATACTAAGGCCTAGTGACGACACATTTACAGTAGTAGGACAGTCATACATTTACTTATTATGAACCACCTATTAATTGCACCGACAAAGGCACTTTGTTTGGGAAACAACTGAGTCAGCCCCTTGGATATCTGCTGGCACAGCACATATTGGTGAGGAATCATGGCTCTTTCCTTCCCACTGAGGATAAAACTAAACCCACAGAAATCTGCAAGGTCCTTCAGCATGTGATTTACTTAGAGGGATAGGAATAAGAAGGGAAATATTCAGAGCATGAAAATGTGATTGCTTGGGCTTGACCCAAGATTTCTCTTACCCCACTTTGCTCCCTCCAAGGGCACAGGCCACTGGGGAGGTAACTCGGTACCAGGGGATGGGGAGAAGCAATGTCAATGCCGTCTTGTCTCTCATATTCTGTGTCCAGCCCTGGGGTACCATGAGCACTGCTTTGTACTCCCCAGCCAAAATGTGTTTTACAGGTACCTGGCTGCTACTTTTGAGATAGGTTTCACTGAAACCTTCCAGTTATTTGATATGTTTGGGTTTTTTCAGTCCCTTTTTTTTTTTTCAGTGCAGTTGTTCTGGGAATAGAGAGCAGCATTTCAAGATCTGTATTAATATTTTATCGGATATTTGCTACGAATTTATTTTGTTTCAATTAAACTACTTGAATCTGCTAATGAAAATTTTCGTGGAAAGCAAAAGGGAAGGTATGCAAGCTCAGAGGAAAGAATGAAATCACACCTCTGCTCATACAGATGCAATTAAAACAGAATTAGAAAAATCAGTGGAAGAATTAAAAAAAAAAAGGAAAATTAATCCTTTGGGTCTTCTAGTTTATTTAAGCCAGCTAATTAGTTTATACACATTAGGTACAACTCCATTAGGGAGATTGTCAGTATAACTATCCTGGTTATATTCATAATTATATTCATATATTATATAATTATTATATTCATGGATAAAATAAATTTAAATGTTTAAATGAAAGGCTAAAGCATATTTTTTTCCTCTACTACTCCAGGTTTACTTTTACACTGTAAGAGCATATGCAGCCAAAGTAACCTTATTTCCATTTACATCATGTGATAGAAAGCTGTCACTGTCACGTTTTAAATCACAGTAGCTTGTTTAATAGCCTTAGGTAAAACAGATTAAATACTTTCCTTATGTTAGTCCTTGAAGACAGCATAGCAACATTATATGACTGCAAACAGAAGAAAATAGCTCTTCCAAGAGGAAGGAAAATGTGAGCCATTCACTGGAAAATTTGAGAAAAGATGAGTATGGCAGACAAAACTCAGGAGGAGATGGGTATTTTCTCCACCTCTTCTCTCTCAACATCCATCTTAACCCAGTAGTTCCCATGGAGCTAAAGCCTTCAAAACAGACTCTGATTATCTTTCTCTCTCTCTCTGGAGGGTTAGGAGTTAAGTTCTTGAAGCTGGTACAGTACCTTTGCTCTGGAGACACAGGACCCATAGAAGTATTATCACTTCAAAGAGATCAGCAGCTCAAAAAAAGGATGAGCTGAAATGACGTGAGGCTGTGAGGTGAATTTGCACTCATCTGAGTGAGCAAAGGCAGATGTTATTCAGACTCATCACAGATTAATACGTTTATAAGGCAAAAAGCCCTGAGTAGCCAGGCTCTTCATTTCAGTTCAGTGTTTGTTTCCAATGGCTGTTTCCATAAGTTTGCCATTTACAGAAGGTAAAGCACTATTCAACCCAAATGCATGAGGTTTAACTCATTCCAATAGCTCAGTCTCCTGTGGGCTTTGTTCCACAAATGTCTCAATGTTCTTAATGTCACTACACCCTTAAAGCAATTTACACATTGTAATTACTGACAAGTAATTACATTGCACAAGTGTAAAGAGGGAGCTACACCAGCACAGATTCACAATTTTCTAGATTAAGATTTAGACATTTTGGTCTATCGTAAACAGGTTATGAATACTTCATACTTCATAACCAGACACTCAATATATTATTTTTTTAACAGACAAATGTTTAGGCCTTAAATAAAGCTGCCTGACACCAATATAAACTTTAGTGTTTCTCAAGCCAAAATCAACTGTGCAGTTGATATCTTTATATTTGTGATAAAGTATGGGGAAAGGTTGCTTGCCTTGACTATACAAATACAGTAAAGGCTGCAAAGCTTCCTATTACTAAGAAGCTCTTGCTCATTGAACTGTCTTTTCCTCAATGCAATGCTTGTAATCCTGGTAAGATTTTTTTGCTTCAGTGAAGATAAGGTTTTATCATCCATCTTGAGTGCCAAATGTAGGGGGAAATTGCAATTAACCCTTTGCTGGCTAGCTGAAAGCAGCTGCAGGGTGTGTCCCTTCAATTTCCAATTTTTCATAAGCATCAAAGCTGGATAAGAAAAATGGGGCTCTTTGCCTGTAAGCAATAACAAACATGAAGGAGGAATGCTGTTTATTTGGTGCAGCTGGAAAGAATGAAGATGATCATCTTCCTTTATCCCTTTCAGGAATTCAGACTGCTGTTAGGTAACAAGAAAACTATGCTAATAATTTTCCACGTAAGTAAGCAAGCATTTCACCACTGATGCTGCAATGGGCTTCTCTACTGCTGCCAAGTTGCACAGGTAATGAATAAAGCTTGTACAGTGATTCCAGATCCACAGACAAGCTTTTTGCCTAACTACACTGTGGTGGTTAAAGCATTTGGAGATGCTTAAATGATGCCTTTTTTTTTTTTTGTTTAACAGAAATAATATAGCAGATATGTTTTAGCTTTAAAACAAGATCCGTTACTAGGCTATATACCTATTCTTGCTTAGACTACAGTCCTTTTTATACCATTAGATGCAAACCTTGAGTTTCTTGCCTTTAGGATGTGATTTCCAGAAGTAATGTTTTCAGGTTCTTTACTCATCTCTCTAGTTGCACTGGACCTGGAGGCCCGGGGCTGGGAGCTGCTCCCAGTGTCAGGGCAGCAGGACATTGGAAGCAGCACTGTGCAGGGACACGAGGGTCTCTCTGGACAGGAAGGTGAGGTGGTCCCAGGGCTGCTCCTCCTGCTCTCCCAGCTGCCAGCACAGGAGCCAGTTCTGGCACAGAGGTGACAGCCTTAGTGTGGAACTCACAGCTGAGCTCAGATGCTCTGCTCTCAGCAAGGCTTGTGTGCTCAGGGGCAGGACCAGGCTAACACGACTGCTCTGTTTCTGGTTTAGGTCTGGCAGCCAGGAGGGGCCATGGGGACAGCAGATGTGTGGATGTCTGCACTGGAATGAAGCTTCAGTTTCATGGCTAGTAATAAAGGATTCAGTTTCAGAGGGACCTGGGAAGATTGACAGAGATGTTTTGGGTTGGGGCAGACAGTGATTTTATTTCTATCCACAACATGAAGACTGTGAGTATGGAAAAGCAGTGGTGTGGGGCGATGCAGTCACTAGACCAATCCATGAGTGAGTCATTTGGGCAGCACTGTCAGGAGACTGAGGCATGGAAGGAAGAGTATCACTGTGAGTTATGGGAGTGCCAGTGGAGTTTCCAAAGGGATTTTAATGGAGGTCCTGAAGAAAAGAACCATTGTAGGCAGGAAAAAGTGCTAATCATGACGTGTTTTTGTCATGCCAGAAGATAAAACAGCAATTAAGTTTCAGGAACCCAAGATATCCCTTATATACTCTGAAAGGTTAATGGCGTAAGTGTAAGAGAAAAACCTCAAGGGGAAAAGTTGGTGGACTCTCTTACTCCATTTAACATGCAAAAAAGACCTCATTTGTGGAAAACGACCTTGGTTCAATACCTCTGTAGCTCCAGACAATGCTGCTCCAAAAAACTCCACATGCCATCTGCTCCACACCCTACCATGGGCCACAGAACATTCTACCATACTCCACAACAAACTTCTGTATGGAAGACTACAACAGAAACTGTGCCATAGGAAGGCATCAGGGTATCTAAGAGAGTTCCCAGCTCTCTGCATCATTGCCCTGTAAAGGATATATTGGATAAACAATATGCAGAAGATTTAGGAGTGTGGCCCTACATTACAGGAAAAGGTAAAATAAATAGGCAGATAGATAATTGGTTAGTTAGTTAGTTAGTTAGTTAGTTAGTTAGCTAGTTCTTTGCAGGTTGATCCAAGGGAATGTTCTTTCCATACTCCATGTTTGGCAATGAACAGATCTTAGTCAGGTGCTGGGGGAGCATTTGGCTTTTCCAGTGCCAGTATTACTGGGAGTAATGGGGCATGCCAGTGGCCATCTGGCCAAACTGGGGGGTGCCAGGAGAAGCAGAGACTTCCCACAGCCAAGTGATAGGAACAGGGAAGATTCTGAAATGGCAAAACAGAGCTGTTAAACATATCTCTGACATACAGGGAGAACTCAGGGCAAATGCAGTATTTTCCATCATCTGCAGACTTTTGAGCCATTTGAAACAGGATACACCTTATTTTCTGCCTAGAGCTGTTTGGCAAAATGGGACAATGTTGTTAGTGCTACTTTAACACAACTCTGTATCATGGTGCAGACCTTAAAACAAGGCATGTTTTT
Source organism: Zonotrichia albicollis (assembly GCF_047830755.1). Taxonomy (NCBI): domain Eukaryota; kingdom Metazoa; phylum Chordata; class Aves; order Passeriformes; family Passerellidae; genus Zonotrichia; species Zonotrichia albicollis. The sequence goes on along the minus strand of NC_133821.1, from coordinate 40,968,183 downwards.
CCCTCGGGACCTTTGCCTGACAGACAGTCTCACTATCACAGGGATAGCCCACATCTTTTCCTTATCTCTCCTGAGTCAGCAGGGCCGGCCAGTAATTCAGCACTGACTCCACCTTCAGCTGGGCCTGGGTGTTGTTTCAGTGGCACCACCTGCCCAGGCTGCACCACCACAGCGCAGGCACTTCAGCAAGGAACCCGTCTGGCTGGGCTGCTCCTGCCTCATCCCTTCCATCTCCAGGTGCTCCTTCACACCAGCCCCCACAACCATTCATGGGTAAAGGGACGGATGCACCTGTTTGAAACTCATCTCCATTCAGTGGTCTAGCTCATGGCATGGCCCCACAAGCTGTTGTGTCAGCATGAGAGAGGGACTAGGCTGCAAGAGGTGTGGGCTTGGTGATTCCCAAACCGTAACAGGGTGGGGCCATTTTTACCTTGTACAGGTAAAGATGGTTCAGAACTCTGCTACCAGAGTGCTTATCCCAATCTTTGATGGTTTCTGTGCTCCTGTTTCTTCCAACTACAAGAGGAGCAGGCAGAATGAAGTTGCTGATGTTCATCGTGTCAGCAGGTGCGAATTTGTAAGAAAGAGGCAAGGACTTATCCAGGATCTCTTACATACTATTAATCACTTATTTTTGAATGACTAAAAGTAAATAGCCTAAACTCCCACTACCAGTTTGAGAACAATCTTGCATTTTCTTATGGAAGCATGACTTTTTGCTCACAGTTTTACGTGGAGGGTTTGGAGGGTTTCATTACACATGGGCTAAAGTAGAATTCAAGAAAAATTAACTAATCTTATCTGGATGTGAGACTGGGAAGGGAATAGTAAGCTCTAAACAAAAAGGCGTATCATTTTGACAAATACTGTGATGCTGCAAAGATTTAGTATGCACTGCAATTCTGCATAAGGACATTCTGACATTGCCTTTTGTATTGTTTTCTCTGGATGTGTGCCACAGAAGAGAGATTAAACTAAAACTACACTTGCCAGTACTGGAGGTTGGAATGATATAAGACACACCACCATCATAACTTCAGTTTAAAACCACAAATCTTTGAACGACACATGCTTTAATTCTCATGTATATCAGGAAAATGTATCTTCATGTAGGATCTGATTAGTTCTTGATATGGTTAAGACATAGCTTGATCTTGCATGAAATACTTTAATGTAGTACATTTTAACCAGGTATCTTGGTACAGCTATTGCATAATCTACAGCTATAGAATGACCTAACTAAAATAAATCTGCAATCTTATTTGTGATTGGTGCAGTGTGTGTGAAGTGACTTGCAGGTTGGTCCGCTGAAAAATGAAAAAACCAGATTTACAGTGTGGTAGATTTATTGGTCTAATTCACTGGGAGAATAAAAAAAAAACAAGGAAAGACAAAATCCCAGCATGCTATTCCATGGTCAATTAACATGTAATATTGTTTTGCTTGGGTGATGGCTGCTGACAACTGTGTGGTCACAATAGCTGTGTGGTCTTTTTTCAGCTGATATAAATAAACACTGCAAATTCTGATATGGCTGACCACAGTGAATATAAATGCCATCCTCACAAGATAAAATACATGATGGTTGAGTTGCTGGCAGGCACTTCTTGGGCTGGGCTTTCCTGTTATGGTAATTTTACTTTCAGGGTACATAGTCATGGACCTAAAACCACTGTGGCCTCAGAATGCAAGGCATTGAACTACTCTTATTCTCTCTGCTGGCTCAAGGATGTCCAAAATGTTTTGAAGGAGTAGCTTAGCAGGTAAGATGTGCTCTCCTACAACTAATCTGCCCAAAACAGTTTCCTGAACTCATGATCTATCCATATCAAATGTGCACTGCCACATGATCCTGCAGAGCACAAAAACTGGTATTCATGGACAGGCAGCTGCAGCTTCCGTGTTCCTGCTCAACTAGAAGATGGATAGTGCCATTTCCCCCCTTTCAGTCCACACTTCATTTGAATTAATGAAGGAGCATTTTGGAGACTGGAGTGGGAGCTGAGTAAACAACTTCAAGGGTGAAATGTGCCTCACTGACTACGAAAGGCATACTCAGAGGAGGAAAAAAAGAAGTCCAGGCAGACTTGAAAAGGTTATATCTGTTAGGTAGGGATGGGGAGAGACATCTTAAACACTGTATAATATCTGAAAATAAAGCAAACTATGGAGATGAGGAGTGTCAGGACTGGTAAGTGAAGTTAGGATTCAGATTCCTGTTTGTTTGCTGATCAGATTTCAAAGTAGCTTTACACTCAGGAACATAGTTCTGCTATTTTGGCAGACTCTTGGCACAAAAATGAAAGTTATTTCCTTAATATGAAGGCAGCAAGAGGGAAGTTGCTTGAGACACTGGAAGTTTGGCTTCACTGCTTGTTTTGGGGGTATTTGTAACATTAAGCACTTCAGTGTCTGGTGTCCTTCTATAATCAGTGGAGATAAGGACTTCTGCTCTCCATCACTCTGAAACAGCTTATCTCTCCCTAGTGACCACAAAGAAAGCCCAAGAAGATGAACTGACTTCAGCTGTAGTTTACATTACAAAGAGTTTCACAGCTATTCTGGTTTAAAATATCAGTTCCTTCCTCTCCTTACAGACTCCTCCCCAGAGATGCCTCCTCTCATTTACACCCTGTCCAGTGGCATGCTATCCTTCAGTAGTGCAGCTGTGCTGTAAACAGCTTTGCACAACCACTCCAGTCAGAAAATAACAAAAAGGAAATTATTTCTCAGATGGAGTCTCCCAATCTGGTTCACACAGTGACCACACAAGCAGCTCTATCAGCACAGATGGCGCACCCTTTTCAGGGGCAGAATACAGCAGCAGAGGGAAGAAGGAATAGCAATAGCTTAGCACAGTCTGAACACCCCACAGCACCTCAATCTGCCTCTGTGCTTCGGGAAAACACATTTGTATTCCTAGGTCTGGGATAGGTCCTAGTTAGGTCCAAGGCCTAACTCTTTTAACAGAGTAAAGCTTGCACCAGGCTCACTCCTCTATCTTTCTCTTTGTGATGTCTCTGTGTTCATGGGAAAGAAACCCAGAAGCTGTGGGTGAGAGCGCAGCTGGGATGTGCTCCTGTGCAGTGATGCTGGAGCAAGATCCTCTGGCATCTGTTGAATCTACAGGTATCTACTGTGAGCCAAGTCAAGTGCCTAAAAACATAGTTCAGCAATTCCAGGCCTTATATTGATGTGACATCTTGGGTAGGCATTTACTTGAGAAACTCCTTTTCCCATATCAAACTGGTAACTCTCTTCCAACTTTCCAACACATAGCAAGGCTGCTATGAGGGCAGAGGTCACCAGATCATTGAGGTTCAGACTGTTCAAGCTCAGAAAATTTAGAAGAAGACTGCGATTCCTTTGATGCCAAATTTGTTGATAAGAGAATTCAGTGTAGTGTGAGCCAAATTCTTTTGGCTGCCTCTTAAAGGCAGCCTCATGACAGATCCTCCTTATGATGTGGCTCTGCTCTGTAACTGCTGAGCGTCAGCCTCTATTGTAACATCTTCTGCAATAAGGCATCTGTTCCTTGGGGGCAAAACAAAATGGATGCTCCATACCACTAATGAAAGTGCCATTGATTTTGTTGAGAATTGTTATTACAATTACAAAAAGTCCCTTCAGGCTTGCAACTTACACATGAGGCAGTGAAAATCAAAATCACACTCTCAACTGCAAACAAGCAGTGTACTGGAATGGGACGAAAGAGTAATGAGATTCAACTAAAACAACTATGTAGTCATATTCTGAGATACTGCCAGAAGCAAAGTTTGCAGGGGCTTTCAGAAAAAGAAGGGGAGTGACAGCCAGTGTTTGATGGTGGGCCCAAAATGCATCAGAACAAGAGCAACAGATTTTTTAACTCCCTCAATGGAAAGAGTTACAAGAAGTGTTCAAAGTTTTAAACAATAACAAAGTCCTTTGCCTTCAAATGCTTCTGCAATTAGACAGCCAGAAAATATGAGTCCTGTGATAGGAAAAGAATGGTAACAGATCTTCAGAAAGGATGTGATAACACACACTTTCTCTGCTGCTTAAATCAGTCACAGGATATACAGGTATAGAGCAGGTATCAGCTCTCATCTCATGGCAGGTTATGAAGATGTTGGTAAAATGCAAGGGGAGAGGAGGAGGAGAGGGTGAGTGGTCTGCAATTACTTTTGGGGATCTGTGTCACTTAACCAGGAGCTTGTCTACCCCACTGGACTGAGCTTATGAGGAAAGCACACACTGCACCCTGCTACAGCTGAACAACAGCTCTCCATCAGTGAACATAAGAGAAAGCAAACCTCCCTAAGCAGCCTATATTCAATAGCTCTATTTCTATTTTCTCAGGATGAATACTGAGCCATTACAAATGCAACAGGCACAACTGGCACTGCAAACAAATTGACAAAGAGTCATTGGTTTAGGTTCAGAAGAAGACATTCCCAATTTTTTAGGAATCCTTTATGCAGCAACACCAATTCTCCCTCAGCACTGGTTGGCATTTTCCTACTTTTGTTTTGTTTATGAATGAGTGGGAAGCAAAAGGCAAATATATTCACAGAAGGAACAACCCTGAAAGAATCATCATTGGTGGCCTCTTTTTGTTTAGTTGTAGAACACACTCAGGGAGACAAGTCACTGCCAACTGCTCTGCAGTTTCTGCAGACGTGTCATGCCCCTGGAAGTGACCACTTGAGTGTAGAGGACTAAGTTATTGCATCCCTGATGATTTATTTTGGGGATTTTTTGCCTTTTTTTTTTTCCCAACAAGCTTCCAGTTGAGATGCCTAGATGTCATTTTATCCTTATTTAATCTTAACTAAAATATTGGATCTTTTGTCTAAATTTCTTATACCATTTTATCATATATACCTGTACTCTGGACATGATATACAATGAAATTGTTTATCTCCTAAGGCTGGTTAAATCTATCTCTTGCAGCCTCTCACAAGTACCTTCACTTACACAGCTGAAGTTTTTTACTAGTATGTTGACATCTCCCATCTTGATGACTAGCATTTCCTCTTTTCCTTCCTTCTTTATTCTAAAAGCAATTTTAATTGAGTCCTGCTTAATTCTACACATGGTTTCATCCTTATTTAATGCTATAAGGATTTCCTGCCTTCCAACAGCATGAGACCTCATAAGGAATATGTCTTAGGGTGAAAGTACTCAGAGGATCCATCTCTTACTACCATTCCAGTCCTGAGAAGAGTTTTGCACAGTATGTTTGCACTCATCCATCTGGACTCTACCTGACTGGGGGGGCTTGCTGTCAGTGGTAGAGCGCAGATGCAGTGCTTGGGAAGAGACTGTTGTGATGAGTCAAGGTAATATAAGAAACCAGGGGAGAGTTTAGAAGGAGATGATGTGTGAGATCTGATGCTTTTGCTTGTTTCAAGATACAAAAGCTCACTGTGAGCTCAAGTTCTCACAGGTTTATGAAAGAAGTACTGGTATATTGTCCTGTACAGCTCCCTTTGCCCTGTTAAATCACAAGAAGGTCCATGCAAAACATTAGCAGAGTTCAACAAAGTGTAAGTATGTTGATATGCAGATTGCATAGACAACTCATACAGTATTCAAATAACAAATGTTCAATCTGGAAAGAACCCCAGAAGTATGAATGCCACTGAACACAAGAAATTGCTTCTGCTTCTTGAAACATAGAGTGTTTGGCTTTGATACTGTTTTCTACATCTGTGCATACATCTGTATGCTCAACTTTTTAAGCTTGTGTCTTACTTTTTCTTTTCATTAAACTGTGTACAATAGTGTAGAAGAGAGAACCAGTTGTTCCTTTGATTAAGAAAAAGTTGCAAGGTTGGGGAGACCATCCGCTGAAACACCAAGGCACAAGTACGGGTAGGATTTGTCCTCACACTCATGAGTAATGATGCTCTTACCTCGTTATGCACAAGTTCATAGAGGTTTGGTATTGATAAGAAATAATGTGAAGGTATGTGGGGGAGAAGGAAGAAGAAGAAGAAGGAATACATTATAATTTCTATAAATCAGGGGTCAAGGAAAAAAAGAGTATTGCATAGAATGGGAACTTGAAAGCTACAGAACATTCAACCATCAGAGATTGTGAAGAAGATAGGTCTTGTTTGTAGCATAAAGTTAATTACAGAAGGGGGCATCTGCCCTAAAATTGATGAAACTGCCCTGTTGGCAGATGTTCCCACAAGCAAGCATCCACCCTTGAACAGATTTCTTTTAGGGCCTGCAGAGCATCCCCAGATTAGGTGCATGGCAGTGGTGTCACTAAAACTTTGATGACCCAATTGAAACCAAAGCAGAAATCTCGCTGCCATGTGGGAACTTGCAGGTTCAAGGGTCTGTGTAATCTAGGCTGAGCTGCAGCCAGGAGGGGAGGAAACTGGGCTCTGCTCTAGCATTGCACTGCCAGCCAGCTAGGGACAAAGTTCTAAGCATCTGCTCTTGTGTAAGACGTCTGGGTTTTGGCAGCTTTACATGCAAAAAATGTTTCTAGCTTGTGTCTGGGCCAAGAGATAAGATGAACAAGCAAAAATAGAATTAACCTTTTATTAGAGAGTTGGATCATTATTAGTCCATGAGGCTGCTAAAGGGGCTTTTCTGGACTCACAGTCTTGGTATTAATACAAGGTGGAGCACACAGCATCATAGCATCAGGCACACCAGCTAAGCAGGGCGAATCACAGCGTGACTTAGTGTGTATGTAAGGCTCTCAGGGGAGGTGCATCGAGCAGATCTTTCTATTACAAAATGCATGACAACATTTCAAGAGCACATTTTTTTCATGGGAAGACACGGGAGCTGAGGCTGCTCAGAGAGGACTGAGTTTGGATCTGGCCAATAGGAGGAAGTGTGTAGTTGGGAAACATCAGCCTTGCAAGCAGGGTGCTGAGGCACTGAGGTGAGATAGCTGCGGCAAGGATTCTGTCTGTGGCACTGCTCCACATGTGCAGAAAATAGACCTGGTCTGGGATGTCATACAGATCTGCCCTGTCATAAGAGACTGTCCTAATCCATTACTGTACTTTGCCACGTGCTAGCTGAGAGTGATACTGGACATTGAAAATGCTTGAGAATGTGCCTATTGCACGTGCAGTTCAACATTTACTGAAGATGAGCCCAAACAGAGGGAAACTCCTGCCCAGACACAGGCAGGAGTTGGGTCCCATTTCATACTCAGAAGAGAACAATAGTTAGCTTTACTTCCAGGTGCTCAGACTGTTTCTAGAGAGATCACTTCTCACTTTCGCACTAGCACTGTCACCTGTGTGCTGCCACTGTGTTAACTAGGCTGGGAACCTCAGCTGGAAAACCTGTGGCTATGAATATACAATGAACAGCATATGAATAACAACAATTAATTTACTATTTTACACTGTGCCTGTGTGTGCATGTGTTTGTGTGGGTGGAGAATGCAGACAAGATGTTCCTACAGATTCTTGTAGAACGGAAATTTGAAAGTGGAATTGAAGGTGGTGAAATTTACTGTGTGCTGCATAACAGTAATAGAAATACTGTGGAGCCAGATGGTTTTTCCATAAGTGCTTGCTACAGACTGGTATTGGCCTCACTATATTAGTAAAATTATGCTTGCTCGTAAATGTCCATACCAAACTGATGATGCACTAAGGAACAGTGTTTTTAATCAATAAGTGTTTGACTGTCCATCATATTGATTTTATTCTCCCCAGCATATTTACTTTCATTCTGGAAAGATCTTAAATGAGCTCCAGTATCAAAGGAAGATGTCAGAAGAATCTTTAAAGGCTAGCATCTTTTATGTGGATTTGGAGGTTTTAGACACTTGTTAAATTTAGGAGTTAAATGAGAACAGCTTTGAGTGATGATGCAATGCAATGTTGGGATTGCAAGAAAAGATCCCAGCAGAAGGCCAGCACACAGATGTGTCAGATGAGACTGCATTCCACATGCCAGAAGTCACCATCTCCTGACCCAGCCATCAGCAGCAATGATTTGGACTTCCTTATATTTGAAAGCATTCGAAAACACTGGAAGCAATTCCAGTCATTGCAAATAAATTTAGGCTACCGTTAAAAAACCAGAAGGTATCTTGCAAAACATCCTTACTTTTCTAGAAAGCAATGGTTCTTCACCTGGGATCATTACCTTCCAGACAACAGCAAGCTAAGAACAAAATATATAATTTGATCTGTTTCAGTATGTATTTATTTTCCTTACTTGTTCTAACGGGGTAAGAGAATATTTTTGGTTTTTAACAGTTACATATACTTTCTTGTCTTCTGCTACTTTTGGGAATACACATAGGAAAGAAAACCCATGAAAGACTCTCAAGCCCCAACACAAGAATCACAGAACCACAGACTAATTCAGGCTGGAAGGCATCCCTGAGGCCACCTGACAGGCTTCCTGCTTACAGCAGGGCTAACCTCAAAGCTGGTGAGGTTGCTCAAGGCCTTGACCAGCTGAATTTTGAAAATGTCCAGGACTGAAACTCCCCAGCCTCTCTGCCCTGTTCTAGTGCAGTGTCACTTTCAGGATGACATTTTCTTCTCTTATATTCAATTAGAGTTTGCTGTACTGCAAACTGAGAACATTGTCTTTTGTACCTTCCTGTTAAATGTCTGAGAAGAATCTGGCTCTGTTCCCTCTGCAGCTTCCCCATCAGTGGAACATGGCAACAGGCTTTCCTATTCTCCTCCTCTTTCTTAGGGTAAATAAACCTGTTGTCTGTCTTCTGCCATGCCCTGTGACTTGTGGTCCTCTGCCAGATGCCCTCCTGTAAGCTGGACACAGTTCTTCAAGTGCAGCCTCATTAGGCTAGGAGCAAATCGTGCTCCTAGCAAGGTTCCTGCTAAAACATACACTCCTTCTTGCCTTTCTTGGAAGTGAGTGTGACATTTGCCTTTTTTCCTGACCTTGGGAACCTCATCAAATTACCATAATTTTTCACATGCAATAGAGAATGGCCTTGCCATACTCAATGACACCAGCCGGCTCCCTCCCAACTCTTGGATCCGTGCCATCACATCCCAAGGACTCACACATGTCCCCATGCTTACGCTGAAGCATTTGTTTACGCAGTCTCTGACTTAATCTCCCCTTCCCATTAGTAATATTTGTCTCCTTCAAGCTCTACCATGAGGCATGCAGCTCTGTGAGGCTGAAGGCAGACTCTGACAGCAAAGACTGAGGAAAAGAAAAAAATAAGATCTTCAGTCTCTTCCATATCCCCCATTACCAGGTCTCCTGCCCCATCAGGAATTGTTCTGAGCTGGCAATACTTTCTACAGGAGAAGTTTGGGTGTCCAAGTTCTGCAGATTTTATATTTGAAAATCCAGACTGTTTCTCTCATAATTTTCATTAAAAAGTTTTGTGAGAGAAAAGAAAACAGGAGGCTGTGGATGTGTTTGCAGAAAAGGAAAGTTATGGACACAGACTGTCTTTTACTAGGCTGTCAGTAAACAGATTATTCCTCACATAATGGCAAATATTTCCCATTTTTAAAATTCAGTTCATAAAAAAAAAATAAAATCATTATACAGGGAAAAAGAACCCCACAAAGCTAACAGCTCCTAATTTATTCCCCAGACTGTAGCTCAACACAAAAAGAAAACACAGATGTTTCATAACACAGCTGTGGAGTGAGCTTTTCCATGTTTGTGAATTTGGCACCCTCCTGCCTTTTTGGGACCCAAATTCACAGCTCAGGGCAGACAGCCCTACTCTGGATGTGGCCCTGAATGTGCAGCCTGAATAGGGATCAGGAGGCAAGCACAAGCTCCTTCAGCACAAGCTCTTAGGATTCAGTGAAAACTGAACTACAGATAATTTGTGCCATGGTTTACAGGTTTATGTTATTCCATAAAATCATAAGTAGTTTGTATAATACATAAGTAATAGACACTGATTCCACAGCCCTATGCAGGCTGCTAAGATTAGAAATATGTCACAGAGGAATCTGCAGGGTTTGTCCCCAGTTTAAGCCATTTGTGGAATCTATGTGATAGTGAAAGGGTGTAGCTTTTGCTCAATCCTGTGTGCATTATTAGCTGCAGTTGTAATTCAGTTGCCTGAGGGCTGCAGTGACTGCTGTTGATGTAGCTGTAAATTATTACTTGCTTCAAGAGAAGAGAGGGCAGGAAGGCTACTATTGTCCAAAAGGGTGTTCCTGAGGCAAGCCCTTGATCGTTCGTGTGAACAGTGATGATAACAGTGCTGTTCATGTATAATCCTTGCTGGAGGCAAGGTAGGTACAACTGTTTGCAGTGTGTCTGCCCAAGGTAGGGCTGCTTCCTACTCCCATTCAGCGAGAACACTGAGAATCTCACTGCTTTATGAGGCACTACTTTCCAAATCTCTGCCATTCCCTAACCACATCATGTAACCTCTTTCATTTCCTTTTTTCCTTCAGCCAGTTCCTTCTGGATGTAAAGCCTTCCCACCTCTCCCTGCATCTCAAACATCTGACTTGAAATTCACCTGCATTCAAATACAATTTTTCATACCTAAAAAGACCAGAATTCTATGCCTAATATCAGGGAAATTATTGGACATAATGCTGAAGAGAAAACTTATCATTGTTGGAGTGAATCATCTGCAGTGTGATCCTGCAAATTAATCAGGACTATCAGTTTCCAGCGAGAAGGAATGTTTACCAGTGGTTCTTGGGTTCAGCTACACTACAATACAGGACAAAAGGATTACTTGTTGGACTACTGAACAATGATTTCCTCTGTGAAGAATTAAGATTAATGCTTTGTAGAAAGGGAAAAACTCTGGGTACCAGGCAGAACCCTGTCCTGTAGTCACTACGGTTTATGCAAGGAAGCACAGCAATGCACTGAGCTGTCTCCCTTTGAATTGATTGGAGGAATGGATCAATCTTATCTTTTTGATGTCTTTTATCTGGATTTGCTTGGCACACCAGCAAGCGGACACTCACTGATTTCTTCGGAGCTTGGAGTTCCATCCTAATAGAGTCAGATTTTTCACAAGGGATTACTTAGCCTCAATGGCACAGAGGCACACAGGAAACCAACATGATATTTTTAAGAATTAGACATTGCTTTTCTGCTAATGGAGTGCACAATCAAAACATGCTTGACTTGCTTCAGGAAAACAGATGAAGAAAAAAAAATTGGATCAAGCAGAAAAGAATAGGATTTGCTGGTAGCAAATAGAGAACATTTTTCACCTCCTGAAATATCTAGCATGCTATTTGAAGTAGTTGTAATTATGAGCACTATATCAGTGCTCAGAGAGACAGAAGAAAGGAGTCACACTGTCTCCCACTGGATAATGAAGCTCCCATTACTATTCAAGATGGTGGGATGAAATAAACTGTATATTGCAGGTGGGAGGAACAGGGCAGAGTGAAAAGGGTCAGAGACGTGTGAAGGCAAGAAGCCAACCACTATGAAAAAACACAAAATAAGAATACAGTAAAAAGAAGTGCTTCAGCTCACTGCCTTCCCTTTTCCCTATGGCAAGAGACACATCAGAAACAAGGATGTTCTCACCATCCTCAGATCTACCTAACATTCTCTAGCAGCACTGGTGCTCCAGAGCTCTTTATTTCCTAGCAAGGTCTTGTCATTGCCTTTAAGGAAATGGACAATTATGATAGCTTTCATTTCACTGATGGGGTAACAGTGGCCAGAGATGTAAATGTATTCAGAAATCTTCTTTATAGGATTTTTCCAAAGCATAAAGTCATTTGATATTTGTTTGATAGAAATCAGATACAAAACTAGATACAAAATTAGATATTCTGAAATATTCACTAACTACTTACCTGCCTTTTTAGGCACATAAATATCCCTAAAAATCAGAGGGAAGTGGTTCATTTCTGAAAGTGATAAAGAATCTTAAAGCTATGCTTTATGGTAGGTCTCCAAGGAAAAAAGTCATAGGAGTTAGGCTTTAAGCACCCTCAGGCACCAGGTCTTTGCAAGCTCAGTTCTTTGCTTGCCTCTTAGGTCAAGCTTGTTGCTCAGCAAGAAACCTGAACTTTACTGTTCATAGAAGAAAATGAAACAAACAAAAAAAATCTGGCTGGTAGAACATGTACATAACATCCACTTCGAGGGGCCCCTGTTTTCTCTAGAGAATGGCTATGCCACCTGTGACATGGAGTGTGCTTTCTTCTCAAAACCCTTTAAGCTTTTTAAAGTTCAGGAACAAATGTTGTTACAAGGCCCAGTTTATAAATAGGAGATGCTACACATGGGAGGGCTGATTCATTTTGTTTGGCTAACTCTGTGGACCAAGGAGGGAGGCTTTTCACAAGGACTTGCTTGGCTTGGCCTTGTGTCTTCAGTTTCCTGGGTCTGCTTCATAACAACAAATTCAGAGTCTATAAAATAACTCTGGTGCATTCAATATATTAATCTTGTTGAAAGTACAGATGTCCATTTTGTCAATGGAGCAATAATAATAATAGCTTGTCTTCCTTAGAGACTGGAGTGGTGTGAATAAAAGAGCTCTGCTAGACAGCAAAGTATGCCAAATGGACATATTTTACTAGATGAGAAAAACAGCTTGTCACTTCTAATTGTTCAAATTATGTGTGATTCAGTTCTTCCTGCAGTTATTTTTAAATTGTTGTTAAGAGGGTATTATGTGCAGCTAATAATAAAAAGGGTGTGAAATTGTTAGCTCCCTTGGTAGGTAGGTGGTGATAATGAAGATTTTATAAAGTCCTTGTTAATAGACAAATCTCTGTTGTGCTCAGGAAGACTCTTACAGCATTACCAGCCTCTGATGATTCTTAAAGAACACACATGGGTTTTTGATCTGCTGTTTTCCTTTTTTTCTTAATTTTAGAAATGAGCTGAAATCAAAGTGATGGGTCAGAACTCCAGGATACCAAGTGTTATGCTGGCGTCCCAAAACGTCATCCAAAACTGGTGATTGCAACCCCAGGGCATGATCTGCAGCTGTCACACCAGTCATGTCCTGTGCTTGGCACCATGTCAGCCTCTCTCCATCAGAAGAGCTGCAGCAGTCACTCCTCAGCATGGGAAACCTCCTAACAGAGATTGCTTTCACAGTGTGGGTCACAAGTCTGGCATCTGGGAACTTCTGGCTTAAACCCCCTCTGGCCTGTTGAGTACTCTTGCTGTAATGTGGGTATATGAAAGGCCTGCTGTGGTAGCTAGATTCATCTAGGATAACAATGAAGACATTGATCAAGAATATTTAGGTTACTGAACCACTACAGCAAACAGCAAGATCTCACACCTGCCCCTCTGCCTAGTGGGGCAGCGCTGGGGCAGAAGTGTAGGACAAGGTAAGCTTGAAGAGGCAGTTAACAGACCACAGAGGAAAAAAAGGATAACCATCTAACACTCTAAGGTACACATCCCAGTCCTCATGTCAGGGCACTAAACCACTCAGCAGGACACCACAAGCAGGTTGCCTTAGCTGACTAAGTCCTATTGGTGTCAAATGTTCCTGTCAACGCAGCTGATTCAGCAGTCAGGTTGTCATCGAAGTCAGAAGAGTGTTTGTGGATTGGGGACAGGAGGCAGCTCATCAGCAACTGGACTGGTAAAGCTTCCAGGTGGAGTGCACACCTGAGCTGTCTTCACTGAAACTTGTGCAGCAGTGCTGGAATTGACTGCCATGTTAGCATGGCAGCAGGCAGGTACTGCCTCGGATGCAGGCGATGGAGTCGCGGCATGGAAGAGCTCAGCAGGAGCCAGCTGCACTGGCACCTGCCCAGACTCACTGAGGCCACAGCCATTGCTGCTGGCAGGGCTATGGGGACTGCAAATGGGGACTTTCTGTTCTCTGTGGATAAAGCCCAGGAGCTTACTTTTCGTCTTTCTGGGACACATAAATCACTGTATGGAACAGAGACTGAAAGTATGAAGTGGATGGACAGAGGGAAATGCAATAACTGATGGGAACCTGAAATCCCATTCAAGCAGCCCCAGTGCCCTTGGAATATGACTAATTCATAGTGTGGGCAGGGAGGAAAAACTGTCACTGCTTTGGGGAATACCACATCCTCACACATGCCAGTGCCCACATGGCTTTCCCACCTGCATCTCTGGGGCTTGGGGGCATTTACAGGCCGGGTGTATCAGTCTCATACACGTGCCCTAGTCTGACTGAAGGGCGTTTTTCATTCAAGGCTCCTGCTTGGCCTTACCCTGCTGACCTTTGTCCTTGTTCAGTTAACCAGCTTGGTAGATAACCAGACCCTTCAGCCTATAAAATAGATCATTTTTCTAGCAGGTATCTTGGAAATCTTGTTATTGGCATTTTAATACACCTTCCTGTACACACTGGAGCTTTTCACTGTGGGCCTTGCAGGTGGTGACTTCTCCAGCATAATAATTTCTTTCCTGACTGTGGGCTCTGGCACTACAGAGTTCACATTGTAGGGTGACCTCCACATTTGTGTTTTGTGGGATCTCATTCTCTGAGGGATCTCATCACCTTTAGAAATTTGAGATGTGAATTTCTAAGGCAGTCATATTAAGTTCATTTTATAGTTAATGGAAATAGATACTTTTATAGTCAGATTTATCTGCTGTCCTTGCATTAACACTTTTGGCATTAAATTAATCATGACTTAGGCATATCTTTTTTCTCTCCATTAACTATCATGGGCACTTAATAATTATCTTGTTCAGATGTGTCTGCACTGGGTGAATCTCACTTTCCTCTGCCAGGTACCTGTAACATCACATGGTTGTAATTTACATTTCACTGATATAATCGTAACTAAAAATCTCATCATTTGGGTCTAATTAGAGGCTAATGAGGGTTTTTCTTCCCATGAACAACTTGTCCGGGTATTAGAACTGATCTGGCCTACAGAGCAGAATGAAAAGGCATGGGAGTGGGCCAATGTTTTTTTTAAAAATTGTCATCATATTTGTCCTTAAAGAAATCTGGATAACATATGTTTGCAAAAAAACATTGCTGAGTCAGCAATAGTTTAAGACTGGAAGAACTGTCATAGAGACAGGATTTCTGAGTCTTACTCCTATCTGTAACATTGACTTTCCAGCCTTCAGGTCCCTTACAGCTTGCCCGGCCTCCAGGAAATAATGTGTACTTGCAGCACAGACAAAAAAAATTAATTAATTCTCAGCATCTTGAAAATTAGTTCAACAAAAGTCTCAGACTACATGTAAATGTAATGAAAAACAATTCAGAGAACTGATCTGAGTCTTTTCACAGCCATTAAGGTCTCTGTGACCTAGAAAAAGACAAGCAATAGGAGCCCCAGGTCTAACCTCACTGATATCAAGTTACAACTAACTAACATGATCTGATCTTCTGAACCTGTTTTGAACCATTTCTTTTTCCAAGGACCCACAAAATAAAGGGCACCTGATGGACAGTTTGATAGGTATTTTTAGGTAGGTTTCTTTCTTGCAGCTTGCCATGCTCTAAGAATGCACCATTCAGAAGCCAGTTAACCATGAGGTAAAGGATTTTGGCTGTCCATCCTTTCCTGGAGAAGCAGTCCTTTGGGACGATCAGATTTTTAATGGTGTTGTTAGTACCACATGAACTGTGGTTCAGAGCAAGAAAGAGAGAAGGGTTTATGAGTACACAAGCTAAACAAAAGCTACAATACCAATTTTCTGCCCAACCACTTGAAAGGAATGAGGAAACACCATTTACTTTCCTTGACCATGCGGTCAGATTCAGGTTCCTGGTTCACACTCCCAAATAAAAGTTAAATTATAATCCAGGGGGCAAATGACTTTAAAAAGAATGATTAATTTACTCTGGTGAATAACAGATGTTTGTTTTATGCATAGAACACATCACTGATCAGATCTGTATCTTGACTTTTCAGGCCCCTATGTAGCAGCATAAGGAAACACTAATATGTGGAGAGATCAGGGTGTTCAGGTAGATCTTCCTACATCTCACCTCATCAGCAAAATTGTCATCAACAATCACAGTTTTGGTGCAGGCAAACTGGGTCTTCTCATACACTAGCTGAGAAACTGGGGCAGCAAAAATGTTAGTTTTCAGACAGGAAACACTTGATGTTTGCCAGCAATAATTATTGATTATTAACAAAAACTGCCTAGTAATGAGAGTGGTGAATCATATTCCCTTAAAATATTATTAAACTGTTGAGAAATTTATGGAAGAACTGTAGTACCTTGCCAAGAAAAGAGACTGAAACCAGCACTAGTGATGGATGTGAAAGACTTAACTTTTGCAACACTCAGGTATCCCACAGTTTGGGAGATAAATGGTCTTTATATCAAACCAGTACATTTATTTGCTAAAGTATTTCAAAGTTGAAGTACTTAATATTAGTTAGCAGACACAAGTTAAAACTGAGGAAAAGCCTCACTGTGGGGTGGGTCCCTGTCTGATGGGAGCATTTTGGAAGGACTCTGCAGGACTCCTGACCTGGGGCAGCACCTCCACCACTTCTGTGAAAGGGCAGGAGAAAGGGGGACAGCTCAGAAATTCCTGCAGTCACTCACACCAGGATGCTTCACTTTGCTACAGGGATGAGGTACACTGGCCCATAACTGCAAGACAAAGATGTTACTGCTTGTAGAGAAATGTATCTCACAAATCATGTTGGTGCCTGCTGTGATTACTTGGCTTTTGCTTGGAGGAACCAGCAGCTCCTGTGACCCCGGGCACAGGATGGTGCCTTGGGAGACAAATAATTTTAGCCAACAGTTCTTGTCAAGCCAAGAATACATAACAAAAGGCACTCTCAGGAATTCACTGATTAGCAGCTGGGAATAGCTTGAGCTTTATCACTTAATCCAAGCCACATAAGCAAGATTTTTGTGCAGACATAGTGGTGGGTTTAGGCAAATGCACAGGCAGGAACACAGCTTAAAACTGCAATGCAGATTTATCCTGGTTCCCTTGACTTGAGTACTTCCAACCAGTACAGACTTGAGTGAAACCCATCAATCCGAAGAGACAAGATGAACAAAGAAAGGTCCCGGGGTCAAGCACCAGGTCAAAATGAAAAGACAGAACAGAATCCAGATCTCTAAACTACCAGCCAACCACACAGTTCACTGGTTTGCACTCATCTTTCTACAACACATTGCTGAGATTAACACAAGATAAAGTAAAGCAGGCAAAGTAAAGCAAGTAAAGCAGGCAAAGAGAAAACTGAGATTTAGTGTATGAATACAGCTTTTTTTAGTGTAGATTTACATGTAGGCATGCATCTTTAATGACAGAAAATAGGATCCAAACTGATAACTTGGCTTGCCTGCATGAGTGTGCATGAATGACATGGAATAATAAAGTAATCCATGATAACCCAGCATTCACAAACAACAGCACAATACAAAACACCACATAGGCCAGATCTTGCAGGCAGCCCTGTGATAATGCAAGAGCAGGCATAGCCAGCATTCACAAATCACCTAAAGTGGTTCACAACTAGTACATATGACTTCCCCAACAGTAAGGCAGCTTGTGCATCTCTTGACTCTTATAAGCACCCCCTCTTCCCAGAGTATCACAGAATTCCCACCAAAAGCAGGCAAAAGCCTGGCTCAGGTAACCTTTATGCTGCATGGTTACAAAAGATGTATAAAGAGAGGGAAAAAACAGTGATACTGAAAGTAATGGAAAATGTCATCTGAGATGCCTGCCCAAATAAACAGGATGTTTTGTCTTTGTTTCAGAGCTATTGAGACCTGTAACAATAAGCAATGGGATAACAGAAGGCATGAGTATGGCATCAGTAAATCAAGCAGTGGGGAAAGAGAGACATGTTTGTAGCTGTTTATAGAAACCATTCAAAGGAAACCAAAGCATTTTACAGCTTGGATAACCTACATAATTTAAAGCTGGGAAATACTGCCACACATCTTCACCTCATAGCACTTGTAAACTCTGCAAGAAAACGGGTGAGTTAGATTTCATCACAGCCTCACCAACCTCAGTGCGCTCTGCCTGCACTGGCATTACTTCACCTCACCTCTGAGTAGCTGCTCTGCAACCTCCTTGCCAGGATGTCATTACACAAAACATCCTTGAGCAGCCTTCAGGATGCAGCTGCTGAGTGGCTCTGTAATGCCTGGTCAGCCCTGAATGAGAGAAAGGCCTTGTCCCCAAGGCAGCGCCGTGCCAAGCGAGGGAGCTCACAGCAGCTCCATAGCTGGAACCTTAGCACAAGGACAGGGACATATCTCAGGCCTCAGGGACAGCTCTGTCCCTTGGTGGGCTGATCAAGAGAAGGGGGAAGCACCCGAACCCACCATTGCCCATAGTGGCTTAATTGGCATCCCTGCATCGAGCAGCTCCCTCCATTTGTGCACTCCTGTTTGGGCAACCGTGACTTCTGAGCTATGTTCATGTTTCACCCACTAACCTGCTTATACATCTGTCTGCTTCCCAATCTATCCACCTTAAAAATCACTTAGAAACTGACACAAGAGCATCCACTCAGATACTGATGATAATTTAAATTAATAAATCTAGATAATCCCCTTGGGTCTGACTCTCATTTTTATTTAAAATCACATTTCACAGTTCGAGAAAATGGAAAACTAGGTCTTTCCAATTAAATTGGCATTTTCCATGATGCCAGAGGTCTGTTCAGTGTGGCATCAGCATCAAACAAGCCAAACATATTGATATCTGCATTCTCCAACACCATGAAGTAAATAATCTTTAAAGAAAAAGATTGAAAACATTTTAGCTGAAAAAAAATAAAAGAGACGAAACCATCTAATATGTCTATTAAAAAAACCCCCAAACCCAATAAAAAACAAATAAAAACCCATAACCAAACAAAAACCAAAACCAACTCAGTCTATGCAGACAACATTATTTCCTTTTGGTGTTATCTTTGAGCTGATTCTCACCTGCTTTCTTTGTCTCTGGTAGTGCTAGAATTGCTGTCTTTCTTATCCATTGGGAGTCATCCAGCAGGCCTTATTCTACTCATTCTTTATTATTCTGTGCAGGAGAAGTCTATGCTCAAAAGATACAGAGTAGTAAAGTCTTTCAACAGTCTCTATATGGAACACAAAACTAATAAAGAATTAAAACAAATATACTCCTCTATCTTGTATCTATGCCCTCAGAGAGACTGGAGAAACCAAATAAAAGACAGATTTGTCCAGCTTCTGAACAGGAGAGTATAGAATTTTATGGTCAGATAAATAATTTAAAACCATTTGATAAAAAAAAGAGAAACTGCTTGGGGTACAGATGGACTCCTCAATGAGCTGAAGGCTACTCTTGGGCTGCCTTACAAGCACCCCTGTTATTTGGGTTAACTTGCAGATGAGAATGTGAACATCCCAGATGAAACACTCCTTGAACAACAGCACAGACTGACCCAACTATTTCAAACAGGTAAGTATCTTGTCCAGATTCAGTGCCTGCTTTGCATCACAGCAAATGTCTCTTCCTTCAGTGGATATAGAAGCTGCTGTTTGTGCCGGAAAGGAAAAGTGGAAGTGGAAATCAAAGGGGTCCCTCCTGCACCAGGAATGTGAAAGACACCACTATGGGACTTGGAGCTTAAGTGGAAAAAGCCCAGAGCTCCTACCTGGCCTCCAGCATGAGAAGGACTGGACAAGCCTGACTGACCTGCTACCTAAATCCCTCCCATTTATTAGTTAACTTTCAATTCCAATTAAAAGTATGACCGTGGGCATACATTCTTGGCTGAGGTAAGTTTGTACAAATTTACATTGTTTGAAGATATGATTCACTTCCTTTAATCACAATATGCTCATTTATCCCATCAAGTATCTGGCATATATTTAGTATTCTTCCATTATCTTGGAAGTAGATTATCTTGAACTCTAGACTTTCATGAGTGGGAGGAAGCATGAAGACTGGATTGGCAGTTTAATGGAGAACTTCTCAGTAGGAAAACAGCTGAAGTGACACCTGGCTTTTATAAACAGAGACAGTGCTGGCTTTAAACACTCCCTGTGATTCCTCTTTGGAGGCTCCTCAGAACAGCACTCTCCACTGCATGGCACAAAACAGGGGTGACAGCAGGGCTGGCTGGTGATGCTGGCACGTCTGCATCACCCAGCAAAGCACAGGCACAGAGATATCCAACCCAGCAGCAGCACAAAGTGTGAGGGTGCCAGTGCAGCACAGCTCCTGGAAGGGAGCACCTTTCCCAGGAAATCTGCTGCTTTTACACCAAAGCCAGCTCCTCCAAAGAGCTGCTGTGCATCATTCAGACACACCAGCTCAGGTAGCAGCAGGTCAGCCTTAGTCCATGTGCCTGAGATGAACAGGGTGGATGTGTCCATGCCTTTTCCAGCTTCTAAAATGTCTAGGCTGCTAAAGAAGAGTTAAATATACTTCTACCTCTATAAAAATCGAGCACACAATAATCCTGGGTGAAGTGTGGAAAGAGGAGATCTTTAAATATGTGAAGGGTATAGGAACTGAGCCTGAGCCTTTTTGGGGTAGAAAAACAAAAAAATGTTTTACAAAATGTGAGAGTAAAGAAAAATGTTTGTTTTTGTCTCTTTGTAAAGAAAATAATTGGCTTGGATTGAGCCCTTCCCTGGGAGTGTTTGCAAACCAAATATTACACAGCTGCCAAGTGCCTGGATACCAAAATGTGAAACTGACCTAAAATAAAAGCAAAAGTGATTGCTTTATTAGCATCCACAGAGAAGACTACTCAGAGGCCTAGGTGCAGGGCGGGTAAAGTCCTCTAGGCTGTGATTCATCTGCCATCTGAATGCGCACAATGCTGGGGTCTCCTGTAAAACCAACTGAATGACATTCACTATTAGAGGAAATTCATCTTATTCTAGAAGTGGATCAGAAAAATAATGAAGTCCTTTGATCAATTTGTATATAGATGTCTAACACTGGCTGACATTAATTCTTTCCCTGATCTTTAACAAATCAGTATGTTATATTACTGTGCCCTTTTCAGGCAAACTAAGCATTTTAAAGAACAGTAGAAGCAGAAGGAAGACTGGAACTGTTCTGTGGTATCTGTGCAGTGATGGTGATTCCCTGGGTTTCTTGTACACCAAAAGATTTTACCGAACTGCTTCTGGCATATCACACAGGACCACATGCCTACAGTCACATGCACTATCTCCAGCTTAGCATGAAGAGGCTAATTAAGCTTTGGGTGTGATTAAACATTGTTTTCCCTGTAGAAATTCAGTACTTGGGAACTAGATTATCTCTGAGTAACTGGCAGCCAAGCAGACCACACCTAATATTCCTCAACTGCTGCCACCAGCTAGAGACAACAGGCAGTCTGAAGGGTTGTGTGAGTGCTCACAGCATGCTAACAGTACATCACTGCATCAGTAGAGAGCATTAGAGATCTTCTTTTGAAAAGTATTGTACAAAGCTCAAGTAGTGACTTCTCTCGTTATTCCTGGGAACTATAGAATAGGAAACATGAATCCCATTTCATGATTGATGTTGACTTACAGAAAAGTGAAAAGATAAAGAGAGGTCTTACTTCTCCTTCCAAGATTGCCAGCCTAAATGTGTTGGGCCAGAATACAACAGTTTTTCCAACAAGACAAGCCTTTATTTCCTTGTGGAAAGTAATACAAGCTTTATACTTGCTAGGAGGGTTTCCTGGTACAGCAATACCAATTGAAGTTACACTGGCAAACACTTCCTTGTGCTGATAAGGTTTGAATGACTCCAGAAACACATGTTCTTACAATATGATCTCATGTTCTCCCATTCTACTTCACTGATCCTCATAGACGTATCTTATTGCATTCCAAATCCTGCTCCTACCATATTGTGCACACCTGTGTGTGTCTGTGTGCAGACAGGGTTTCATCATCCCTCATTTCTCAGGCTAAAATTACCCTGAGCCACAGCAACTTGCTGAACTGTATGTCAAGTTAACAGACATCTAAACCTAAAATAAACCTAAAATAACTCCTCCATGCCCATCTGAGTGAGGGCATCGAGGGCTGCAAACTTGAAAGTTACAGCCTGTGTTTATTAGAGTGAATCAACAGGTTGCTCTGCAGGTCTCTGGCTGACCTCAGATACAAGGTCAGTCACACCAGACGCTGCTTAATCAGCTGGCTTTGCTCAGAAATATGATAAGGGAGGGCAAGGCTGGGAGACACAGCTCCCATTGGCAGTCTCTGACAGCTCTCTTTTATTGCAAAGCAAATGGTGAGGAAGATTATAGGTGAGAAACTTGCTCACCCACCCACAGGTTGACTTTATTTCTGCACGTCATTTATTTGACTAATGGCATTGCACAGTTGTTCCAGCTGTATGTACAGCTACATCCTTTAAACCAGATCATTCAGGTCTGATGTAACCTGAGTTTAGCAGAGCTTAACTATGCTCTGCAGTTCTGTTTTCTAACTGGCATCCTCAGGGCTCTCCAGTGGCAATTGTTTTGTAGGTGCCTCCATGCTCTATTTAAGAGCTAGTGACCTTCTCAAAATTGCTACTAGCTACTCAGCAGGTGATCACTTAGAATTTGGGGCCAGGGTTTGAAGGCTCTGCCCCACCTGAACTGGGGTTGCTTATGTACCTTGGGTTAAATCTTTTTCAATCTCTCCCAGTACACTTGTCCCACTTGGTGCAACTATTTAATATTCACAGGAGTGGATCCTAAATGTCACCTTTTCATAACTCCCATACTTTCATGAGTGAGCAACAGGTTGAACCACTGGCTCTCTATCCCTGCAACATTTAGCAAAGGAGACAGAGAAGGACCAACTTCCTTTTAGCCTGGGGCTTTTACAATCAGATAGATTTAAATCCTTTGATTTTAGTCACACAGAAATATGAACATGCACTGCTTTAACCTCAATGACTTCCCTAACCATTTAGCCGCTGCCTGTTTTAAGGTGCCTCCACTGGGTTTCTACAAACAGAAAAGTTGCAGGTAGGTGTTTGCCAAAGAAATTGTGTCTGAATTCTGTGTGGAAATGCCAGTCAGCTACTTCTGTATCTACCCTTTGCTGCTGTCACTTCTTGTTTTGCAAGCTCACATGGACAAGTCCTTGGCAAAGAAATGTCTCTACATATTGCCATACATTATATGGGGAACATGTTTACCATTCTAAGGGCAAAAGGCTCCTCTATGGGATAAGTCCACCTAACACCAAGATGTTCTTACAGTGTCTGAGAACCAACAAGCACCTAAATTCATGGAAGCTACATCGGTGACACCTGTGATGGCAATCCTTCACACTAGTGGCTACTGCTATCCAAACTGGATATTCTTTTGCTTCCTATTGTAGTAATTCCCTAAGGACTAAATCCACATAAAGATTTACCTATGCAGTGATTCATGAAGGAAGAGAGAGGATAGCTAATAGTTCTGTACCTCACAGCCAAGTTAATAATTTATGAGCAGTGAAACAGCTTCAAGCGTGCCTGCGATGGCCTGCCCATGAACCTTAAGTAGGTGGCAATCATGTCATACTGCTGGCCTGCCCTACCTGTCTCAGACTAAAGACTTAAAAACAGATCCCTTCTTCCCAGATACCAGTCCCAAGCACTTTGTTGCATTTTTTGTCAGGACAAAGCACTGGCTTTACACCTAACATTTGGACCTAGTCCAGACAAAGGTACTTCACTATGATTAAAAGTGGGGCTTGACTTCTTAGGTTAGCTACTCCATGCATAGCAGGGAATGTTGTACTGCTGTCCTAAGAATTAGAAGTTATATAGAGATGATGCACATAGAGTGGTAAATGTCCTTATCTGTGAAATCATGAAGAAATTCTGGGACAAGTTCTAAACTTCAAAAGTTTTAGTCCAGAGTCACAACAAGAACATTATGCAGTATACTCTCTTGTGGCTACTAGCTGTCATCATTAATTTTATGTCACATCAAAAGATATCCTCAGATTCAATTCTTGTGCCTTCAATGCATTGCTCAGCTGAAACATTTTGTTCTGAACTCCAAAGGCAACACTATCATGGAACAAACAGCAATAACATCCAGAGCTGCGGGATCTCAAGAGAATCCATGGAGAGAACTATTTCAGGCTCAGTTCCTGGGGTCACTGATTGCTGCCTGGCACTTCCTGGATAACTGCAGCTAGCATTCTCTCAAAAGGAAGACAAAAAAAATGCAAAGCCATGCCAAAATTCAAAGCCATCATCATCTTCCTTCAGGCTTTTCCTGAAGGTATTAAGTGTTGCCATTCCTTCAAATTCTCCACATTCCAAATGAGCTTGGAGCATGGCACAACCAAAGCTTCAGTTTTCCAGCACATTATAACCAACCTGAAGGGAAAGCAGCCACCTGAGACTGTCTGCACCCCCTTACTTTCCTCATGGTAAAGACCAGCAGACCAGAACTGGTGCAGATATTGGGGAGATCTCAGCCCTCCTCAGGGCTGGCATCCTACAGTTAACATCATTAAGAGAGCAGGAAAAGCAGTTCCTGCAAACTCTCTGCTCTTGCCTCTTCTCTTTGCATCACATACAGTCCTGGCCGCAGCACAGTAGAGAGGACTCTGCCATACACACCTGGCACGGGAGAAGGGTTTGAGCACACAGGGGGAGTACAAGAGGAGCAGAGCTGAGTTTGGCTCAGGAATTTTGAGAAAACTAATGTAGGATCAGAGCTGGTTAGAGCATGGTGCTCATTATGCCAAAGTTGCAGGTCCAATCCCAGTATGAGCTATTTACTTATGAGTTGGACCAGATGAATCTTGTGGGTCCCTTCTAACTCAGCATATTATGTTATTCAAGATTGAAAACACTGATTAGACAGAAGCAAGACCAGAAAAACTATGAGTAAGAAAAGGTGTATGAAGAAGAAAAAATCATGAAATATTGTTTAAATTGCTAGGAAAGTGGTGGGAGCCATATGGGTGGGGAATGTACTGTAGGAATTAACATGGCCATAATATGACTTGCAATATCAGCAGCACATACTCTTTCTCTCTTTCATACAAGCACAGACACACAATGTTGTGTACTGCAGTAACAGTTCAAAATTCAAAGGGCAGACTCAGAAAACTATAACCCAGCATTTTTGGAATCCCTGGACTTCAAAGTCCTGTAAGACTCCAAAAGTCCTCTCATCCAAATGGTGTCAACACTTCAGTCTCCTTATTAAGTAATATCTGAGATGTGGCTTTGTTTTGGGTGCACCCAAATGGGTTGTGTTCCATTTAAGTACTGTCTTACATTTATTGATTACTAGGGAGCAATTCTCCCTTATTTTAAAGCCCATAACTAATTAAACTCCTCATTGTGCTTTGTTGACAGCAAAACCATATAAAACCAAGAAGCCAGGCACTTTTTATGATACTTACAGTACAGCATGCAGTCATCCATCCCACTTGTCTTCTAGGAATATATTTTTCTGCACTATACTTCATAAAATTTGCATTTTTACCTTCTAACCAAAGCTTAATCAACAGATTGAAACCTGTCTTGGAAGACAACCTTTTATCAGTTTGAGGTGCAGAGGATCATTAGTACCACAATAGTGTTCTAACTCAGCAGATCCAAAAGAGTAGCTGGAAAAGCAATTAACAACATTAACATGGAGAACTGAAATGTTTTAAAAACAGCCTTGCAACTCCAACCTGTAATAGAATTAGGTGTCAAGTAACAGCAGTTGTGGAACAATCATGACTTCTTGATCAGTAGTTATCCAAATTAGGTTACTTCTGATTTTTAATTATATTGGAAGTTCCCTCAATGACCCATTTCTCATTTACCACATAAGCTGGGCAAATGCTGCCCCACTGGATTTCTCCTTAGCTCAATTAATCCTTCCTTTCTGATCCTATTCTTTCTGTGTGCCTTTTTGTTCAATTTCCACACCTGTTTGTTCTTCAGTTTTGCTTCTGGGGCTGTAATACACCCCAAAATTTATGCATTGGGCCTTCCTATTCACTCAGATACACGGATGTCTGAAGCATTTCCACAATCACTAAATAAATACAGTTGGATTCATTTATTTAAGGCATAGCTTTTAAAGGCATTACCAAAAAAAAGGGAAAAAAAGTATTGACCTAATCAAATTTGATAACCAGGTTCCTCAGGAATGAGTAATAAACTCCACAGGTTTCTCTCCTCAACGTTTTATTTCCTGTTATTTTCCTTCCCTTTCTGTTTTATTTTGTTACAGCTCTCTTTGGTAAGCATACTCTTGTTTTAATTTAGGGAGTTTGGAAACTCATATTACCTGAGAACTAAATCCTCTGTTCCAGTGTGTTTACTCCAGTAGCAGTGAAGAAACAGGTTATATATTATCATAAAAATTAAAACATTTTCAAAGCCTTTCTAATTTACACTGCATTGCTTCTGCCTCAAGAGGTAGCTCCAGTACTTGGACTCAAGCAATATAGATCTATCAATTTTCTACTAGGAATATTTTCTTATACAGCTTCCCTTAAAAATAAAGGTACCTTAGCTCAGAATTTGAAAGGAAGTTTTGAAGATCACATCTTCACTTATATTAACATAAAGAGTTTAAGGGTATGATTTTTCAAGATTTTTCAGGGCATAGATATTGTTCCATTGTAATAAATCTTTCTGAGAAACCCCTGAATCTTTGCCCAGGACCATCCAGTGTGACAGCTGCCCAGATGTTCAGACCCAACTCCATTTCATCTGTAAGTTTCCACATACTTACTTGAGATACTAATAAAACAAAACAAAACAAACAACCAAAAAAACCCCTAACCATCTAAGACCAAAAAGGTGCTTAGAGGCAATCCCAAAAATTATCTGCCCTGATGTTACCTCACCCAAAGCCAGGACCACTGGAAGAAGAAACACTATCAAGTACACAGTTCCCTAGGCCATGGCAGTAACAGTACTGAAAAAGACTATTTATTTGTGTTTATTGCATTCACCTTTTCCATCAGACAGAATATTTATTTACACAGATGACAAACTTATAAGACCTTAATACATTGAAATTTTGCCCTAATCTAAATGATAAGTTGCCACCTGTACCAATGTAAGTCTCTACTTTAGAAAGGGTAAACCAAAATGAGGTTTGTCTTACCTGAAGTGTGTCAGAGATGAAGCACCAAATCCATCTTCTAGAACTTGCAGGCAGATACATAACACCGACAGGAAGCTATACCAACCTGAACATCATTGCACATTTTTGGAAACGTACAATGGTATCTAACATATGGACAAGACACCCTCCCTACCCCCAAATAATTGTATTTCCTCCCTTCTTACAAAGTGCATTTCTGCCTGTGAGATAAAAAATAATTAGCATCGACAAAATTGCAGGAAGGTCTACCAGGCCTGCTGGCAGTGCAACCTGGCTGTTAATGGAGACAGTCTGGAGAGAGGGGAGGGCTGTGTACAGTGGACTACTAGGAGGAGGATGGTTTCAACTTAAAATGCATAAATGTGAATGGTTGTGGTTGGGAGGGATCTCTGGACATCATCTCGACTCCCCTGCTCAAGTAGGGTCATCTGGAGATGGGTTTTGAACATCTCTGAGGATGGAGACTCTACCACCTCTCTGGGGAATAGGTGCCAGGTCATCCTCATAGTGAAAAAGTGTTTCCTAGTGTTTCAGTGTGTGCCCTCTGCCTCTTTCCCTGTCACAGGGCACCATTGAAAAAGAGCCTGATTCCATCCTCTTCACACCTTCCCTGCAGATATTTAGATACATTGATCACAGCCTCCTGAACCCTCCTCTAGGCTATTCAGTTCTAAACTGACCTGGGATATCTGCTGTAAGACAAGATATCATCAGCCATACACTGCAAGAAAAATAACATCCTGGACTTTTTCTGAAGCCATAGACCATCATGGGAAAAGAGCCGCCTTGTTCTGCTTTAGGGACCTCAAAATATTGTAGTCAACTGGACAAAAACTGTGCAGTTTTGAGCAGTCTGTACTACATTGCTGTGACATCCTGTTGTGGACTTCTGGGCACACCTCTCTCTAAGGAATAAACATCTCTTTTGGCCTAACAGAAAGAGCCAGAGTAAGAAACACTGAGGTGGAAGCCAGAACTTGTCCTTGAAGTTGGGGAGATAGCTCCTCCTCTATCTTCTTGCTTCAAGGGATTGATTTCCTGGGAAACTGCATAAAGGTCAGAAGCACATTATGCTCTATGTGATTGTGAAAAAACCTCTGGAGAGTGATTTTACATAAATATTTACAACTACCAAACCTGTTTCCAACCTCCGCTCTTCCCAAGGAAGAAAACAGGATAATAAGGAAAAATTGACTTGTGGAGAAAAATAGCAGTGAAAGTCAATTTGAAATTGCTAATGAAAAAATTGCATATTTATCTGAACAAAAGAGACAAAAAAAAAAAAACAATCAAGGAGTATCTGTAATTTTCCAATGCAGACTAGGGAAGACTGCAAGTCAGCTGTGACAAGAATGATAACAGGCCCATGCTTTTGTTTTCTTTATTTTACCCTTGAGAAGATAACCTTTCATATTTTGGTGTAGTAGACATATTGATGAAGATGTTTTTGTCATGTTGCAGAACTCCACTTTCTTCTCATCCCCTTGGGAACAAATACATTCATATAATTTAACCACAACACATGTTTATAAAGAACAGAAAAAAGACCAGAGGCACAGCACTTTGCAGGGACTCAGATATACTAATATCTATTGTCTGCATTAAAAGCTAACTGAGAGGAATTGTCAGAAAAAGGAAATTCATAAGAGGCAACATGCTAATTCAGTGTCAGAAAAACCAGCCAGAGATGGTATTGGACTCATTTATTCCTAAAATTTTTGGTGAGCCAAGATCCAAGCAGGAACTTGTGGCTCTGGAGGTATGTGTGGCTTGCCAGCAGTTCTGACGCGTCTCCCGTAAAAGATGGGATATCAGACTGTGGGTGGCAGGACTGTGCTGGTGGTGAGGGGCTGGCCAGCAGGGCTGCAGAAGGACAGGACTCAGAAAGGACAGCTGGGGCAGATAATGAGGCATCTTGAGACCCATCCACGTGCTTAAGTCTGTGGCTGAACCCTGCTATACAGTGGAAGCACTGATATCTGCAAAAGGCTTTTAACATTCTTTTTTTTCAAGACTATTCCTTGAGTTCCTTTCCCCTTTGCCTCTCAGAAATATACATTAGCTGCCCAAAGACAGGTAACTCTGCTCTTCTGAAGGACCAGGATGCCTAAACCTCAAAGGCACATTTGAAGACACCATCCACAGCCTGAAAATAGATGAGAACATTAATTAAATGAGATTATTATAATAGACATTCAAATCCAAAAGAAGAAACTCTTGTCAAATCTTCTACAAGCCTTCTCATCAAATAGCAGAGTTGGTAGAAATTCCCAGAGTCTGTGACATTTCAAGTAAAAGCCGAAACAGATTAACACAGTCATTCCTGTGCTTTGACAGCAGAAACTACTACCTCCTGGGCATCCCGATTTTACAATACACCTACACTTAGTAAGCTTTGCCTGTGAAAAAGGGTGCAAAGGATATGCATTAAAGGGCATCACATTTTGTGAAATCAATTGTAATTTACTCATGTTTCAAGAAATACACTTTCTTCTTCAGGTAGGCCAATAAAACCTACATTGTGTACCCATCAGTGAAAACAAGAATGATGAAACATGGAACAGAAAAGTTTATGCTAAAGGCTATTAAAAAAATTACACAATGTTCAAAAATTTGAAATGTATTTATTTTGTATCAGTATGACCCAAGAGGTCCACTGTCTCCCTCTTCCTGATATCTGCTGCCCCTTCAAACAGTATTTGAGAGAACATTTAATACTGTGCAATTAGAAAAATGTCAGCAGACTGAATTTTATTCAGCTGATCCTTTTGCTGCATTTTTTCCTGTAATCAGTTCCACCAGATATCAATACTCAAGACTGGCCTCTTCTGGAAACACTTTTTTCACAATATATGTTTCAGAACTTTTGTTCCTGAAGACTGTACACTTTTCACTCACTCCATTTCTGTGAATATAGCAATGAATATTTCTAATTCCTCAGTCCCGTACTCCAGCAGACTCTGTTTTCAGTCTTTTTTCTTACAACCCCGTGGGACCTTAGTTCATTGCAAAAGCTGAAGGCTCAATCAAATGCTTCATTCTGGTTTGCTGCCATGGTGAAGTTTGCAAAGTTAATGCTTAGGATGCAAATACACAACAGGGGTAACAAAATGAGAAGAACAGATAACGGAATACAAACAGCACCAGGAGTTAGACTCTGTTGTGCCCTTATAAATGGCATAATATTTAAAAATATTTTTGAGAATTTAATGGAGCTAAAAAGATGCAACCAAGTTCTGCTTCATGACTGACACAAAAGCCAAACAAGCATGTCATTCCACAGATCAAAGAGTTGTTATTATATACAAGGTGTTAGAACAGGTAGAGTACATTAATCATTAACGACATGAGAAGTTCATCACAATAGCATCTCTTGATCATAGTTGAAGAAAATTCAGTCTGTTTCTAGACTGCAGTAGTCCTTGTTAATATTGGTGATAGGAAAATGTTGGAACCGCTGACTTTTAAAATTGCTTCTAGTCCTCCTTTTCTGACTTCCAAGATGTGACAAAATACAAATTTATCTAAATGAACTGTCGCATTGAGTTGATGACATTTGGTCTGCAAAATACTTCCAAGAATGAATCCACATAAGTTCTGAAGTAAGGAATAGCATTCCCAGTCTCTTTCTGTAAGCATACTTCTGATGCAGAAATTACTTTTTAAAAAATTGAATTATCTGTTTCTATCAGGCACCTCTATGAGCTCTTCCTCATTGCCATCCCCATTTGAACGATCAGAGGGCAAAACCTTGTTACCTTTCTTAAGCATAAGTACATAGGTGATGGTGCACATCTGCCATGACTGCTAGATAGCTTTAAACAGTGCTTTTCATTTCTTTTGACAATATGCTGTTTGTTTCCTGCATTAAATGGCACTTGCTTTTATACAGGTATAACTAGAGACTGCAAGAATCATGCAAAGAAATGCACAACAGCTAGTGTTGCTCTGGGATGTCAAAGATTACCTCAAAGACTGAGTTGGGAGGGCAGGTAATATTTGCATAAATCTACTTTTGGCTAAGAGTCCTGTTGGTAGTACTTGGTGGTGTTAGAACTGAAATATTCTGTCATTGCTCAATTCAAAATAAAAGCATTTCAAGCTCAATAAGCAAACCTTCACCCCATTCCAAGGTTAGAGCAGCTCCACATACACATTTCTAAATGGCTCATCTCGGGTGCACTAAAACCTGCAGGACACAGAGAACATTTTTCTTCCCTTCAGGGCTTCTGTAGGAGCTGTGTAAGAGTGAGACTCAACTGGTGCTTTCATTTTTGTGTCTTTGTCACAGCAGATCTCCACATTCTGAAGTCCAGTCACACTATTTTTGTTACCATCTGTTAAATCTTCAGCCGTCTCCGTGTTCTTCTTGTTGCATTGACAGAAGTAACTGGAGCTCTCTAGAATGTTGATGCAAAATTTGATAACCAGTGCTAGCCAGGCCATCCCAAAGAGGATCCATAGAGAGATGACATTCTTGTACCAGCTTGGATAGGTGCGATCTGGGTTCATCCCTACAACAGAACCACCCAAAACATTTCTACATTGGATCAAGAGTGCCTCAAAGGAGACATTACATGTAAAGCAAAGACAGTTGAAATATCATTGGACATTCATGATTTCTACACAAAACAAAAGTATGCCATCCACTTAGCATGTGAACTGATGCTGTAAGTATGTTTCATCATGTGTCAGCAACAGCCTAAGTACTCTTTAGGAATTCAAATAACACTCTTGAGAAAAAAAACTAAATCCCAAATTACATCCATGTCAAAGTGAAATTATTTGCATTCAAGCATAGTTTAGTTTCTCTGCTTATCACTCAGCACCACAATACTCTATTAGCATGTAACAGAGGTCCCTGCAGGCATAGGTAAGCAGGTGTTATGCACCACTGTATGTATCTTGTTAAACCAGATATAAGCAAGAGTCTCTGAGAGC
This sequence comes from Zonotrichia albicollis, assembly GCF_047830755.1. NCBI lineage: Eukaryota > Metazoa > Chordata > Aves > Passeriformes > Passerellidae > Zonotrichia > Zonotrichia albicollis. The sequence continues at coordinate 40,936,309 of NC_133821.1, read as the reverse complement.
AGGAGAAAAGAGGCCTGAGCAGTCCCAAAGCCTCTAAGAACAACCAAACCTTGGAAGACAATTTGAAATTATCACCAGCCTTCATGGGCACAGAGGCACTCTCTGCAGGATCATGGACAGCTTGGTGCCCATCAGGACTGCCAGATCCTTTTCTGCAGAGATGATTCCCCACAGGTCATTTATTCCTCCCAGCTCTGTATCACACTAGTGAGGAAACAGTGTGAAGGTCACTTGAACCTCATTTTTGAGGCATAAACCACTCATACAGAATTGTAAGGCAGAATTGTTTAGCCTCTCGACACCACAACTGACATTCAATTATTCTCATACCAAACCTAGTGCCTCTATGGCAGTATTCCAGTTACAAAGGTACTACACAGGTGAAGGCACACCTGGAAGAGGAAGGAATACCAAATGCATTACCAGAAACTGAGAGAAGTAAAGCTATTGTAGCAGAGTTCAGCATGTAAAATCAGTATAGGAAAATGGTGAGCTGACCCAGCTTTTGTCAAGCTCCATCTGGCTACCCTTACCCAAGCTAACTTTATTCCTAACTTATTTACATGTGCCTAGACAAGCTCTAATCCTAACTTTGATGCATTACAGACAAGTCCTAAGGTAATGCCACTAAGTTGTCTAAGCATTAAGGGAGTGCTATGAAGAAAAGAAAATAGCAAATCTGTAATAGGAATAGCAAATCTGTCTCTCAGGAATTCAAGAGTGCATGTGTTTCTATAATCAATTTGTTTTTAATGAGAAAGTCTTTATCAAAGAGGCGTGTCCTGTGTTTCAGCAAATGCAGTGGGTGTGGATCCAATCCCATTTCCTCTGGCAAAGGGTTTTGGCATTCAAAGCTAAGTAGTGCCTAGTGCCTGACAGCCTATACCTACGTGATTTAAGTTGCCTTTTAGAAAGTAATCACCTAGGGTTTTGACAGAAGAAACAGTCCCTGTCTGTTAATGAAGAGGCAGAGTGGCACTGGAGTGTGATAAGTGTGCCCTCAGCAACCACTGTGATTGAACCATGGCACTCCTGCCTGGTGGTGCAGACATTCAAGGGACAGGCCACTTCAGTGCCACTTACTGACTGGGAAACAATGCCTTTGTTCTTCCTCAGGTGGCATTGCTATGGCAGAAATTATGTCTTTTCCCACCTGCCAAATGCACACCACAACATACTGATCATCAGGTCTGGGGATTGCTACAGGTGCCAAACTGCCATGTGGGGAGCTTTGTGTGCCATGGATTTGCTGCTCAGTAGGTGACAGCAATGAAATGTGAACTACTCACCAATCACATAGTCTCCAAACCCTATAGTGCTGAGGGTAATGAAGGAATAGTAGAAGCCTTCTTCATAAGACCAGCCTTCTTTGTCAGAGAATAACAAGGGAGGTAGCAGGAGGAACAATAACAAGCCAGTTACCAGTGCACAGGTCTTCATCAGGAAGGAAGCTTTATTCTGGTAAAAGAGGAAGGAAAAAAAAAAAAAAAGATTGTCACAAGAAGGGAAGCAAGGAAAGTCCAGCTTGTTTTCCAGTTAGAGATGATGATGATATAATGATGGACTCCACAAAAACATCCAAACATTCATTGAATTCCACTATAACAAATGGTGTCTGTCCTACATGTGTGCTGGCTTCAGCTGGGATCATTATTTTCTTCACAGTAGTTAGTAGGAGGTTGTGCTTTAACTTTTTGTTGAAAACAGTCTTGGTAATACAGAATGTTCTTATTGTTGCTGAGTAGTGCCCTGCACAGTGTGAAGGCTTTCTCTGCTTCTCGTCCCTCCCCTCCACTGAGTGGGCTGGGGGTACACAGGAATTTGGGAGGGGACACAGCCAGGACAGCTGAGCCCAAGTGACCAAAGGGATATTCCATACCATACAGCACCATGTTCAGCATACAGAGCTGGGGGAAGAAGGAAGCAGGGGCTGTTCAGAGTGATGGAATTTTTTTCTCAAGTAAGTGTTATGCATGATGGAGTCCTGCTTTCCGGGGAATGGCTGAACACCTGCCTGCTGATGGAAAGTGGTGAACAAATTCCTTTTTTTGTTCTGCTTGTCTGCACAACTTTTGCTTTACTTATTAAACTGTCTTTACCTCAACCCATGAATTTTTTACTCTTCTGGATTCTCTTCTCCATCCCCCTGGGAAGGGGTGAATAATTGCATGGTGCTTAGATGCCAGCTGAGGTTAAACATCGACACTGAGCCAACACAAATTGGGCATCACCTTCATAAGTCCTAAATTCATGCCAGTTTAAAGCCTGTTCCACAAATGCTCCCAATGTAACTAACACATGCAATTCCAACTAAAAGTGATGATAAACAGACTAGATAGTCTAGGACTGTGCATTGCTCACATGCTTTATCACTTCTGTTGCTGTAGGGGAAGTCATTCATCACAGAATTTCCCTCAATTAATAAACAACCTTATCTGACACCTCATAGGGCTGTCATAGACTAAATTTATTTGCTTCCAGTTATTCCTGAGTATTATTGCCTTTTTGGTCAAATAGTCAGCCAGGCTCTCCTTGTTAGTCATAGGATCTCAAATACCAGACAATGTCTTTTTTTAGTTTGAGGTATGCTGGCCCATACTGCTTACCTGCCAGTGAAACACCTCCTCTAGGCGAGAGGCACAACGCTGAACCCCAAGCAGCATCAGGTGCCCAATTTCATTCAGGAGTACAAGGTTCAAGGGGATCCCAAAAAGTGCAAACACGATGCTGAAGATTCGACCAACTGCAGTGCTGGGGCTCAAGTTCCCATAGCCTAGACAAGGGATTTGATGAAATGCTTTAATGAAGCCTTAAATCTAAAATAGTCTCTGCTTACACCCCTTCCCCCTGGAGGGGTGAACCTCCATCATCCACAGAAGTTAGGTGAGAAGGTCACTGCTCCAAAAGGACCTTTTTTATAAATAACTGTAAGTTACATCCATTGTTTGTCATATCCTCTCGTGGGCTAGAAAATAACATTTCTTTTGCTGCCAATTTTGCTTAGTTCCTTTTCCATTTACCAGTCAATTTCCTCTCCCCTACCCACTGCCCTGGCTGGGATCTGACGTAAATGCAAACCTTCCGTTTAGTTCAATTTCTGTAAGCATTGTTGGCATGGGCTTTACTGGTACATGATCCTGCATTGCTGTCAGATGGTCTCTGAATCACAACAATAGTGTTTTAATTATAACAACCACCCTTTTCTACCTTTGTCCCACAGGAGTAGTGAACTTAACACTGCCTCTTGGCTTGTATTCTTTTGCACTGCAAGTACCAAATACAGCTTAAATTGTCAAAATTGTTGTCTAGAGCCAATATATCCAGAGAAATTACACTTAACCTATGTAAAATACTTCAATAAAATACTTCAATTTTTGACCTACAGAAAAAGAAGTTTTAAATTTTTCCTCTTTCTTCTAGTCATAGGAAGTGATCTAATAAAAGGTCCTGCCTTGCAATCGCAGCCTTGCTTGTATCCCCAGATTGTTCTGGCTTCAAAATCACTTGTTTTCATTCCACATGTGTTCTTTTTAAAATGCCCCATGAATTTGCAGACTTGCACTTGTAATTTCCAGCGTCTTCTGCCACAAGAAAGATTTAACTAGGGTATATTTCACAGGATGCTTTCAGAGACAGAGGAACTAGCACACCACAAGCATTTCAACACTGTCTAAGCCAGTCAGAGACCTATGGCCTTGACTACATTCCAAAATCACCTCTGCTCATTAGAGATTGTTGTATGTCCACAGAGGAGATTATCTTTTCACCACAAATAACGCTATCCCCTCCCATCACCGCCCAGCCAGGGGCACAGCAAGCACAGAGGTGCTCCCTCCACTGCTGCCTTGCTACCCTGCCTCTGGGTGCTGTAGCCTCAGGGCAAGTGAGCAGCACCCAGCAGGGAGAGGCCCCAGGGCTGGGCTCTGTATCCCAGATAAGTGAGAGTGCAAACATCTGTGGTTAATTCCGGAGTCCCATTTCTTCACTAACCTCTGTCACATGCCAGATGCAACAAGCCACTGACCAACAATGTAGAAATGTGTGCAGCTATGAGCTGGGGATATCTACACAGGCCAAGTTTTTGCTAACAAAAATCTCTCACCATGGCCAACTCTGCAGTTAGCTGTGCATGACTGTCAGCAAACTACACCCATGGTCTGGGGGCAAACTATTCCTAAGTACATACCCCCAAATTTGATTACACAGAGGACATCCTCTTCAATAATTTTAGGCACACAATCCACCTCCAATGGAGCCCCAGGAGCCTGTGGCTGGGAAGGGGGAGAGCATCCCCCAGAAAGAATGGGGTGCTCTTATGGAACTAGATGTTTTGAAGTACAGTCCAAAAGAAGTGGCTAAATTAAGACTTCATGCCAGTGCTACTCCTTCTTAGCAATGCTAATGCTAATTTTCCTCAATGATTGCTAATTTCTGCCATCTTTCACCATTTCTAGACTAACAAGTGTGGTAAATGAGACATGTAGGCAAGAACATCTGGTAGATGACCCCTTCTAAGTGAATTATAGAAAGATGTGTCTGGTGTGATGCATTTCGTACTGGCTGTGACATTTCAGTGGATTAGTTCCAATTTTTCTCTTATGGGATTAGGCTGTTTTGTGGCCTGACCTGGCCCTGGAGAAAGTGCTGGGGGACATTTACTGTAGGGCTGGAGGCTGAAGATGAGTCACAATCATTTACAGTCAGTTATTCCCAAGGTGGTTTCCCCCCAGCCCTTCCCCTTTATTTTCCTTCTATATCAAGTTTTGAAAGACTCTGTAATGTCTTGGGCAGTTCTTTTAACCACAGATTTCTAAGTTTCTCTGCAGAAAAACATAAAAGAAAAAAGGCCCATGTTCTCTGGTCACTGTGTGAAGCACAGCAGCATTCAGAATTGTGGGGATGCCACATAGAGCTGGATGGCACCCAAACTTAACTTGTATGTTACAATTAATTTAGAATGGCAAATTGAATGATGTAGGAAGGTCTAATGTGCACAGTAAACTCAGCCCTCCAAACACCAGACATGCTTTGCATTTGATTTCTCTGGCTCCCTTCTCCCTTGGAATCAGCAACTTGAGACAATTTTCTGAAGACTTGGTACAGAGTTGCTGTACACATGCCAAAAAAACTATGTTCCACCAGCTTTTATATAGGACATGAAGTATAATCAAATAGCATAGGAGACTTTAGATCATGCAAAATGGCCAGAAATTTACTCCTATCTGGTTACATCCACTTGTTCTTGCACTAGACAAAGAAACACCAACCTAATTGTATATAAACCTTAACAGTTATAAAACTTAAGCAGAAACGGGAAAATGGGACTTCCTCTCTTCAGTATTAGTTGGTGTCTTAAATCATTGTGAGCTAGATATTAGAAGATCTGAACCAGATCTTTTCTTAATTTCTTAATTTCTGAAAATTAAGACTGCACTGCCAGTTGTGTCACATCCCTCATGAGCCTGCTGCTGGGATGCCACTGGTACATGTCTGAGCAAAGAGACACTGAGAAATGATCACCAAAATCTGCAAAGACAAAATGTGTGTTTCCACTGAAGCAGCGGGATTAAGTGCATGTATAGCTCCTCTTGTTTTGAAATAAGGTGTAAAGTTAAGCTTCTTTGGAGCAAACAAGAATGGTTTTATTTCTGAATGCTCATAACCATGTGCTTTAACTCATGTGCTTCTGTTACACATATTAAGTGATTCAGGATTTTTCCCCTGCTTTCCCATTACATTCCTGCCCATAAGGGATTCAGAATCTCTGTAGACTTCTTAAGAAGATAAGACTTATTAGTGAAAGATCTTTTCATTCACAAGACAGTACTTGCAGTGCCCTCAGTGAGGGAACTGAGGCAGCTGCAATTTCCTGCTACCCACAATGAAAGATTTGTTCTTACTGTCCAGATATAAGAGCATTTTCATCAAAAAGTGCTTAGCACAATACGTGTCTATCATAGGCTGAAAAACATCTGAAAAAAAATTTTATCTGCAGAAAAATCCAGGGTTAGCATTAAACCAAATCTCCCCAAAAAATGTGTTTGAGTGCTAAAACCACTGATAAAGCTATGGTTAGAGAAGCAACATTTCTTATTTTATTAAATCTTTTCTCCTACCTGGAAGCATACAAGCCATCACTTCCTACAGATATGGGTCTAATCCCAAATTTACAGATTGCTCTTGTTGACAAAATTTTGCTTTGAATAACCAGGAATTCATCTAACCTGGGGGCCAGGTATCCACTGTGCAGTTCACTGAGGGATGTCAATGCCAGAATTATTTTATTTTTCATTACACATTTAAATACTCAGTAAAACTTCTCTGCTTGGCAGTTGGGGTGATATTCAGTGAGCCATATTACTATTTTCCCAGGCACTGGAGGAAATCAAATCCTCAAACCATCCAGTTCCTCCCACCACTAGCTCCTCCTCTAACACTTTTCAGGAAATCTAAAATTTCTTTCCCTTGTGGTCTTTACAAGTGATCTGGATGTTTTAATCCAGCAGAAATGAAAGGTTTTTTTTACATGAAAAATTCAAATGTTTCAGTGAAGGAAAAAAAAAAAGCAAATTCACTTTAGATGGAAAAGACATCTTTGTGTAATTCAAAGTGGAAAAACCACAAACACACCAAATGATCACTCACACAGCCTTATGGCAATGTTCGTCTGGTTCCTTAAAATGTGAGCATGGCCCCAGCTTAGCTGGAAGGTGACCCTGACAAAGCACTCACTAGCCTGCTCTGACCTCATAGCTGGCTGCTTTAACAGACAGTTGCACTGGAAATCTCCTCAGGCACCAGGAAACCTGAATTATCTTATGATCTTACAAGCATTAGAAATTTCAGAGCTCATTTGGTACCACCTATATTCACCTGAAGATTGACAAGTCAGGGTTCCTATCCTGCCTCCTGCTTTGAATGGCTCCATAACGATAAAAAACATATTAACATGTTGGCTTCTCAACCTTTTTGTGAGATTTCACATTGTATCCGCCAAGTCTGCACTAAGTTCAAGAACACTTATCAGCTGCACACAGCTGAGGACACTTGGCATGGGAATTTATTCCCAATTCATCCATCCAGGGAGGATGCTACAGGCATGGAGCCTGTACATGTGGGACAGAAACAGGACACAATCCCCAAGCAGCCACACTGCTGGCATTGGCTTCTCAGTTTTATGGTTAGAACAAACAAAAAATGTTAAGAATTTTATTTTAAAAATGGTGGCGGAATCTCAGGAAGTGCGTCGTATATGGGGAAGCTCACTGGGACCCTGGCAGGTTGAATCAGGGAAGTTATTGAGTTTTAGTCCCATGAAGTTCCAGATGAGAATAAAATTTGGTTGCACACTCCTTCAGTGAGTGGAAAAATGCTTCAGATGGTTACTGCAGTCTTTGACTCATGCTGTGCATACACTGAAAGCTGTACAGTGGGCTTAGGCACAGCTGGGTGAGATAGTATGCAGTCAGGAAAGCAGATCCCATTTCCAGTGCTCAGGAGATAGAGGATGCTGCTGTGAGTGGCTGTCCCCAAACCCACCAGTGACCTCCCATGGACCACTGTGCCACATCCTACTTGGCCAAGCCTATAGAGAAGCTCTGCCAGCTGTCATGGAGCAGGGAAAAGATCAACTCATCAACAGTTGCAGCTTTTCAGCAGAGAACTCCCCTACACAAGAGGATTCTGAGGTCACAGATGATTCAAATATGAAAATCGTCCCAAGCAACCACTTTGAGACATGAAGTTAGTTTAACTGAATTCCCCAACAGACTGTCAGCCAGCATAGGGCAGGAACCTGACCATTTTTTAGGAACTCCACCAGATACTGGGCAGCACTGCAGAGGGTCAGAGTCTTCACAAAACTCTTGCAGCCCAAAGCTTTACCCTACCAGAATTTCACAGCTCTGAACTTGCTATTGTTTTATTCCCTGCACTGGAATCCTCTGGGGCAACTACTAAATGTCCATAACATGGTGGTTAATACCATCACTCACTGAATAGCCTGATCCATGCCTCTGCTGTTATCTCTCAGTCCTTTGGGATACTGCTTTTAGGAGCTATGTGCTGTGCTAACTAGAGAAGGAAAGAACAGGAATTTCCCTTCTTCACGGTGAGATGGTTTACTTGTCCCATTTTATATCTAAAAAAGGGCCCTTGAAACTCACACAACTGAATTCTGGTGGTTGCGCTATCAGAAAATGGCAATACAGCACTAGGCAATGGCATCCATCCACTCTATATTAAGTGGGACATTCAGGCTAGAGAGGACAATACTCCTTCTACTCTTAGGCTCAGCCTCATCACTGACCACAGAAAGAGCCTTTCCCTAGCACCTTCTCTGAAATTACACCACCCTGTGGTCGTTTGACTTCAGGAACTTTGATCTTGTGCCCCACTCTGAACTTGCTTTGACCTCTGCCCTGTTAGTCCAAACTAAGTAGGAGGAGAGTAAACACAGAAAGGAGAGACTTTGTGTCGGCAAGGGATAAAGAAGTCCGAGAGATAAACCCAGCAGCAAGTTAGCTTTTCTTTCTTTAATCATGTTTACTACTACAGCTCTACAGGAACTCTGAGGATGACCCCTCAAGGCACTGGAGAAAGGGCTCTTATGGAAAAATCTGCAGAAAATGAGATAACATAAAATCTGGCATGATATGATATGTCAAGGACAGCAACGAGGAAAGCAGAGAATGGGGGGTGAAAGAATCAGCAGGTGGCCAGGGCTGCCCATCCCAAAGTTATAAATGCAGTTCCATTCAAATAATGAGATTGGCCATGGGGCAATCTCATGATTTGGGGGACTTCTTTAAACAAGAGATCTTAGTTCATCCATATCTGTTCTTTAAACATGTGCAATTGAGGCACCAACTATGTCCAACCTGCAGGTCAGAACGTGCTTTGTTTTTAATCGAAGTTAGATGCTGCTTCTAATCACTAGTAGTGAAAATAGATGAGGCTCTCATTTAACTGGAAGAAGGATACAGTGCAGAAGATGCTGCAACAGGAGACATGGGGATTTAAACCTTGTAAATGGGGAAAGAAGCTAATACCCCTCAGCTGGTGTTAATGGGGAAAGAAGTTAACATCCCCTCCTGTATTCCAGTGCGAAAGCGCTCTGGGGTAAGGACTTGAGAAACGGACCTAGCCTTCTGAGGCGGGGTTAAAGCACCTAAAGTAGAACACAGGAGCTGGCAGAACAGAAAGAGCACCTCAAAGGAAAGCAATTAAGGTAAAAGTGACAGTGGTTTTGGCAGTGCCGTTTGAGAACAGGACAAGAGTCACAAAGTTGTTATTTTGCATAAGAAGCCACCAAGGCATCGATAGCATTAATTACAAAGAAAAAATGTGGAAGAGACAAACAGGCCAAAGGACTTGCAGCAGCTAGAACACATGGAAGAGAGGTCATCCATATTCTTCAAATCTTTATATAGTACTCCTAAATTCCTGAGACTCTTTCTTCTGCATTATCATCTTAACTCTATCCTTCCTGAACTCATTTGCCAGAATGCCTTGGGTTTTAAGTCCTATAGGCTAATCTTGTGTAGATGGACCTGCTTTCATTGGCTCCATAATCACAGCCTGAGATAAACCCTTCCTTGCCATGTAAGAACACTAAAACCTCTACAAAATCTCCAGAAGCCTTCTCAATTGTCATTTATCTCACTGCCACACCTTACACATGAAGTTTCCTATTGTGACTCACCCCTTTGAACTTCATTGAGTTCTTTGTAAAGAAATTTGTCTCTTTCCTTGACATAATCAATTATCCTTCCCAGTCATACTGTGTTATCCTCATCGAGGCTGAACCCCTCAACTACCTCAAGAATTTGCATAAAGAGAGATTATGATAAGAGACTCAGAGTAAGGCTCTGTGAAACCATTTGTAGTTTTCTCTTCTACAACATATCAACAGAGTGTTATGACACTAATCTGCATGCAACTAACAATTTCACTTGAAAAAGCAGAGTGAAGGGTCCAGTCCTCTGAAGTTTTCTGCATAGAAGTGGCTCGTATTGCATTCTCAATCTGCAATTGAAAATCATTAACAAGTCTCTAGAGTCATAGCACCAGCTTTAAAATCATGAGATAAAGAGCTGCAAGATTTGGTTCTTTTCAATTTTCAATTGCCTCTATTACCAGCTCAGTTGTGTCATGCCCTGTCCTGTCCTCCTCCCCTACAGCTATCAGAGCAAGGAGTTACAAAAAGAGGGGAGTGGGAGCAGGGGGTTGGGGTAGGAAGAGTAGTTTAGCAGCTACTCTTAGTATAGAAGAGCAGAAATGCTTAGTCTAGGTCTCTGCCAACATCCCCTTATATTTTAACATGATGAATTTGATTCTTCCTGAATATCATTAACTTAAATTGGCCATGGTGAAACAGTCACTCTGATGGTTTAGGAACTCATCAGGATTCACTACTGAGGCACGCAAAGCAGCTCTGAGCAGATGCTGCTTTGTACCAAAGGCGGGAAGGAAGTGACCAGGCTCTGCTGGAAACCCACAGCCTGAGCACTCCTGTCTGATGAGCCTCCACTGCCATCATCTGGTGCAACCCTTGCCTGGCGGTGCAGCACACTGAAAGTGTGCTCCCAACCAGAACAATGCATGTGCAAAGGAGCAGGGCAGAAAGATGTACTGAGTCACAGGAAGATGACACACCACCACCCACTCACCTCCACCCCCACAGAAAACCCACACACCCTCTCTTTGAGCTCATGCCTGGGGGCTCAGTGTTCTGGAGCCAATGTATCTTCAAAAACAATCCGAAACCAAAAGAAGGTTCCATTTGGGTACAAAAAGAAAAATCTTGATTTAAAAATGTTCTTAAAATCCAAGACAGCTGACAAATCAAGAAACCCATGAGGGATTTTTGATACTCAACAACTATCTCTCCACATACTCTCCCCTCCATGTTTTTTTAATACTGGGTCACACCATAAGAAAAAGACATCAGGGCAAGTTATTAATGGTTTTGGGGACAGGGGACACAAACTGACAATAATTAACAGCATCTACCTTAACTAGCTCTGTACCCAGTACATTTTATTTTTTCCACTTTCCCTCCCCCTACTGATTTCCACCATTTCTTCGTGGCTTTGCATTACCCATTTGCTGAAACCTGAGTCAACTGAATTGTGATGTTTATCCAGTTACTTAACTTCCACTTGAACAAGCAGGTCCTCATCTAATACAGGCAGCAATAAGGAGGAATAATTCATAAATACAGTCTCTGGAGATGCAATAGCCAGCATAAAAAGTTTTCCAAAACCATTCCTGTCCTTGTGATAGTAAAAGCCCTTTCAATGCACAATTCACTTCAGACCTCTCAGAGACTTGGGAAAGTCCAGGAAGTGCAGCACCATGACGTTCAGGCCCCAGAAGCCACGTAACTTAGCAGGAATATGTCCTGAGCTAATTATGCCTGTGTCTGATCAGTTAGAGATCACTGACAAGGCACTGACAAAGCACTCCTAGGGCTGGGGTCATGGGTGCTTCCCTACTGCAAGCTCCAGGGACCCACACAGTGCTGGAGCAGCAGCTGCGTACAGGCCCTCATTCCCACTCTTTTCCCACCTATGAGGTGGCCCTGTAAGCAGGGAACTCTTACCAATGGTTGTTATTGCAGATATGGAGAAGAAGAAAGACCCACTGTAGTCCCACTTGCCCAGGCTAGTGGTGTTTCCCTGGAGGGTTATGCCACTCTTGTAGGCTTGGATGATACCCTGCAAAGAGACAATAACATGAGATCCCACAAACCCCTTTAAGGCAAGTTCGTGTGACTGGCATTTCCACTTCTGGCTGCTAAAATCCCAAACTACAACCACTTCTGATTCTGTTGTTTCCCTTTTAGTAGAGGATTCTTGTGCCTTAGAGACCAAAGGGCTGCAAGGTCAGAAAAGCCAAAGCCAGCATATTGCTTCTAAGAAAAGGGCATCTACAGCAATACAATAAAGTTGCACATGCACATGGTAGATTATATAGATAAATGTGGAAGAGATTGGAGGGTAAGATCTAACTAGAGAAGGCCTAGACAGACAATAATTAAGACTGCCTTACGACATATTCATTAGGAAAATGAAATGCTTCCAGATGGGATATTCCAATGGCAGAAGTCCCAGAGGAACAAATATACTTGCATGTGTAAATGACACAGATCCCTTGCAGGGAAGCCCCCTGGACTGGAGAGGAATGCATCTGGTGTGTTATAGGAGACTGAGACTACTCTGGTTGGCCAATATGTCCCCACATTGGGACTACAAATGGGAATGAACACATCAGATTAGCATTATGCCCAATTCTGTTCAATCCTCCTGGGAAAGACTTAGAAGCCACTAGCTGAAGTGCGCAGAGTTATGACAAAATAAGATATGAGATGTCTTAACAGTGCCCACATCTGACTATACCTTCCCATGCCAACAAAATCAATGATAGTTGTGTCCAAAACAACATTATTCACAGTATGAACACTAAACATTTCACACTTCACAGTTAATTATCTTTGAATGCAAAGTATAACCAAGAACACATAAAATTCATCATCTCTGAAAAAGACATGCAGATACTAAATAGTACTGTCCCCATCCTAACAAAAAAGACTGCTGATAAAACTTTCACCACTGATAATAAAAGGAATCTCACTCAGATTTTGATCAGGTTTTGGTTTTGCAAAGGAATTGTAGTTTATACATCCACCAAACAAACTGGCACATAAAACCTGCAAAGTGAGGAAGCTTTGCCCATTTTACTGATGTAACGTGCTCTACATAATTTATATTATTTATACAATATTATACAAGGCTGTGAATTAAAAACTGTTTCCAGGGTCCCAAGCAGCAGCTTAACTAAAAGGATCATCCTCTCTTTTCTCTATAGCCACTAATTCTCACATTAAGACGAAGGAGCAGCTCAGAAATCAACACATTTTTCTAAGCAATAAACACTGTTTGATAATGCATTCTCAGCAATATCTTGATTTACTCATAACTGAAGGCAACCTAAACCCCTCAGAGTCATACTATAATTTATTAAATTCTAAATTATGAGACAGAGCAGAGAGCCTGTGCTCTGAGAAGGGCTAAGGACCACACACGTTTTATTGCATTTTGCTTCCTTCTGTGATTTGTTGCTGTAATGTTGAGTGGGGCAACTAAAAAAAAAAAAAGATTTTGTATATAGCATTAGTGACATAAAAGAACCAAGCCCTGCTTCCCTTTTCCATGCAACCACCCCTGGAAAAAAAAACAAAATAAAAAAAAAAAAAAACAAAAGAGAGAGAAAAGGTTGCCTCAAAAGCCTTCAGAAGGATTTGTTTTGAACAATTGTGTGTAATTCCCCCACTCATTGTTCTTCTTCCAGGTCTGGTGTCTGCATTGAAGTTTGTCAGGTTACATGGGGTGTAGGCTGACAATATTTGACCTTTGGTTTAAGAAGTGCAAGAAACTCTGCAGACAATGGCCTAGACAGGAATCAGTGTGCATGAACATAAAATAACTCCCAAAGTAAGTTAAATGGCAAGACAGACGCTGGAAAATTATACAGATGGCCAACTTTCCCCCCCCTCCAGAAACCAGTAGTTAAATTTGAAATAAAAAGCTTGATATTTTATTCCAAATTTCCTTCTGTAAACTGTGATCTCCACAGTTGTTAGTCTTGAACACATACATACCTGCCGGAACAGCAACAGCCCAGTTCTTGGATAACTTATTATCAGCTGGATCAGGGATACTTGAAAAACTCAAACATGCAGCATGTTCGTTGTCCATTCTCCTGCCTGATGTCTTGCTGATACAAGCTCAGCATTAGATAATACTACACTCAACATCAAGTTTTTAAAGCCAAAAACACTTAAGAACCAGAGAGGATTGCAAGGACCTGTGGCACAACTGGCCCAAAGAAATGGAAAAACCTTCATGCAGAAAAGGGAAACAAAGAGTCTGCAAAAGACGTCATGTGAGAAGCAAGCAGCAGTAACCAAGTCATTAAATGTTTAATTTCACATTTTTTGCAGCACTTCTGTTTTGCTTGGATTAGAAGCAAGAGGCTGAGCAGTTGTGAGCACCTATGCCAGCTTTGCAGTGACTCTTAACAACTCAGAATCCCAGGGTCACTGTAGACCTTCCCCAGGCAATGATGCTACTGCCAGGAAGCACAGGATGTGTCTTGAGGCTCTGAAGACAGGGCACAGCACCTGCCCTAAATGCACAGTGACCTGCACTGCTGTCAGTGGGAAGGAAGTACCACGGAACCGTGACTCACTGGCAAAGAGCGAGCCCTGAGCTTGCAGCATGCCAGCTGTTTTCTGTTCCTGGTACTTTGTGAGGCACTTGGTGTGCTTGCTGAGGTCTCCAAGCCCTTTCAGCAAGAAGTCTCCAAGCATTTATTTGTTACATCTTGTTATCAAATAACCAGAGAACATCATTAACCACTAGGCCCACCCACCTGTTGAAGCCGGCCCAATGGGGAGCACTGAATATTCATGCCAATCAAAGCCACTTAAATAAAACAACACTCCCAGAAAAAATGTCAAGCTCATTACTGTCAGGAAGAAAGAGCTACCTATTACCACCCTTAAAAGGGAAGATTCACAGTGGTTGGAGATAAGGATACAGTCTTTGTTTTCCTAAAGTAAAAAATGTTTTATTATACTATCTAGAATCAACCTTTGACATAGCAACAATGATGACAGAAAACTAAAGATTGACTCTTCTGAGAATTGTAGAACTAATGGAGCTTGCCTTCCTGCAGATGTGCCCATGGGGGCAGATTCATGAAAGAGAAATCCATTGATGGCTATTAATGCACAGAAATTACTTCTGGCACAGGAAGTCATTGGATTGCAAACTCCTGAAGGCTGACCGAGCATTCAGGGAGATACCAGTGAATATTCTCCCTAATTTACTATATTCCTGTAGACTTTTGCTCTTGTTCTTTAGACTTTAGGCTATAGCTCTTCTTCATAGAAAAATTAAAAATGGTTTACAATTTTAGAGAAAACACAGGAAAAAACCCAGCTGATAAACACTCTAGCAGAACAGCTGAATTCTCCCTACTTTTTCCATTGAAGAGGTGTTGATATGTCTCTGCTATGGATTTTCAAGTAAATTTGAGGTATATTTTAGCCTGTGGGATCAGGGGGAAAGAAAGTGAATCACACATGTTGCACAAGTGCTTAGTTTCCTTAGCCAGCCTTTTTGAGACCCAAAACCTTTGTTTTACTTTATGATTGCTTTGAGGTGAAATCCTAGGGGTTTTCCTTTTTCTCTTCATTAGGCTGATTTGTACACTGATTAGGAGATAGGATAGAGGACTAGGAGATTTGTACAGTGTTTGCCTCAAAACCTAATATATTAAAAGGCACTAGTAGAAGCAGCATCTTAAATCCAGTGTTCAAAAGCAGTTATCTGTCTAACCTAAGACCTCAGTCGATACCACAACAACACAAAAAATACTGAAGTTGCAGAGCTTGGGCTTGATATTTTGGGAACTTTAAAGGTCATGTGCAATTCAGAAAGCAGAAAGGAAACAGGTGGGTGGGTAAAATACTAGGAAAAACCATAATGCAGTGGTTCTTTGGTTTCTACTGACAGACAAGCTGTACAACATAAAACCATTGTTTCACTTCTCTGCACTTACTTCCCTCTCTCTAAAGTGGTAATAATTTAAAGTTTGCAGTGACTACTGCATCTTTAGCTGACAATACTTACATAATTGTAAACTACGGACAGAAGTTTTGTGGGAATTATTGTAACTCCTACAGGATTTATAAATTGAGATTTTAAATTCTTAGACCTTCATGGGCCAATGAAACTTCATTTGCAGGCTGCTGCATTTTCTCATCAAATATGCTTTGCTTGGTGCTCCTTAATATTGCCATAGCTGGTGATTAGAACACCAGCATGACCTCCACTCAAAGAGGTTTATTTAAAATGTAGATGCCTATCCTGTTACATTTGTTAGAAATAAATGCCTCAGAAGAGTCAACTTGAGCTTCCAGCTCCACTTTTCTCAAATATAAGCTCTGAAGTTTCAGTTAGGAATGGCATAAACTCATGCTTGCAAATACAAGCTCTATGTTAGATTATATCCCAGTACAAAAGCCTGCTTTGTGCATATTTCTGCAAGGAACTCCCTGCTTGAATTCAAGCTAAAGGGTAACCCTGTGAGGAAGCTGTGGATTTCTGTTGACTCCCTTATCACTCTTATTTTAGGATGGCAATACTCCTTTCCTTCCCTGTCCTTTCCTATCAATTGCTGGTTCTTTCTGCAGCAACACCCAAACACAACGTTACCACAGTTTCCTTATCAGAGTCAAAAAAAGAAACTAAAAAAATTAAATCACTCCTACAGCCTGAATTTTAACCCTTCACAGCTCTGGGGCTGCACTTCTACAGATGACTGATAATGCAAGACTCACTTATACTGAAGTTTTACCAGTTCTACTCAGCTTTGCAGCAATAAACCCAAAGTAGTTATTACCAGCAAAAATTCAAGCAGTAGTCATCCCAGCAAAAATTCAACCATACACTTTGAATTACACTCAAAAGATCTGTTCATACTGTCTAGCTAAAAGAAACCAACCCCAAAACAAGAAACCAAACCACCAAAACCCAGCCCCAACAACTACATTTTTATTTCCACTTGACATTTGAGTATTGCATCTTCCTCCCCCAAAAACGTAGGCTTGTTCTTTTGTATTTGCTGCAGACCCACTCTATCCTTCAGCCATACCCGTAAGTCTCATTTACCATGTTTGCTGTGTTATCAGCTCTGGGCAATTCCCAGCTTTCTCAGCTTACACTTCCTCTCCTCCACAGTTATCACCACACGTGGGCCCCCCACCACCTGCCTGTGCCTGCAGCACAGCTTCTGATCACCAAGTACTGCAAAAGGAAGGACCATTAGTTAATCTGACCTCATTGACACCAGCTAAAAATTCAGTCTTTTGCCTCTGCACTAAGTCACAACAGCATATGACCAGCATACAGCTTTCAGAAAAGGTATTTAAGGTCAGCAGTAAAGAATGAATGAATGTGTATATGTAAACTGAGGCACTATGTTCTTTACAATCTTTCTTCAGAACACTATGCTTCTTTCCTCCCATAATCTTTACAGCAAAAAATAAGCTTTATATAATGATTAAACAGACTGATTCTAATCTGCCTGCCCTCCCCAAGATGAGCAAGTTAAGTGAAAATGTCAAAAGCAAAGCCCCAAAAGCTTATGACCCTACCAAATACATCCATAAGAATTCATGACTTTTTTTTTTTTTTTGTCTGGAGGAAAACATCAGGGAAAGAGTAATAAAAATGACCTTTTTATAAACTGTGGCTCCTGTCACTGCTGTTGTCCCCTGCTTCTGAACTGTGGCATTCTGGCCAGAGGTGACAGTAATCCTGATATACCTTTAAAGGCAAAAGGAGTATTTACCAAGTGTATTTGAAAGCAGTTCTCAAAGAAGACAAAAATGGACTGGTATAAGAAACTTTATTCTTAAGTTTAGTTGAAGTTTATATATTCATATACAGAAATCAACTTTTCCAGGGCATACATGAACTCCTGAAAATGGCTTGCCTCCTTACAGACAATTTCCTCACCTCATTCAATTTCCTCACTCAACATATAAAGGAGGAAAATAAGGTGTTCAAAAGGCACCAAACTACCATTTAGATTAATGAGAAAACAACTCACAAACTTTGTGCACTGGAAATTCTGTGCAATGTTGGCATATAAACATTCATTTATGCCTCACAGGATACCAGATGTAAATGAGAAGAAAATGGTTAACATTACCCTTGGTCTCAGATTGCAAAGACAAAGGTCAATTCATTTCCAAATAATTGACAAATAGATTATTAATCCCACTTTTCCTCCCAGCTGTGAGCTCTGATCCCTTGTCTTTGTCTGGAGAGGAAACTTACATGAATTCTGCCTGAAAGAACTGGCACAAAAAACCCCCACCAAAAAACAAACAAACAAAAACCCAGCCGGGTTTTCTTTTGAATTCATAGCATTGGGGTTTTTTTTTTTTCCTTAATTTTATGCCACTTGAATAACCTCAGAGCAGATCAAGTAACTGCTCCCCCATCTCCCCAGCAATGTTTGCCAATGTAATTGGCACTAGTTCCTCAATACCAAAGGAACCCTGAGAGCAAAAGCACTTTTACTTCACAGCTGGATGTGCACTACAGTTTCTAGAATCCCTCTAGAGTCACCAACAGGAGAGGAACAAAAGATGTA
Source organism: Zonotrichia albicollis (assembly GCF_047830755.1). Lineage (NCBI taxonomy): Eukaryota > Metazoa > Chordata > Aves > Passeriformes > Passerellidae > Zonotrichia > Zonotrichia albicollis. The sequence goes on along the minus strand of NC_133821.1, from coordinate 40,918,075 downwards.
GCCTAGTGCAGTAATGCTGCAACCAATGCTACTGAAAACCACTAGTACTTTTTCTGAAAATTAAGCTCTTATATCGAGGAAGAACCTGTGGCATGACTCATGAGACAAAATGTTGCTGAATTCCAGTCACTTCCCAAACCCCAATGACAACAGCTGGGCTGCAACAGAAATAGGCAGGGCCTGTTGAAAGAAGTTCAAAGAAGCTGCCTGTATAATTTACAGAACACAGAACTGTTGCATTGCATTATCCTTGTAAAACTGAGATTTCTTTCCCTAGTTGTTTTTCTTTTAACTGCATTAAAAAAGATAAAGTATGAAGAACAATATGCATAAGAATAACCCACATTTTCAAACAACTGACAACAATTACCATTTCTCTTTTTAGAAGACACCCCCAGTCTTTAGCTATTCACTGCTAGTTGTGGGTCTCAAATCTTCTGGTAGGGCAAATTATTGAGACACACCACTCAAATGCAGCTGGCTACACTCCCTTGTTACTTCCCACCAAGCCTGACCAGCTGTAACTGGGAATTTGATAATATCAAAAGAACCTATCTCTCTAGGCAGAGGTATGATATAATAGGCTGCTGTGCTTTTTCCCTTGCCTTTCTCTTTTTGAACCTAGGTACTGGACACTACCAGAAGACCTAGGGCTGAGCCAACTAACCAGAAACAGGTCATCAGTATGTCTTCTCGTCACCTTCCAAGAAGTCTGATGACATAGTGCCAGCCTACTGCCTTACAGAATAATGATTTTACCTTCAACAACTGCTGTCAATTGTATGCTAGAAGATGGTATTATTAGCACCAATGCATGTTCTTGGTAAGGCACCTACAGCTCTTTTAACGAACAGGTCGGAAAAATGATGAATCGGCTGTAGCTTAAGCAAAGCAGTAGTACATTTTGACAAGCACAAAGTTGGAAAAAATTATTACAGAGGGTCAATCAATCAACAAGCTAATGTGACGAAATTGGGTTCCATATAGATATTACAGCTCCACAATACCAGGAGTCAGTGCTGTTCCTTAAAGGCCCTCACCACTGGCAGGTGATCTCTGATGCTCACCCCTTCCTGTTGCATCATTTGAGTGCAAGATTATTGTAGTAAACTGTGTTTGCAGGGCTTTATTTCCTGACAGCTGTCACAATTCTCTGCTGGTTCAATGTCAGTACAAGTCAAGGTATTGATGAGGATCTTTCAGTCACGTGGGATCTCATTGCTCTTGTAAACATCTACTCAAACTCTCTGTGTACTTCTAGCTGTTGACTCTGGAGATAAGAGTATCTAGATCCACCTGTGGCCATTTAGTTTATAACCTGCCCTTTAGCATTAGGCCCTTTTCACTAAACCTTACATCTTTCTAGGTATAAGAAAAAAAAAATTAGCTCAGCTTTCATTTTCTCATGTTATGAAAGAAACTGTGTTTAAATAGCATTATATATCTACAATAGAAAACCAACAGAACAACATAATAAGTATAGGAAACATCTGTACTAGGGAAATATGTATACAACACAAATGGTTTCTATCAAAAAAAAAAAAAAAAGGAAGGATAGCATGAAAGGGATGCCATGGTAATACACAAAAAGTGCTGTTCCAAGCTTGGCCCTACAGCCAATCATCTGATCAAAGAGACAGTGGCAAGTACAGCAGCTGAGTGCCTGTAAACATTGAAAATAATGCAGGAAAAGGAGTGAATTTGGAGGGCAGCTCAGCTGGACTAGAGCTACATATACACTCACACTATGCAGTAAAGCACATTTTGTATTAGAAGTGATTCACATCAAAGCATGTCTAGGTGTCCCCAACCCCAAAAGGACAGAAAGGGTCTCAGCCCCAAGAAATATGCCTATATACAAAGTGTCCTCTTTGTGTGCAGCCTCACTACTTTCTGGACACTTCCAGAATCTAGAACGAACATAATTTTTGCCCGGACATAGATATTTTTCTCCCCAGCTGAGTCCAGCTACTTTTCTTCATTGTACTGAAAGTGTATCACCTGCAATCTGTCCTATCATTGCATCTGCTGCCATCTTCTGCAAGTCTTGCCACTGAGGGCTTCCTTTGGTGTGACCTCACACCCAGTAATTCCAGCATGTAAAAATCACCACAATCACGATAACAAAAGGGCAGATATTGCCCTCTTTGCATGCCGCCCAGTGGCTCATGGGGATGGCCTGCTCTCAGTCTTGTTCCTGCTGAGCATGTGTGCAGTCAGACCGTATACAATGGCAGAACAATACCCTGGGGTACATGGGTCAACAAGGTCAAACTTATGCGTTCCTTGAGTAAACATCACTGGATGCACTGTAGAGAGACTTGTGGCCACAGTGCCTCCATTATGCCCTCTGTGTGTGCATAAACACATGACCATACATTGTTTATCTGCTTACATGTAAAGCATTCACATGGGCTACTTTTAACTACCCAGGAAATGTGGAACTGCTCCTGCAGGGGAAGAGCTGGCCAATTCCTCCAGGCAAGAGAGAGCCCCAACAAAATCCAGCTACAAGAAGCAGAGGCCCACTACGACAGATGCCACATGCTTCCTAACACATTCTCCTCCGCTGTTGTTTTTATTGTTGGTCTGCTATGTTCACCTCCTTCTGTCCTCTCCTTTGTCAAGTAGAAGGCTGCTTCTTCCTTGGAAAGGACCCAAGTCATAGAAATTACTGAATGGTAATTCACTCATCTAGCTACTGCAGCATGGTTTGTTTGCTTTGCTTCCCTCCTAACCATCCTCACTCCATGCTCTCCTGCTAGCTCCTTAAAGCTGGAGCTCTCTGTTGCTCCCCCATCTGCACAAGGGTTGGAACAGTGGATTTCCCCTCCCAGCTGGTAACTAGGAACTAAGTGATAAACAGGTTGTAAAATTACATTTGTACATTGCTCAGTAAACTAGGATTTTATTTCATATTGGCCCATATAAACTTAAAACAAACAGAGTTTAGCATTATCTGGAATCTGAGAGCTATAAGAAAACAATGAGGAGTTCCCAGTAATGTCAAGGCAATTAAAATTCACACACTGCTTTATGTTTTCACAAACATGCTTTATGTCTTTCTTAATTAGCAAATAATCAGCTGTGTATCTAGAAGACAAGTTTCTTATCTGAAAAGAGCCAGTGATGACACTGCCTGATAAACTATGTGCAATAACAATTTACTGCACACAAAAACATCTTGTTTTGAGCATACCTAGAGCATGCCAGTGATTGCTGCCTAGGAAATTAGAAAAGAGTATAGTCAAGCATCAGTTCTGTGGATTTTTGAGGATTAATTTCTCAGCATTAAAGTTATTCAAAATAACACACAAAGCCATTCAAACTCAGAGTATGGCTTCTCAGAGCATGAAGGCACACACGGACACTGCATAAAATGAAACAAAGCTTATTTGTAACTTTCCCATCAAGGGCTTGCTCAGTCACAATTAAGTATTCACACGGCATATTGTCACAATCTCCGGTCTAAAGGAATTTGAGAGATTTTCCTATTCTCGGAGTATCAAGAACATGTAGAGGTCATGCTACAGTAAAACAAACTGACAGAATGACATTTCTACCTATTTAGTTGTGATTATCTTCTGTCCATTACTAGCACCTCATTACCATCATTCACCAAGGGCTTGCAACCCCTGGGCAAGTGTCATACCAGGTGCTCACTACACAATGGACCAGTGCTGAATGAAGCTTAACTAAGATTCAGCTTCATGAAATGCCAGACTGATCTTCTCTGCTCTATTTCTCACTTCTCTCTGTTTAAACTCCACAGATAGCATAGCACACACCATAAGCAATAAAAGTGGGTACTTCAGTAGCTTACAAAGGCCCAAATTTATAGCATATGACCACTGTACTACTGTCTGCCAACAAAGAATGTACCACTCAGAAAGCCAAGGGACAAGAGTATGACATAAGAAATCAGCATAATTTTGTCTGCCAGAGCCTTGCTGAAACACCCATGATTATCCTGTTTGGTGGCTTTTGTATTTTCCTCTCTGATGAAGAGAAAAGAAGTATATATTCAAGTTCCAAGTCTCTTTTAGAGCCTTTGAACTGCAGTGACCAGCTGCTATGGTTTCAGTCATCGTCATACACTGCTTTTACAAACATACAAAAACTCATCAAAACAAAACAACCCCAGGTTTTCTTTGTGATGGCAGCACCTATCTGAGGCAGATGAGTAAAGCCTCAAAACCCGAAGTACATACTCAACTATCAGCACCTACTGAAATCAAAGGGTTTGGGTAAGTACTCAAGACACTTCAATATTGCAGGTTTTTCTTTTTCAGGCAAAAGCCGAGCAAAGAGAGAACGCACTTATTTCACTTTGCTCGAATCTGTATCATAAAAATTCAACCATCTGTACTTTCGTAAGACTGCATTTGTTGTTGCTTTACGTTTTGCAACCATCCTACAAATATCGTCAGAAGCATTTTTAAGGATAACTTAAGAGACATAAGGACTTTCCCTTTAAACAAGTAGAAGATGGAAAGAGTCTGACAGAAGTATACACATCAACTAAATTTACCACGACAAAGCCTTCCCATTAGAATTTACCGCTTGCAAGACGTCACAGTTTCCGAAGTGCAAGAGCAAACCTAAACCACCTGTAATTAACCGCAGGTAATTGCCACGTAACGGGACACTCCGCCACCGCCTCCCTTCGGTCATCCGGCGACGCTCCAAACCCGCGAACGCCGCGGCTGGTGGGAGGGCAGAGGAGACCGAGAGCATCTCTCCATCAGCGGGGAGCATCGGCGGCCGCAGCGCGGGGTGCGGAGCCCGGCGCGCCCCGGGCCCGGAGCGACGCGCCCGAGGCGGCTGCCCACGGAAACCTCCCACGCCGCGGGCGGCTCCTTAGGGATGTGTGCGCGTACACTTACACAAGGAAAAAGTCTGCTGGTTTTTGTTGGTTCTTTGTTAAAGTTACTCTGGGGCTGGAGGCGCGGTTGGTGCCGCTCCCCCCCGCGGGCGGAAGGCAGCGCTGCCCCGCAGCCCCAGCGGGCGCGGAGCTCCCGGCGCGCCCGGGCTCACCTCGATGAGCCGCTGCAGGGCGGGCCCCTGCAGGCAGGTGTGGTTGCCCAGCAGCTCCCAGTGCTGCTGGAGGAGGTTATGGGCCGCCTGCACCTCGGCCGGCCGCTCCAGCGCCTGCAGCACGACGGCGCCCAGCCCCAGGTATCCCACGTACGCCGCCAGCAGCACCAGCACCCCCCAGCGCCGCCGCCGCTGCTGCCGCGCCGCCACCATCGGCCCCGCTGCCGCCGCCGCCCCCGGCGCTGGAGAGGCGGCTCGGCCCCGGGCGGGAGGAGAGGGCAGCGCCAGCCCGGCCCCCAGCACCTCCCTCAGCCTGCCCCTTGCCACCCGCAGCGGCGCGGAGGGGAGCCCGGAGCCGTGCTGGGCAATGAAGGCGACCGTGCCACTCGTCTTGCAGCAGCCCACCCCATTGCCCTCGTCCTCGTGTGGCGCCGCTGCAGGTCCCACCTGTCTGTCCCAGAGCGCTGCCCAGGGTTCCCTGCTCCGCTCGTGCCTGAGCTGGAGCCGGCTCCGAGTCACGCTCGCTGCCCCGACGGATGGTACCCAGTGCCGCTCCCGGCTAACCCAGGTGCTTCCCTCCTCAGCTGGCACTACTTAGGGAGCAGTACGCTAGCACTCTGCATAAATCTTCATTCCTCTTTCACTCGGCTGTTAGGCTAATTTAAAAGGCAGCAAACAGGTGTTTGTGATAACAATCCTTTGATAGGAACAAGTGAAAAGGTAGCAGCTTTTTTATTCCTTTTATAATTTGTGATTTTCCTGTGAAAGAAAATGTTTCATAATTTCTTCATATAGGTAGTTTCTGAGACCTATTTGATTAATTACTTTCTTGTATAAGACAGCAACCAATGTTCCTTCCTGTTCTCTCACTGGTAGATAAAACAATCAAATCGTTTTGGGTATATAAGAACATTGTAGTTTACCTATTTTGTTACATAATATGAGATAAAGGTGAATAAACCCCATAAGTTTCTGCCTATGATGACTTTATACACTGACAGAGGGTCATGTCTTCTCACTCTGCCCTGTGACTATTTTTGCCAGAGGAGTGTACGTACTATTAGAAGTGAGGCAGCCTCCAAACATGTATTACCCCCCTAGAAATGTTCTGGTAATGTGCTAATTCATGGTTTTCTGAGATGTGCTTTAAACTAACTGGCACAGACACACGATTTCACTGGCGAGATGCAAAAATTTATATGCTAGACCATTTCCAGTGTAACGATATCATACGGAGCACAGTCTTAGAAAACAAAAATAATGCTGGTTACCGCTCAGTCTTAATTCTGCCTTTTCAGGATATTAATTACTCTGTGATATTTAAAGACAAAATTGGAATTACATATATATAAAAGAAAACCTTCTATAAAAATATACATAAGTAAGAAAAATGCAAGGATACTAAAAATTATATATTTACTTATCACATTTAAGATTAGGAAATAGATACATCTGAGCTACCTTTTGACATTTTAGCTGCATTTAAACCCAAATAGTTTATACAAACCACACTGAGTATAGCTATGTTGAAACATTATAAACTAAACATTTAGCATAAACATTAAATTCTATAAATATATAAAACTAACTACAGGTGAGTTAAAAATGTGGAGTTTTTATCTATGAGACATACTGTGAAAACTCAGGATATCAGGCATGTGCTTGCTAGAAAGAATTTGGGAAGAAAGAGATCAAGTTTCACAACAAATCTTTACAGAATCATATAACAGTTACATGGCTGTTTCCTTCCTTCTCAGAAACATCGTCTGTCAGTCTTCTATTTACATTTCCATAGAGAAAGGCTCAAATCTTTGCCAATGATACTTTGGTGTTGTCTGGAAGGACAGCATGTATTTCAGAGGATGAAGAAGGGCTTGTTGAGTAGGCTAAAAGGGTAAGGGTAAGCCTGGAAGGACATTTGCTTCTTGTCCTGCCCTGGGCTGCAGGTGGTAGCTGCTCAGGACAAAGTGCTTCTTTTCCACTTCACAGATGAACACTGCCTGGGCCATTGCTTCTGCCACTGCCTGCAGAGCCACATTCAGAGGCTGCAAATGTGCTGATTTTTATGCTTGAAACTGAGCATAAAAATGTTCTCCACTGTTCTTCATGCTGGGCAAAAATATAGCACTGGTAAAATGGGTTATTAGACCATAAGAATCCATTTTGTGGGCTCCTCTAGCTCATAGCAAGTTCCTGTCATTGTGCAGTTCTTCCACATTACTTTTCTTAGCTGGTCAGTTGACACTTGATGACTACATTTTTATTACCAGAAAGCACTTGGTCTATCCATGCTCAAAACCTGGGTCTCCAGTCCTCAAAACCAGGACTCCCATTATGTACCTCAAAGTAACTTTTATTATACATGTGCATGACCTTTAGGAGCTTTTAATAACCTTGAAAATTGACAAAATAAGCAATAAATTTCTATAGCTTATGTAGTACAGGAGAGGGCATCAGTATCCTTCTCATTTCTCTTCCAGCATGGCCATATGCTTGATTTAAGGGTAGCTTTCTGAGTCTTCTGTTGGGCAGCTGGAGAACTGCTGTCAGCTTTAGTAAGTGCAGCAGTAGCAAAAGTCCAGGAGATAGTCTCACCATTTCCTGCTACTTTGCAAAATCAGTATCAGATACGGGAACAATTTTCTGGACTGCAGTAAAAACAATACAAACTTTCTGCGGTCAGATGTCAAGTAAGGATAATTTTAAGAAACACTTTGCCAGTAAGTGCTTTCTATCACTGATAAACCTCTTTATCATTTTTTATAGCATGCGGCATAGTGTAAACAGTAGATAGGATCACCTTTAGACTAGTGTATGTGTTGTGGCTGACTGTGGCTTGATAAAGTGCAGGAGGCATGGAAAAAGGCAAGGTGAAGAAAACAGGTTAGATATAGAAGTCAGCAGAACTTCAGTTTTGTCTTTTACATAAAGAGGCCAAAAGTGTCATGGTGTTAACACAAGGCAGGTACAGAGTACAGTGATGATGATGATGTTAAAAGGGCAAGTGCAAACATTGTGTCTAAAGAACAGAAAATACTGAGACAAAGTTTCCCATGAGATTTGCAAAAATACAAAAAGCCAGACAGAAGAGAGTTGGCTGCTTCCAGTGAAAGTCTACAGAGAAAGCCATTGAATAAATTTATGGGAATAGCTGAGGGCATAGAGGAAGATCAGTGCAAAAACCAAGGAGATAAAAATCTATGAGGTAGGTAGTGGTAAGACATGAGGGAAATCTTGGATGGAATAAGCATTTGAACATTCAGTTTTTAAATTAGTTGAATAAACCATCACCAGTATTCTTATTTGCCAGCATTTCAGATTTGAGTAGCCACACTGCACTAAGCAGTAGTCAGCACCTGGCAAAGAAAACATGGACCTTGTCAGGTATAAGAACAAACATCTGCTGTGACCCTCCTCAGGAGTAAAAATCTAGCTCACAAAGTATGAAGGGAAAAATTAGTGACCTACACAAGTCTCTACATGTTTTATAGACGCATCTCCAAAATGAAATATCAAAGCAGATGCTGAAAGGGTGACATTTGATGTTCCTATAATCTGTCAGACCTATGCTAGCTTGGGGCAAGTCTGTGTACCCAGCCATATTTAACTCATCCTTTACATTAAAGTTCCACTTAAAAATGAGTTCAAAGGGATTAATTGATGGTTACTATGAGACATAAACATACTGAATAAATAGCAGTGAGTATATAATTACAAGCACACCCATGGAACATGTCAGTGACGATTAAGCATGGTGTCCGGTTTATCTCGGCTGTTTGAGGGGCCTGGAAGGCCCGGGGTGGCCTTGGGGCAGCCCGCGTATCGAAGGACGAGAAGAGGCTTCAGTTCTTCTTTCTGGTTTTTATGTTTATTAATTGTTTATCTAAAAGATGTTCTTTCAGCCGAACAGAGATCTGCTCAGCAGTCAGCCATGGGCACACTGTCTCCCTCCCGGGCAGCCACGTATCTTTATACCCTTTGTTACGTATACAATATTTATCATTTTTCCCCAATACCATCTATTCTTATAACTCGATGTAATCTCAGTAATAACCAATCCAAAGGTGTCACCGTGGCCAAAGAAGATGGAGGAGAAGAGGAAGAAGAAGAAGGACAGGACACACCCCAATCCTCCATCTTACTCCTCCAAACCCCCCTGTACATAAATCCTAAACCCTGTGTCTCACCCTCTAATTAACTAATCCCTTCACCATTCACCCTGTGAAGCCCTCATCCTTGTCGTCTCCTGTGTAGGGTTAAAGTCCTGCCACCAGACACTTCTGGCAACATTCCAGGACTCCCAAGACCCCCAAGCTGGTCTCGGAGGCTCAGCATCTCAGGACTGAGATCTTGAGATCCGACAGCATGGTACCCAAATGAATGGATAATTGTTTTATCAAGTTTCTGGAGTCTAATAGAGAGTATGACTAAAGAGCTGCATCTCAGTGGCTAGTCCCTTATTAGGTGCTTGTGTGTACTTTGGTTTTTCAGCTCCTTTGAGGGTGGCGGCTGCCTCTTTTGACTTAAAATAACTGGGATAAATTCAGTCACCCTGTTTTTGATGGGTAACACAATGGGCCTGACTGAGGATCAGATTTAATGCAAGAACCTATCATAGGCCTTATTTAAACATACAGCATCAGTTCTCTGTGATGCATAATAGTTCTTTCATTACCTGGCCCAAAGCAAATTCCAGACTCTAATGATATTTGTGATCTGGCTAGAAATAAGGATGCCTCTTTGCTTTTAGATGCAGTTTAAAGTGCTGTTTTCAAGTGGCTGTGAAATGAATGTGATAAGGACCTGCTTTGAGTTGGCAGTTTGCTCTGAGACAAGTTGTAACAGTCCAGGCAGAGCTGGACAGACACAATTTCCTCACAATTAAAAGAGAAGCATTTTAGCCCAGAAAATAAAGAAATGCTGTCATTTATATGAAAGATGTTAATTTCAGACAATATCAACTGAATCTTAATTGAGTGGATATCAATAAGCAGGTGTTCATAACTGATGGCATTCCTCTCTGGTTTTGTTTGTTTTTTGATTGGAAATGAAGAAAGATTTCTGTACTTGACTTTTTCCATTTGAGATTCCTGGTGAAATGACTTCTTATTGAAGCTGGGAGGCAGTCACTCTGGATTTTTTGAAAATGAGTGACCATAAGAACTGAATCCCACTAGAGAAAGAGAAAGGATAATAATTGATTACTTCAGGGGAAGTTGCCTTAGAATGAGAAATGTAAAATGAATCCTGGGGCAATTGTGTAATCATTATGCTCCTTCCTTGGAGTTTTAACTGGCTGATGCCTACACAGGGGGTGGAAATTTCCACGTATCTGAACCATTTCCTCTTTAGGAAACAGTCCACAACCTGTGGTTTAGTTCTTTATCCACAGGGGTTGCTTAGTGTGAGATACAGATGGAAGATGCACTTTCAAGACTGCTTTCTTTGTACCTTACTCAGCTAGGGATATGGATCCTAGGCTGCTCAGGTTCATCTTCCAATTTGGTGGTGTCTCCTTCTGCCAAGCTTAAGTCAGACTTGTGCCACTTTAGCTGAAGGTATCTTTCCATCAAGTCAGCTCCCACGTTGAAAATCAGAGCCAGCCAGGCCAAGCCAAAAACAATCCATATCGCAATTAGGCTCCTGTACACAGGGATATAGTGCTTGTTGGGGTTTGTGCCTGAAAAATCCAGGAAAATTTGTATATTTATCTTGGCAGCTTTGGTCTGCTAAATATGCATACTCATACACCCCCTCCACTCTTTGCAAAAGTGTATATGTTAATGAGTTTGTGTGATCCATCAGCAGATAGATTTTTTTTTTCATGCCAACTCTCAGGTTAAGCTTAGCACAGTTAGCATGAAATCCCTGAAGCTGAGACTATATAATAAAAATAGCCATATCTAATATTAATTAGGGATGCTCAAAGTCAATGGTTCCTAGCCAAAAACAAAGGAAAAAAAGTCTTGGAAATTAAATGTTGAGTCCATATTTACTGTATGTTACTCAAGAGGCACACAGGGGATCTCAGATGACTTAGCTACAATTTAGTGATTCAGTGATTGCTTTTTGGAGAGTGATGTTACCTCAGTACTGGGATTCACAATAACATGGATAATATGGTAAATGTAGCCATTTTAATTAAGTGGTTACAAGAATCTTAATCCCTGGTTTGGTATTTCCACAGCATGGGCAATCAGTACAGCTGATAGAGTCATGAAACTCCACAGTGCCAGATTCAGCATGGGATTCTTTTTTATCTCCTTTTGGGAAATAGTTATGACCTCTAGGAGAGGAGAGCTATTACTTGTGAATAAGAAACCCTAGTGATTTTAACAAATAAATACATTAGACATAATCTGTTAAGATTATGCATTTGTTCAAATAAGTGTGTGGAAAAATGTGTCTCATGTGTCTCTACCATTATGTTCTCAATCTAGAGGTCTAAAGGCTATGTAATGTCTGTGGGTTTGTTTTCTTTCAGAGGCATCCTGTGGTTGTCAGTAATCTTCTCCCTAAGTACTGATTATTTAATATTTGATATGATTTGTTGTTGGGAATGGTAGGCACTTGCTAAAACAAAACAGTGTTAGGAGAGTGTGGTTCAAAGTCTTAATACTGAAAAAGGAATTTTATTTATATTCCACCTTTCACTCTTGATAACATTTGTACCAGCCTGGACACAGCCACTGTTGAATGAGTGTTCAGTGGCACATGTGAAATAAGTTGGGTGACTATTTGGTTGGCTGTCAAGACAAAAATGCTCATATCCTCTAATACATTAGCTCATTGTTACCAGTCTGGCTGAGCTCACCCTTGACCAGATCTATAATGGAATGGATTATGCTTTATACTAGAGTTATGAATTTCAACAAAGCTCAATCCAGTTCATGCTCTTTTTTACCTACTACATAGTCCCCAAATCCAATGGTGCTCAGGGTGATGAAGGTGAAGTAAAAGCCTTCTCCGTAGCTCCAGCCTTCTACATAACTGAAGACTAATGGTGGGAACACCAGGAAAAGCAAGGTCCCAGTGATCAGGAAGATGACCACTGCCAGTGTTTGAACCACCTGAAAGAGAAAAGGAAGATGGCAGCTATAAGGCATGGAGCAGATGTCTTGTCAAAATTGCTGTGTCTGTTTTACTCTTGAATCACAAACCCACCCCACCTGGGAGTGATGGCAAAAAAAAGATGGATAAGCCAATGCTTCCATGTACTGCAGGCTGAGATCACTGCTTACTCTGCACGTAGATATTGTACCTAAGCATGAAAAAAAAAATCTTAAAATTAGGAAAAAAAGGAGGATTTTTTAAAAACTTTTTGCAATGAGTTTTGTAGAATGGCCCAGTCATATTTTCAGACTTACTATGATGGCCACTGTAATGAAATACTAATTTTATAATTTCAATTCAAGTAGAGATGCTCTTGTAATCAACTAGCTCTTGTCTTTGAGGAAAATCACCACATACTGCATAAGTCATGAAGCAAAGATGGACAAGAACAAATTAGGGATCTTTTCACTATGACTGCTTCCAAAGATTTACAGAGTGGCTGGCAAGAGCTCATCCAAAAATATGTTTGGATGAAACCTAAGAGAAGTCAGTTTGCCTGGTTTCATTTTTAACTTAGAAGTGCTCAGAACAGAGCTGGTTTGTGTTAGCACAGAGCAGATCTGTGTCTCTCAGGACAAACATCTGCCTTCAGGGAGATAAGTTACAATATATGTGATTGTGGTAGATAGGTACAAAGAGTGGTCAGTGGATGGGTCCTGAAGGGATTTTAGGAGTGCACAACTGATGATCAGGAACTTATGGGTTTCCAGGGAACACATTCTGGTGAACTTTTGACTAATGATGTGTGGCCTGATGCAAACTCATTGCAATTATTTAAAAATGCCCTCAAGGACAATCAAACCAGAGAATGATTTTCTATTAATGAGCCTATTGTGACTGGAGGAAAAGGAAACCACTGCTTATGAAGTGGAAGGTCCAGATACCATGTTTTAATTTCTCTCTCTGAATTATCTCACATAAAAATGCTCTGAGCTTGAGAAACATGACTTGAGATGACTGGGTGACTTTGACAAGTCACTTCTACATTATGTGTCATGTCTCTCTAGCTGTGTAATAATATTTGCCTCATTTGCAGAGCAGTTTGATAATTACTAATTGACATGATTATAGTTGATACATAATTCAGTTGTTCTCATTTCATTCCAGTACTGTAATAGAGTTTAATTACATAATAACATTTGCATTACAATGTATACTGAAATGAACCTGCCTTTTAAGAACTCTCTTGTACAAACCTGTAATGTTGGGAACAATAAGTCATGGAAAATGAAGAACTGATTGCAATTAATTTCCCAGAGCATGACAAAATTCTGTTTATAAGAAGATAAAACAACTTCCTTGAATAAACTTTTCAGAGCAAACAAGCAGGTACAGCTCCAAAGCTTTGTCTGATCATAGGAGTCCTGTCAGAAATGTCAATTCAGGAGTGAAAAGGGGAGAAAAAAAGGTCACATCCCTGAGCTGCTATCAGAAATCTCAGGAAAGATGCAGCTACACTAGCATGAAAATCCTTCTGGTGGTAGAGCTGCATGTGTTTGGGGACCGGGCAGAGGTTGTGCAGCTAAAGAATTTCTTGCTGATATAATCCAAGTCTGCATTTGATGGTACCTTTTTAGCTTTCCCATTGTAGATAAAGAATGCAGTGACCCAAGAGACTTTACAAATGTAAAAGAAAAAACTTGTGCCAGAACTTTGAAATGTTTCAACATATCTCACATATCTAATCTCCCTTTTCCCTAACTGAAGGGGTTAATTCATTGAACCTTTTCTCAGAAACATGCACTAACTTTGTAATAAATGACCTTCATGTATTTTCCATTATCAGTGCTTTTCTTATTGAAAAATTTCTGGACTAGTTCAACAACTCACCAGTAAACTGTAAGTAAGGAGGAGTACTTGCATTTTAAGAAAAGAAAAGGAAGGAAATGCTCAGTTGCTGGCACAAACAGGAAAGTTAATTCCAACCAGATCATTAGGCCAATAAAAATAAGTTGCCTTTGCACAGTGTAGAGCTAAACTCTGGACAGATGCTGGCATAGGCTGGAGAATAAGAGCTTGATTTGGTAATGTGTGTGCATGCATGTATTCTGCCAAGGTCACCAGGTCTATAGTTTTGCTGAGTAAGGTTTTAAAAAGGCAAATCTAGGGCCCCTCAAGCAAAAGCCTATAGCTTTAAAGCTATCATAGGTAGATTAAGTGCATCAAGTTCATGATAGAGAGGGCCATGTAACTGCTGTGGTTCACAAAGGAAACCTAAGGTAGCAGCAGCAGCTATCTGAGAAAAGAACTTTAACTAGTTTTAAAATAGTGAAATCCAATGGTATATGAACACTGTACCTGGGCACGCCCTGGCTTTTGCACCCATCTTTCCAGGGTAAGCAGATGAGCATTGAGAGCTTTTCCCAGCTGATTGAGGAAGGCCAGGTTGAGGGGCACTCCAAATAAGGCATAAAACACACAGAAGATCTGCCCTGCCACTGTGCTGGGGGACAGGTTGCCATAACCTGGAAAAAAAGAAGAAAACAGCTACATGAAAAGGCTCTACAGGCAAGCTGCCGGCATCATGGAATGCTCATAAGCCTGGAACCTCAACTACATTAATCTTCAGGAACCTGTGGATCTAGGATTTTCTGCAATTAAATCTGTCTGCAAATTGCTATTGCTTATGATGAAGCCTTTTGCATTCACTACTACTAGCTGAAAATGAAACATGAAAAGTATTACTCTTCCAGGTACTATTGTAACCTTCTATAGGTCTCTGATTTTGTGGTAAGTGTGACTCAGTGCTTCAAAGCAACCCAGAGATGTGTCCATGCACAAAATGATCTTGCCTATACCAAGCAGGCACTCAGCTTTTTTGGGAGTATAAAATACTGTATAGAGAAAAATAACAGGCATAATTGGAAACCAATAGAAAACCATAACCCACAGTAGCTGATTGTCTTGCAGGTGTATTCTGTCCACTAATTACACATTTCCGGGGGCTTTACAGGACAGTTGGAGGAAACACCAGTTTTTAAGGAAATAGAGAACCTCACCTATAGTGGTGACAACAGTTCCTGCAAAAAAGAAGGAGTTGCTGAAGTCCCAGTTACTGGGATTTGTAGAGTTTCCTTCTGGGTTGACCCCTTTTTCCCATGCTTCCATGAGGACCTGAAGCAGAAAAGGTCAAAGGAGCAGAGATGAGGAAGAATGTCAGAAATAGAGATAAGTAAATACTGTTTTCCATCTTGAGCAAGCAGAGTGATAAACAGTGTAGATAACAGGATAGACTTGGACTAAAAAGAACTTCTGCTGACATGGCAAAACTTGGAAACAGAGCTGGTCAGGAACTTGAACTCTTGCTACAGGAGAACAGTCATTAAAGTGTGATAGGCTCCCCAGCTAGATGAGATCCAAGGGGAAGGAGGTGGACAATTCCCCAAAGTGATCAAACTGGGAAAAAAAATAAAGTTGTGCCATAAAAAAGAATGTGGTTGCTCTTCTCTCCTTCTGTAATCTAGTAATCTCATTCAAGTTTTTAATTTAGGCATGTGTAAATGTATAGTTGTGTCTATGGGCAGGGGCATGAGGAACATGCTCATTTCTGTTTCCTCCATGTAAGTGCTTGTAAGGATGAATTACTATTTTTGGCTATGACTTCCATATAATTTTCAGTGAATATGAGGCTTCTCCTAGTCTGAAAGATTAATTAATAAAATATTCTCTGCTATTCCAGACAGCTCTTACCAAAGCAAAACTACAGTGTGCCAAAAAATTAACATTCCTACATCAAATATCCTGTCAATTTCCTTAATAAAGATTGTGTCCCTTTGCTGTCCCCAAGGATTTGTCTGTGGGAGATTGGTTTCCCTCTGCTCAGTGGTTGGGGTTTTTAGAATCCCCTTTTTTATCACACACCTTACAAAAGCTAAGTCACAGCCTTTGTATTTTTGCAAAATGCCTGAAGGAATTACTTGTTCATCTCTTCAAAAACTTTGTATGATGCAAGATGAACAGGAGTCAATAGCAACCCCAGCTTTAGCTGGTTCCAGGAGTATGAGACCCAAGAAGATACTCTTTCTTGATTCAAATGGTAGCCACTTCCAGAAAGATTGCTTTTCTAGTGAAAGGTACCTGATTTTGGACAGGTTCTGCAATATTAACTGATTTGTACTGGTGGACTGAGTATATTAAGTATAGTAGCTAATTTGATTCCTTCAGTAAAAATCCTGTAGCATTGGTCAAATTTATCAGAGGGCTGCTGGACATCATCATGTGTGATCTCATGACTGAAGTGTCAGCGGAGCTTATTTTCAATATGACAAAGAATTTTGCATTATCCATTAAAAGCCTTTTCTTAGAATGAGAAGAATTCAACATGTCAGATTTTCTAGAGTCACTTATTTCATTTGCTGCTTAGAAGAAACACTCAGAAGCTACTGAGGTGTGAGTATTTTGAAATAATCACAGGTTTAATTTACTCCTGTAAGGAACACTTGACAGTTCTATGCATTTCAATGCACAAGAGTTCACAGGAGTTATATTCACATCATGAGAGCCAACACAAATGAGTAAGGCAACTTTAAATATTGAACCTTTTAGACACAGTCTGACAAGGCCAGATTTCTTGGTGTAATTGATGCTGTTAAAATACAATCCCATGAAAGAACTCCGTGAATGGAATGGCATCCCTGTGCCCAACAAACAGGTTCCTGTGGGACAGTTATAATGACTCCAGACTGCTTTTACCTACAGCTCAGGTAAGGGTTATGGCAGCTGCTGAATGGTTGGTGAACATTAGCTGTTGTCTTTGGGAGAGAAGTTGTCGGTATGTAAAAGCAATGTGCTGTAATTTACAGTAAGAATATGAAAGCTACATTAAGCTATAGCAGGGTGTGGAGAGAATAAAAACTGCCTGCTGTTTCTGCTCCTGTCCCCCTGCCAATGCACATTGCAGCCAACTGTGGTCATAGATAAGGATTTTGTCCTTTTGGTCTGTATTTATGTCACATCCTTTGAGACAGAAAAAGTATGGACATGATCAAAACACAGACTCCTTACTCAATGCATCTGTTTCTCAGTTATGCTGTCAGACTGGCATAATTTCCTGACCAAAGTATGCCTACCAGAGATGCATTAGATAAAGGAATTTGGATTTGCTCTTTCCCAAAGCTCCAGGCTGCTCATGTTCGGAGCTGCACCTCAGAATCATCCCCCAGCTAGGTAGTTTTAGCTGTGCAGAACCAATGCAGTTTATTGACATGAAATTATAAGAATTTGTTTCAATCACAATAGAGTCAAAATTTAATGAATTATGAGTGAAAATAGATATGCCAAGAAAAATCTGTGTTGAATGCCACATTGTAGGATTTAGGTTTAAAGAATTAAGGCATTAAGACAAGACATTTTATACTTGTTAACTGAATAGACTGAGCCTGACATGATGAACAGGCCTCCTTAACCATATAGTTAAAACATGCAGAGACACAACTGCTTTTCTGTATTAGAGATTTAATATGGGAAGACTAGTGTCCTCTAATATTAATAAGAGTTAGACAAATCTGTTAACAGGTCTTTTGAGCAACATCTGGGTCAGAGAGTCCCTGCACTTACATATACCTTGAGGACTACAAAGTCTGAGTGCTCTGAAGCTTGGTGCATTGTAGATGATTTGGTGCCCTCAGCCGGTTTTGTCTGGAACAGCTTACAAG
Source organism: Zonotrichia albicollis (assembly GCF_047830755.1). Classification (NCBI taxonomy): domain Eukaryota; kingdom Metazoa; phylum Chordata; class Aves; order Passeriformes; family Passerellidae; genus Zonotrichia; species Zonotrichia albicollis. The sequence goes on along the minus strand of NC_133821.1, from coordinate 40,900,271 downwards.
TGAAATTGTGTTTAATTCAGCAGAGACACAGCAGCAAAATGTGATTCTCTGAGTGGCACAGCAGTGAACCAAAGAAAAGTCCACTGGAGTCAGAGAGAGAAGAATCTGGTACGTGTGACCTCCTCTAATGTTTTGAGGGTAGTGAAGATTTAAATAAACCTTTCAATCCCATAAAGTATCACAGTTAGGTTTAGAATGAGAATCAGGGTTTTCACCTCTGCAATCACTATCAGAGAGATAAGGGAAGGACAGGTAATATTACCAAGTCACGAAGGTGAAAAAAATAGACATGTTTTTAGGTATGTAAGTTCTTGAAAGCTCTAGTCATTTTCTGGCACATGTCCAAGGTTCCACAAGTAACATATCACAGTATTAGTAATCAGAACATTGGCTTTGTAGATGTAAAGGTTCAGGTACCTTTTCTACCATTTCTGATCTGAACTTCGCTGTTCGCTTAAATCCATATATGAAGTCTGGGCTTTTTGTTGACCAAAATCTTATACCTTCATGGAAGTCCTCTGACTTGAGCAGTACAAATTGAGTTTTTATCAGTTTTAACAACATGGTAGAAAGAGTTCAAACTGTTTAGGCACCTAGCTTTGCAACTGGGTATGTTTTGAGCACAAAGAAACTCAAGGATTCAAGAGTTCAAAGTTCAAGGATTTCTGCACAGTTCTTGCACTACCTATTATGAGAATATATCTATAATACCAGGAAAGGTATAGTAATTTACCTCCAGCCAGTTTTGAGGAAAAGATTAAAATGTAATTGAAGTTGTCATTAACTGACAACCCATATTGAACAAAAGCCCTTTATCTCTTATAAGCGATAGATAACACAGCTTGTGATGATTGACTTTATCTTTTATTTAGGCCTGGAAGGGCAGGACTGCCTTCAAAAGGTAGTAGAAAATTTCACAGAATCACAGGGTTGGAAGAGACATCCAAGATCATCGAGTCCAACCCAGCCCTAACACCTCAACTAGCCCATGGCACTGCATGCCACATCCAGTCTCTTTTTAAAGACATCCAGAGATGGTGACTCCACCACCTCCCCAGGCAAACTATTCCAATACTTTGTCACCCTTTCTATAAAAATTTTTTTCCTAATATCCAACCTATGTTTCCCTTGGCACAGCTTAAGACTGTGTCCTCTGGTTCTGTCAGTTGTTGCCTGCACATTGTTGTTTTTAGTATGAAAGGGCAGAATTTGCACAGGTTTGGACTGGAGAACCTTGGAAGGGCAACCTACTTCTTTAGGTTTGATTCTTATTTTTTGGTTCCCATGCATAATTCCCAGTGATATTTAATGAGGGAGATGATGAGAGAACCATGAAGTTGAAATTATTGCAATGTAGCACAAGTGCATCACTAGATGCACTTAGATTTTGGGAGTTCATGACTGTGGAAAGAAACAAGTTCCATAGATCAAGATAAGGAAGTACATGAATAGGCTTGAGTTATTTATAAAGTTAGATATTTAATATCATGGACAGCTGATTGGTTTATACCATGCTAGGCTACTTGGCCCTGATAGTATAATTTCTTCTAATGAAAATAATACTTGAGCCAAAATAATGGGAACCCTTTCCTCTTACCTGTACAAACTGCTCCAGGGCTTGTCTGTCCAAGCATGTGTAATTCTGCAGGAACTTGAGCTTTTCCAGCTGGAACTGGTCCCGAAAATGTGTTTCTGCCTGCTTCTCCAGCAGCTGGAACACCATAGCACCCAGGAGGAGGTAAAAGAGGTACCCCAGTAGCAGCAGTGGAGTCCAGCTGATCTGCCGGCTGTGCATGGTGAGGAGGGGCATGCTGCTGATCGGCCCTTGCCAGTCCCTGCTCAGCACTTCATAGGTTACTGTTCCAGGATGTGACCTACCCAAAACACCAGGAATCACACGACCATGTTCCCAGCTACTGCCCTGGAGAGTTTTTCAATAAAACATCAGAGTATCAGGGCTTACAAAATGAGACTAACAGAGAAATTTTATCCCTCCACATCTGTTCTCTATCCAAAATAAAGGGTGAACATTTATAGCTTAATAAGACTGTGAATCATAGCGTCTTTCTTCTATTAGCTCTTATCCAAAGATCTCCATCGAATGAATAAAGCCCTCTGAGGATGGTATTAGGATAGTCTCTGGGAAGCTGAATCAAAGTTGTGTTTATATGACTTACCTTAGGTCATATGAATATAGAGTCACAGATAGACTCTTAAAATCTTGATAAATAAAGCCTTATTCTAAACACTAGACTTCTCTACAACAAAATGCTCTAAACTCTCTAATTACAGCAGACTCCCCACAAAGAAAAGTATGGAGCTGAATAAATGGAAAAATCAATAGCTGCTGTCTGTACCATACCAACATTGCTGGCACCAGTAAAACCAGCATGGTGAAGCTTAAAAACATCCTGAATTCAACTTGGTCACACAAAAGAACCTCTTTCTTTTCTAGTCCTAATAAGATCAGTCCTCTCACTGCCTCACCTACTGCTCCTGAACCCTGTCAAATTACTCCACCCTGTAGTTCACAGAGTTAGAGAATAAACCACTCATGCCTACTGCCTTCAAGTCTCTATATTGCCCTTTTAATCCAAATACTTAAGGGGAAGGAGGGCTTATGTTTAATCATTAGCTAAAAAAGTATCAGTTTCACTCATGGGAGCCTTAATAATTATCATGCACAGGAAATGAGCTGGGCTTGCATTTTTTTCTGTAGGAAGAGCTTTATGGCAAATGTCATCTGTCACACTGCTTCTGAAAGAAAACAAACACAGACACACACACACACATGAAGATGGCCAGGTGGCTAGGGCTGCAATTTTCTTATTATACTCTCTTACAGTTAAAATGTTCTGGATATAGATATCCCTAATTTGCTTAGCATTCATATAGTTTTACTCCTATCTTGTGGTAGTGGTAGTGCTCATAGAAAAAGACTGAAAAAATTATTTAATTCATATCAATATCTGGTTTTGGGAGTATCCCTGGACTTACCATTTGTTCTGTGCTCACAACCTGGGGCCAGCCATCATCCAGAGGAGGATGGCTGACCAGCAGCAGAAGGCCACTTACGACTCTGAAAAGTGAAAACTATTGTGGATAATTCCAAGGAGACCATCCTGGTCTTTGGGACTGCTCTGTCAGTGTGAATAGGGGAACTGAAAGATTTCCATAGGGAAGTGCCATGTGTAAGGACTCAGAGCCTTGGTGGTCTGGCATTTCTTTTCAGCTGAAAAACCGAAACATTTGGGAGATAGAAGTTATAGTAGCAGTGATATTACTAAGCACTGCAACAACATTATGAAGCAAACTGATCTGAATCAGCTGAGACATCCAGCTTATTATCACTGATGTTGTTCAGGGCTAAGGATGACATCTACGTACACAGTATCTAACAAGAACATCGCTCTTGTGTCTGACTTCCATAACTAAAAGGTGCAGCTTTTTATTCCATTCCCAGAGCAATGATATGGGTAGACAAGCCTGGGATATTGCACTAGCAGGGCTGTCTCTGGTGGGAGATCCAGGTGTTGTGCTGTTGGTAGGACCCATGCCTACCAGGCCAAGAGAATGCCAGCCTACTGGGTTTCTGGAATGGATGCAAACTATGGAATTGCACACAGCTGTGCTGGGACAAATTTTCTCAGTTGGAGTAAATTTCACAATTAAGGGTATGAAACTATATAATATAAATGAACAAATACAGCATATAATCAGATTTTTTGCCCCCTTCTGTTCTTTCAGTCCAGATGAACAAAGCATGCCAGTTGACAAAGTTGGCAGTATAAATTATGCCTTAAGAAAAAATGTCTGCTAAGACTTACTTTTGGGATCTTAATTTTCCAAGGTTTTGAAAATTGAGTCACTAACCTCATCAAAGTATGCTTATTTCTATAACACAGTACTTCCTACTGGTTTGGTTCTTTCCTCCTCTAGTGTCAGGCTGCAATATAGGAACCAAATAAAGCCCGAATCTGTTCAGCAGCCCAGAAATGATGTCTTGTCACAGGAAAAAAGAAAACCCAATATATACATTTTGAAGTAAACTGAAGACTTATGGTTTTTGTGTGAGTTCTGAATCTGGAAGAGAGAGTTCAGCATGGCTTACCACATCAGAAATTAAATTTAGCTTCCAGGTAAAAAGACATCATATACAATGTGCTGAAACAACAATACTAGCAAATCACTTTATATGATATGATGACAAAGCATACTCTCTAGTCTTAACTTCACTTGTTGCTTTTCTAATGCTCTTCTGATTACAAAATAAAAAAACCCCCTGAGTTCACAAACTTTAGGAATAAAAAATGCAAAATGCAAAAACTTTTTAATAGCAGCTGAACGTAGAAGTAGACTGTTCTTCCAAGGTGCTGCTTTTCAGTGCTCCTTGACAATATAGAATGCAAGAGTGCGTCTGGTCTCAAAACTAGGGAATGACTTCTCACAAAACATATTTTGAATCCAGGATTGGGCACAATCTCCTTGATTACTCCTTCACTTGTCTTTCTTCCTCAGTGTGACTGACCCAATAGGATCCAGCTTTTCCCCACAGAAAATCTGAGCCATTCTGGAAATGACAGATACCAAAATGACATCCTGGCTTACAATATACATAATAATCACTTTTCATGTATTACTTGGAGCAAATCAAAGGATTCAATGTTCTCTAAATGCTTTACCTATTGTTTCTTACAGCCCCTAACAAATCTTGAATATGGATAGATGCGAAATAAAAGATAGGCCAAAAAATAAGTGACATGGTTTCCTCACATTCCTCACTGGTTTTCAAAAGACAGAAAAAATACCACTGTGATCAGAAGTTTTATTTACATCAACACAAATAAGCTGTTTCTAAATTAAGTAATAAAATAAGTTGAAAGATATCTTGACTGATCCTGTTATTATCAAATTTCTGATGGAGAATTATTTTTGGACTAGTTCTTCTGGTAGAAATGTCTCTGTACAGAACTAGTTGACAAAGTGGATGCAAAGATCTGGGGATTCATTCTTTCTAATCATTTCAGCCAGAACAGTTTCTACTGAAATTAAATACTGAATTATTTTAATTAGTAAATACTGAATTATTTTAATAATTCAGTAATTTTAATTAGTAAATACTGAATTATTTTAATTAGTTTTGGTCTTTGAATTACTTTTAAAATCTGTACTGCAGAGAAGAATTAAGGAAATTATTTTAGAACCATATTAAATATAAATAAGAGAACCACTGAATTTCTTCAGGCATGACAGTTTAATTTGCTTGTCTTATAGATGGGATTTCAAAGCAAACATTGAAGGAAGTGAAAATATTAAGAAAAAAAATAAGAAAAAGATTGTTTAACATTGATTAAAGCAACAATAAAAGTGATTAATATGAAATAAAATGAAACCAGTGGTTTGATTGTTGTGGTTATTAAAAATTCACTTTGAAAAGACAAACACCTTCTATATAGAGCTACCAAATATGCTATATGTAACAAGGCATTTCCAGATGTTCATCTTCTTGGCATCCATATTCACCAGCTGCATGTTTGCAGCAACATTTATAAGATTTTAACATTTTATTATGTTGAAGTGCTCTCAGTTTATACTAATAACATAAGATACTTTGCATCCCATGATTGATTAAACAGGTAAGAATATACTACATTAGATACTTACACTGTTACACGTGTGAACCTCATTACTCCTCTTCAAAGCTTCTTTCTTTAAAAAACACAGGAGCGACAGAGGGAGATTGAGTTAGGGCATGTCCATCTTCCAAGAAAGAGAAACTCAACATAAGGCTATGCCTTTTTCTTCTTGGAGCTCTCTGGAAAGCTGCAGTGGCCAGGAAGTAGTGAAATGCCCAAGCCAAAACCTGGTTATCTCACGGGTTTCAGTAATGAAGGTTCAGACTGTGTACAGAACCCTGGCAGATTCAATATAAATGAGAACAGATCCTTGGCCTTTATTATAATCTGGGTCATATCCCAACCCTCCCAGAAGCTACCATGCTGTAACGCAGCAGAGGACATGCATCTTCTTCTGAATGTAACTATATAGAAGATTGGAAATATGTTGAAATAAAAGATGAGATGATCCACAATGCCTGGCATAATTAATCCCAGAAATATCTGTATGGGATCTAGCATTCTAGAGCTACTTCCTCAAGAAATCCTCACCAAAAAAAGAAAAAACAAAGATATTTGTGTTTATTCTGGTTGCAGATAAATAAATAAATAAATATGAACTTTGAACCCAAGTCAACTAGATAGCATGTGAATTGACTGAAGTGAGATGTGCATGAGGAACGCCATGCTTAGCAATGCTGTTTTACAGGTGGCCTACAGAGGATTCAAAACCAGGATAAATGTGGGCCACTGGTTGTTTCTTCAATGTAGCAAATGCTTGGGTTATTTCAAATTAATCTTAAAGTTATATGAAGAGAGATTATTAAAAGAAGGAATTTTGCTTGTCTGTGGCCAAAAAACAATTCTGGAAGCAAAAAATGCTTTCAGAAAACCACACAGACCTTAGATAAGAGATTCAGAAGCCCACCAGCACCTGACGAAAGGCAATCAAATGCTGGAGCTTGGTTTTGACAGCGTGGCTTGTGCAAGGAAGAGAGATAATGACAAAATGAAAAGTTCTGGCTAGACATAAGGGAAAACCTGTTTGTCATGATGACAGTCAAACATTAGAATGAATTGCTTAGAAATGCCATGTGGTCTTCATTCTTGGAGGTTTTCAAGAGCACATTGAACAAAGCCCTCAGCAGCTTGGTTTGATCTTGTAGCTCAAGCTTTTTTGAGGAAGAGGATGGATTAAAGATCTGCTGAGATAATTTCAACCTGAATTTTCCTGTGAACACAAAACACAATTTTTGAAGACACGAGCAGGTTTTTCTTTTAAAAAAAGAGAATGCTTTATGCATTAGACTATTATTTACTAAATGAGCTATCTTTTTTTCCTCACATGATCTTATGAAAATTTTCAAAATATGCAAGAAAGACTTTCTATTTTTTTTTTTTTTTTGTATGGCTTTATATATTTATACTGCTTTCTATTACTGGATGCAGTTTTGTCAAAGATCTTAAGTGTCTGGTATAATCTTAATCTTAGACCATTTTGCCAATCAGGTACTACTTTGTTGACAGTGATTGAATTTTACACCAAATTTATAATAGAGTAAAAAAAGGCTAGAGAATTTTGAAACAGAAGAGTAAAGAATTCTTTTCTCTCTGTGAGTGAGATGTGTGGCAAACAGAGAACAGAATACTGAATCATCAAGTAGTAGCAGCATCACATAACTCATACGAAGATAGCGCTGAGATCCTTCTTTTAACCAGCTACTTAAAGCCATTGGAAATGCTTCAATGTCAAAAGGAAGGAGATGTTGGACCAATGATTCTCTTTCAGCCACTTCAAATAAATTCACCACAATGGGTATTTCACTGGAAACAAAAAAAGGTGGTTGCTTGACCCAGCAACATTTTGTAACCTGTGGCTGTTCTCCAGCTAGCAATGCTGAATGGAAGCAGGAATGTGGCCTGCTCTCCTCAACAAAGCTGCATGAACAATAATGCAGAGCATATTTAATACAGTATTTATATATAAAAGAGTGAGAAGAAGAAAAATAATGACAGACATAAAAATTTTGGAAGAAGGACATTTTAATATAATCTCCAACAAAGCAGACATATAAAAGGGAGAAGGCCTGTGGATTTTTCAAATTCTGACCAAATCCTTGAACTCTTCTCAAAGCAAGAGTAGATCTGACTTTTATTTCAGTTTGCACATACTAAATTCTACTAAAGTTTACCAATTTATATGGTATCAGTGTTGACTTTGCAGAAAATTAAAATGCAAAAAAGGTACAACTTTAATATTTTTGAACTGATTACATATTAATTGTTAATTTGACAAACATCTTCTGTGGGTTTGAACACAGCAATTCACCATCTACTTCTGTATAATTATGAATTTGACAAAGAATTAAGTATCAGCATGTATATAAAGAAATATACATCCTTGAGAATATGTGCCTTCTGCCAATATATTGTTTTATTTTTATGTGACCAACCCATACACTTCTAAATGCATGACTATAAGATTGTCACTAGCATGAAAAATGACAGCTTCAATATGGTAGTATGTCTATCTAAGAGAAATAGATTGTACTTTGCATTGCAATTTTGATTTTAATTTGATGTGTAAAACAAATTGCTTCATAACTGGACATTATGCAATAAAATAGTACCAAGTCAATAGTGAAATTACATTGCATATAAGACATAAATGCATTTAAATTTTCACATTTCATTGGTGTTTCAGAATAATAGGCTTTGTTCTGTTTAAAGCCTATTTAGTGTAGTTGTTTCTTCTGAAACCTGTGTATTCTGGGAGAGTATGCATTTTGTACAACATTTAATCCATTCTGCACAACATTTAGTCCATTCAAATAAAAAGAAAACAGCTGGGAAATTTTGAGCTCTAGAATTACTTTCTAAAATACATTTGGTCTTTATTACAATGCGATCTCAATATTCTAATAATCTGATATGAAAATTGTTATTCCTTGAGGGGGAAAAAATCTCAAATGAAATTTTATGGAATTTTGTAACCCATTCACTGTTATTGAATGGATATCTCTTGATGTTCAATAGGTATAATTAACAAAGCCTCATGTGAATCAATGCAAAAAAACCCTACCAGCAGTAATAAACCTTTCCCAGATTAAAGATGCATAAGAGCATTAATACATTAGATAATTTTAACATTTAGAAATGTATAATGAATTCTCATAAACAAACATGTTTGGCAAACTCCTGACTAGTTGTTTCAGTTTTGTTAATCTTCATGCAAGATGAAGATACTGAGTGCAAATACTCAAATATCTATTGTCAGAGAAATGGATTTTGCTGTCAAAGACAATTAAACGTGTACATCTGAAGTACTTACTTGTACCTGTTTCTAAACAGAAGAGGAAGGGAAAGAATAAAGGTCTCTCCCTGTTTCTAAAAGGAAATACTGGACTCTGACAAGAATTTCATTTGTTCCCCAAACCTGAAAGGAGATAAAAAAATACATTAGACTACATTTCAGGTTGCATTGTCAGTTTTAAAACAAATTTCAGAAAGACAAAATAGAAGAAAGAAAAACAAATCCTTTAATTTAAATCTTTAAAGACACAAAAATAATTCATCTACTCTGCTGCATTTTCATTTCTCTACCCCAACACTGAACATGGCATCAGAAGCATGTTTGCCGAGTAGCCCTTTTCTAAAAAGCTTTCCAGTGTAGTGATTACAGTGCTGCCACAATCCCAGCAAGACCCTCTGAATGTACCTGCTTTAATTCTGCTCTGTTTAGAAAGCACATGGTAATAACCAACAGTCCCTGAGGTAACCTTTACTGAGACCTCTCATTCCCACCCCTGCATTACTGTCACTAAGGAAATTGAGCATTCCCATGCTTTCCATTTAGGAAACTTATTTTCCACTCTGTTGGCTTCTGCACACATTCCTCCCCCGCAATGTATAGTAGGGCCCCCAGCTTGCTTCTAAGATACTAATACAACAGTTTGAAAGGGTCAGGATCAATAAAGGAAAGAGCAGCAAGGATGTTGACAGTTTTTAAGCCCAGCAGACTTTGGCTTGGCTGACCCTATGCTTCCTCATGCTTCCTGCAGGGCACTGTGTGTGTAACAGCCATGCAGAGAGTGAATACATTTGCATGCAAATGTAGAAAGGATTGTTGAACATCTCAGTTGAAGAAACTTCGGTAAGGAAGTGACAGAGCACTGAAGGGGGACTCAGCACACTTAGATTCTGTGTGGAAGTGTCTGACTCAGCTTAATGGCTCTGGGCAAATAATTTCTCTTGTTTTTCATATGTTTGAAATTTCTCAAGGAAAAATTATATGATGGATGACACAGTGTTTTTCTCCCAAAGTTTGAAGTGAGACTACATTCTTCTTCTACTTTTCCTCTCTACCTAACTCTACATCTGAGAGTTTTATTTTGTGGGGTGGGAATGGGGACATCATAGCCCCCATCCCTGTCCCCTAAAAGAAAACCCTCTAGTTCTCCTGCTTTATCTTGCTAAATTAGAATTTACAAACTTTATTTGCTCAATGGTTCATGCTGTGAGCGGCTCTATCCCTTAAATCTGGAAGGTTTTGCCTTTCCTTACAAGCAAGAAAAGCCTTTTTTTATCTGCTAGGTTGACTTCAAATCCTTCTCAGAATTTGCTGCTGAGCAGTCTCTTGTCTGTGACACATCAGGTCCCTACACGTTTGCTGATCTGATAGAGCCTCTTTACATTTTTATTCTCCTGCTTATACTTGGCAATTTGTTGAGTCATCCAGCCCTGCACTACCAGGAAGATCAAATGATACTCCATTTCTTTTTCATCTACTTAGGGCAGCTCATTTTGTCTGACTGAAATTCAGAATAATTTTAAAAGTGTTGACTGTCCTTTGTTCCACAAGAATACCGTTTATGACTTGGGGTCTAAATAGTTGTCAATGTTGATAATGTCTAGTCCCTTCTGAAACTGATGGATGATGCCAGGTGATAGCCACTGGCTGAAAACAATCAGGATGGAAAAGGCATTTGAGAGAGACATTCTTGATATGGAGTGATTTAGGAGATGATGATAGGATAAGACATGCTCTTGTTAATTACATTACTCTACATCACACATGAAGTTAGATTTGGGCCTTCTGAAGGCCTGAAATATTTGTTGTAAGACATTTACCTCTAACTTTCTTTTGATGAGCTGCCTATAAATCCAGTTTAATTTCATTTGCAAAAGAAACCTGACCACAGCTTTTCTAAATAAAGACAAAAGGGATCCCAAAGCCTAAGTGTGCTAAATGTTTGCTTTGGATGAGTGTAGGGAGGTTGTTTTTTTCAGCCAGTGTGTGTTTACCTGACAGTTTTCTGATAAGCAGTGTGATACCAAAGCCCCACTTTGTGACAATGCTAACACCATCTGCCAGGTGCAGATAGCTTGTTGAAAAATGCTGTCGTCAGCACTGAAGTGCTGATGGAAAGTTATTGCTTCAGTAACCACTAACATGCTCATATTCTGTCTAATTGGTTGCTGCCACTAAAAACTATTATTCAGGGAAAAAAAAAAAAGGCACAGGTCATTTTTCTTTGTCATAATAAATTTTAGGTTACCTTGGACTGCCACTATTGTTTATTTATTGCTTTCTGCTTCCTGCCAATTTTACTTATCTACACTCTAGAGTGAACTTTATTACCTTCCTATGATTGCTCTTGGTACCTGATTCGATGACAAATACTCATAGAAATTTTCATTAGACCTTGACATAGTGAAATACCTGTTAAGGATATTTTCTTTTCCAGGCACAGTGGGCCAGTCGGCCTCCTGAGTGAGGGGTACAGTGCAATCATTTGAGTTATCTTTATTTGCTTTCAACTGTTACAACTAAATTTGTACCAGATGAAAACCAGGGCACACAGTTTAAAGAAAATCTATAGAGAAAAATTTGGATCATCAAGGAACCACATTCAAATGCATTTGCTTAAGGGTAAAAGAATATACTGTGCTGGTTGCACAGCCATGTATGCCCCAGACATTCACTGATGGTGGCTTAGTAAAACATAGAGCCTTCACAGTTTTTCACTGCAGCATTGAGCCACTTAAGAAATACATGTGAAGAACCTCAAGTGTTCAGAACGGATGAGAACATAATGTAATATAACTGAAGCCAGAATCAGTTTTCACTTGCATCAGTGTAATGTGGACTAAAGCTATTTTGACTTCAAAATGCTGTACTGGAGATTTTGGTTTGGCTTTCTATATTTTGGCAGGATTTACCTTTCTTCTGGAGGATGTTCTGTCTTGCTTTAATGAAAGCTAGGATGTCAGCATCAGCCTGGCTGTCTCCAGTCAGAGGAATAGATGTACTTGAACTTGGTGGAGTCCTGAAATAAGAAAGCATGCTTGTGAACTCAAGGGAGTAAGTTAATTTTTCTCCTCTTTTTTTATCATAAAGGATTTTATTTTTTAGATGCATTGTTAAATATGGCACAGTTTAGCAGAGAATTAATCTCAGAACTTCTTAATGGTCTTATGTAAATTCCTAAGATTAGCCACCATCTCTTTAGTATGGGAAGGCTACTTGCTTATCAGCTATAGACCTCTCACAAATGGTTAAAAATATTCTAGTGCTGAGTCAAAGACTTAATTCCCAAGTGAAAAAGCTTAATGGAGTGAGTTTACCAAGGAAATGATGCATGTGACTATGCCATGTGTTTGCTTGCTTCAGGCTGTTATACATCTGAACAGATCAATAGAATTTTTGCCTACTGTGGGGGAATTAAGTTTTCATACCCAGAAGTAAACAATCACATGGTACTCAGGACATTATTGAATTTGCAGGGAAGTGCCCCAATGAAGGCAGGAATGATGCATCTGACTCCATGTTCTCAGAAGTCTAACTTATTACTTTATTATACTACATTAAAGAATACTGTACTAAACTATACTAAAGAATACAGAAAAGATACTAAATACTGAAAAGATAATAATGAAAACTCATGACTCTTTCCAAAGTCTCAACACAGCTTGGCCATAATTGGCCAATGAGTCAAAACAACTGACACCAGAATCCAATGAAACAATCATCTGTGGGTAAACTATCTCCAAACGCATTCCACATGAGCAAAACATGGGGGAAGCAAATGAGATAAGAACTGTTTTCCTTTTCTCTGAGGTTTCTCAGCTTCCCAGGAGAAAAATCCTGAGTGAAGGAATTTTTTCAGAAAATGTGAATGCCACAGGACATCTCCTGACAGACCAAATCCTTTGTGCTGCTGAATGTCCAGGCCCAGCTGAACTCATGTACCTATGCTGTTAAATCATTGACTTATGACTGTTTTTGACAGATGCTCTGGTGGTGTAAGATGATGTAATACAATGAAGCTGTTCTAATCGGTTGAGAAAGCTAAGAATTTTCACCTGCATCTTTAACCTTATTTAAAGATTGGGAGAGGAGAAATACAGCAACAAAAAATTACAATACAGAAGGACAAGGGGAACTGGAGGGATTTTTTTTTTGTTTTTACATATCATACCTCTGTAATTGTAGTTATTTTTACTGTTCCATACTGACTGCAGCAGTAGGTGGTTTCTATGACCTATGCAGCAGTGTAATATCCTTGTCTTTGTGCTACTAATTAAGTTCTCAGTTGCTGAACCAGTGAGCCAAAATGGAAAAATAAAGAAGAAATTACTCTGAACTTAAAACTACCCTATTTTTTATGTAATTTACAAGGTAATCACAGAACACCAATAAGGGACTGTTCTTGATTGATTTTCATTTACTTAGCAACAATACAAAAAATAAAAACCCACAGTATATTGAGAAGGTACTCTCTAAATTCCATTTTAGCTTCTATTTTTCTTCTGCTTTTCTTAAACCCAAATGCAATTTAAAGCATTAGGTTTTGGGGGATGACATTTTCCATGATTTTTTTCTACTCTAGAAATGGATTGTTTTGGAAAATGAAAGAAAAAAAACAACCTTGTGCTTTCTTCTTACTAAAGCAGTTGGAAAAACAGTAATTTGACCATATTTTTCTAAGGGCATTGATAGCCAGAACTGTTGAGCACAATAAGAATGTAACTTCTGGAAGCAGAGTGACTTGGCGTAATGTTTCAGCAGGAGAAAAGAACTTGGAAATAAACATGGTAGAATAAACAGAGAGGCTCAAAACCCTAGTAGTTTCTGTTAACTTGATAAGCTAATTTTCACAAAGCAGTTCCTCTTTTGAGAAAACATGACATATAACCTTTGCCAAGTCTGAAACGGTTGCCTTTTTATTTTAATAGAATAGTTTGCGGGAGGGAGATTAAAAATATTTTAAAGATAAAATCACAAGTATGAAAAAATCTCTGCCTAGTTTCTGCATTCTACAATTCTTCAATACATACACACTGATTTATCTTATTTTCAAATGTTTTTATTTGCTCTTTCAGATTTCCTTTCTCTGAGAAGGCTGGGAAGGCACAGTCATGAATATTCATAAATTTATCGAGGAAAAAGCTTCAGGCCAAACACGAAACCACCTTTGTAATACTGATGATGCAGCAGATTGGTGTAAAGCTATGTGGCAGCCTGCAGTTGGTTTGGAAGTTAGAGGAAAATCTGCAATTTATAAATTTTTTTATTTTTATATTTCAAGGAGACTGTTTTTGAATAGATGGATGGAGGATTGTGAAGGCATTATATGATTTTGTACTTTGCTCTTTCCTCTGAGCAGCTAAGGTATAGTTCTTACCTTGTTTTTAAAGTTGGGCTACCAGAAGTGACTGAATTGTTTTTCACAGGTGGATCTTCATTAGGGCTCTCTCTACTGGTGTCTGCAAAACTGAATGGGAAATGAAGAAATGAAGGAAAAAGAAGGAAATAAAAGAAAATAGCCCTTGTGTAGGCAATATTAATACATACACTAACTCAGTATGTATGAGTGTAGAATAGAAAAACATCTTTTGTTTTTCAAAATTTAAAATCTATGTAAAACACTTGTTTACTGAAAGATTTTCATTTTAATCCATATGATGATTATGTTTTTGTAGAAAATGTGGCTATGAAAGAATGACAAATACCTTCACAAAAAATATACTTTTAGTATTTGCCTACTAAGCCAGACTTGTAAAGCACTTTGATATATATGACGTACAGTTTGTAATGGTATATTTAGTTCTTAAACTGAGTATTAGCCAAGTGAGGCCCTTGCTCATTTTCTATTCTTTCTTTAGTCAGGCAAAGTTGTTACCAAAATCAGCGAGAGACTGGGTAAAAACTCAGTGAGGACTTTGGGATGGGGCTTGTTGATGATAGCCAAATATATTGCAAACAGCTGCTGTGCATTCCTGCCTCTGCAGATATCATTATCAAGGAAGCTCACTGTTGGGGAGACGGTTTTCCACCACTGGATATCTAGAGACTCTCTGCTTTTCTTGGGAGTTGCACATACTGCCAGATCTGGTGCCAATCTTAGAGTGGAAACAGTAAATTACTCAGTGTAAGGATTTTTCCAGTAGATGGCAGGATTGGCAAGTTCTTGCTTTTCTAACTCTGCAGTAGTTTGTTCATTGTTGGCTGATGAATTGATATTTCTGGCAGAGAACTTGAAAAGGGAAAGAAATTTATTACTAAAATTTTACTGTGTTACACTGTGCCAGGTTCAGTTTTGCAGCAGATATTGTGCCCAGGAGTATAAGTCATTTGCAGCTGAACAGCTCCAGGTTTGCTGAATGCTCTTTAACTCCTCGAGTTCCACACCATTCACACCTGCCTAATTCAACTAAAGCAATATCTTCTTTAATGTCAATAATATTCTGTACTTTATTACATCTACATATTAAAAGAGCTAGAAAGGATGTGTGATGTTATTAGCTACTATGTGGTTCAACAATATCTGGGAACCTTATATTGTCATTCTGCTTTAGGATTTCCTGAACATTTTTTCCACCGATTTGGCAGTTCTTAAAAATGAAGTGATTTAGTGTTTTAAATTCAGTTTTCTAAAAGGCCTCTGTGTCTGTGCCCTGAGATACTGAGGCATCTAAGTCACATAACCGAGGTTTAATAAATTGCTCCACATCAACTGAACCATAGCAACCATCCCTGACTCTATTCTTAGCCTACAAGAAACATAAAGTAATGTGACTTAATGTGATTCTTTTTTATTACTTTTTTAAAATTAAAATAAGCATCTTTGCTTTCTCTTTGCCATGCACAAGATGTATAATTTTACAAATACTGTGAGTCAGCTGAAGTATTTTAAAGTTGCAGTAGTTTACCTATTTGAATTCTTTTTTTTCTATTGTTAAAAAAAAAAAAAAATTGCCCAAAATTGTTAAATCCCCATATGAAAGGGATTTGGATTTAGACTGATTAAAAAAAACCCAAACCCTATATACTAAGATGTGGCATGGTTAGAACTCTAGGGATGTCACTTTCTAGTATATTCCTGGACCCAAGGACAATATGGCAAAACTTGACTCAGCATGCTCTGGGAGAATTGGCACTCACGGAAAGCCATATTAAAAAATCCACTTAGACTGAGTGGGATGATGCCCAAAATCAGGAAATTAACGTTACTGCACTTAGAGATGGACCTTCATCTCCTATCCAGTGCCTGTGGGGTTGCAAGCAGACATTTTTATTGTGGGATGCAAACTGTTCTCCTGCAAGTTAGGGAAATTTATAAGGAAGCTTGTAACTATTTTTTTAAATGACCCAAAGTTCTGCTTCCATGTAAGAGGTTAGCAATTAGTGTGCCAATCAAACAAATGAGTCCATCAGTTTGGCACAACTCAAATCCATCTCTTATATCCTAGAGATTTCTCTGATTCCTAGGCTTGAGGGATAGTCAGTATGGGGATAACTTGAATCCTTCATACTGAAGCTCTGATACTGACATTGCAAGATAAGTTGAATCATAAGGGGACAAAAGAGTGTAATTCTGCTGTGCAGTGGTTTGTACATTCAGATACAACTTGTTCCTAACCTGTTCTTAGAAGTCAGGACCCTCCTTATTCATCTGAGTGTTAGATGCTGTTATAGTAATGCAAAAAATTGAGAAATGTTCTAGTAATGCTTTAGATTTAATGGCAAGTCATTATGCCAGCATGGGGTGGAGATAATAATACCCCTTTCTGTGTGACCAGCAGGAAGGACTAGACATCTCAGGAGGCTCCAACAAAGCCAAACAAAACCATGCCTGACACACTTTAGTGTGATAAAAGTCTTCTTCAAGCAACGGGTTGATCCAGAGATCTCTAGAGGAGCCATTCAACATTTCTCTAATGTGCAAACAGGCATTTCTGGATCACATTTTGGGTTTGGGTAGATGTACAAGGTATGTAAGTCCTGTGTCTGTCACCCAAGCTTTAACCTCTAACATTTTTCAGCTTGTTTTGACAGTGTATGATTCCCATTTTCATTCTCAATCTATCTCATTTTTCCATGAGTTGAATTTAAGAAATCTCAAAGACTGTTTCCTGACAACTTCAGTAAAATTCCTACTTTTTCTGGAGATTAAAGATAGTCTGTCAACTTTATATGTCTGTTTGTTTTTATAACCTGGTACCTGATGTTTCCCCCAGTGGATAACTTTCTTTTCTGGGGCAGTTTCAGGGGGAGAATCCTCTGTTGAGGGTATATTTCTCAGCCAGGCATGGGGCAGGGGTCATAGAGATGAACACAGGGTTGCAGCAGAGTTTCCCTTGCTGCAGGAACCCAAGGAGCAGAGTCAACTGACCCATACACTGATCAGCTCCATCAAGTACACAGGGTACAGGAGCTGCAGAGATGATGCATGTCGTGGTATGGGTGCATAATTTGCCAGCTGAAAAATAATGGCAAATCACGTAGATTAAAATGGAAATTGAAAATTTGAAGTTGTGCAACCTCTGTAATGTTAAAAAACCCTCAGCTGTAGTTGTCCAATTATCTGAGTTTTGGACATGAGGGGAACAGATGTTCAGTGTACAGACAGGAAAGATTCAAGCTGCTAAAAGCTAAGCATTTTAGTAGCTGGCTACAAAATTAAATTTGGCCTAACTTGCAAATTCATAGATGTATTGTTCCAGTTGTTACCAAAGAACATGAAAACCTTTGAAATGTCACTAATTGATGATGTTATTCCCAGATTATGTTTTTATCATTATGCAACGCTGCAGAAAATTGGCAGGAATAACAAATGATCAGACAGAAAATGCTGTAAAATATGTAAACATTGACTTTGTTTCATGCAACATTAATATAGGGAGTAACTGTTGCAATCCAGGACAGTCATTGTTAAAAAATCTGATGCTCAGAGTCATCAGACAACATGAAGATTTATTTGAAAATGGTTCCAAGGGAATTTAAAGTGCCAGGAACACTTTGAATAAGAAACAGAACAGCCGAGGAGTCTGAGGTTGAACATACTGTGGGGCTTTCTGGAATAGGACAAATGAGATGCAGTAAAAGGAAATGAGTGAGGTTAAGAAAGATTTGACTGAGATAAAAAGGAATGCATTCATTCTAGGAGGAGGAAAAAAATCCAAAATTTTTCTAAGATTTTAATAACTATCCAAAATTTATATGATTCAAAGGGAATACAAGAACTGTTCAACACTACTGAAACAAAATGTTCAGTGAGAGAAGCAATTTGAATAGACGAGGATCTGATAAATTCCTTAAATGAAAGCCATTGTGGAAGAGACTGTATGAGGAAGAACAAAAGGCTGTGTTTGAATTCTGAATGTGTGGAGCACATAAGGAATCCTGAGCCCAATGTGTATTTTCAGACTTCTTGCAGACTTGACAGGAATCCATTAAGAGACATAAACATATATACAGTGTGAGTTCAGGCAGCACCACAGCTTTCAGATCTCACTGACTGAGGCAGAAATGGTTACTATTCAACTCTTTTATTAACATAGACCCATTTCGACACTTTAACAATTCAGCCATTTTTTCAACTGAAAAAAGAGACATATTTGGCCATGGATCAAGTGCCTTTTAGGTGTGTGTATCCTTCTTAAGCCTCAAAAGGATTACCAGCCTCCCTTCTCTGTTATTATAGTTATAAATTAACTTAGTATAAAATAAAATTTGAGCCTTCCCAAGGCTTAATTTTCTCTGGAAACATGACATATTAGGTGTGTCAAACAATAACAATACACACAAGTCATACACTAGAACATGATCAAAAGACCTTGTTCAAACACACAAAGATTAGGAATACACCTGTGTCTTTTGCATGCTGAGTTATATAAATTATTTTTGCTAGCCTGAAGATTGTATTTACATCCATTCCCATTCAGGAGTTTGTCTGAATGGTTTTACTGCATGCTTACTCTGTCAATAGCAGTCTTAGAATTTAGCGTACATAGTTTTAGATCTTATACTTATTGAACACACCTGTTAACTGAATTCCATCTTGGAAACAGGTTTTATTTACACCACATTATATCAAACATAATTTATGTCAGCTTTTGCTATGGTGGCTGGTTATTCTGCTGGGTGAAGACAGCAATATCATTCCAAAGAGAGATGGCTGATTTTTAAACAGGTTAGAAAAAAAGAGCCATTTGTGTCTCAGGAAAATAAATGCCTGTAGCCTAGATTCATTCTACACAATTATGGAAAGTGGTAAGTAAAGTTGCTGTGACAACTGGGGCCAAAGAAATCCCTGGGAAATAAATATTCTACTATTTTATTCTTTTAAAGTCTGAAATTTGAAACCATTACTCTAAAATGTTATTGACTTGGGTAGGGGAAAAAGTAAATTTTCATGCACAGTGGGAGGTTAAGCCTGTAGCTCCTGCCTCAGAAAAAGCAGAAATAGTGTTTCTACTTCCATATACATGCGGCTAGAAATGTACCTGAGTAAAATATGTTTAAACAGCCTAACATAAAATAATATCAACTTTCTAGAACCACAGGAAGGAAAGAGTGCTTGACTTTTAAAGATTATTGCAAGAATATTAATAGAGATGGGAAAATAAAACTACATTCATCCCAACTCCCTCTACAATTTTAGTTCCAGACGATAAATATTCTGTGTCTGTGATATTTATGCAAGGATCATCCAGTCAGCCTCAGTCAATATGGCCATTACTTAGACACAGAGAAAACTGTTCGCTGTAAAGAACATGTGCTTTTTGCAGGGAATCGTGGGGCAGTACAGGACTCTGAAGTAAGCTTGGCAGCTGAAAGCAACCATGCACCTTTCTCTATTCTAGTCAAAATGCCAGATGGACTTTCCTTAGACTTGTCCTCCAGTAATAAACATGAACAGTAAAGGCATTTGATAGAAAAGCTTAAAAAAACATAAAGAAATCAGTTATGCAATTTTGTTTCTGAGCCAGGGTAGGGAAAGGAGGATTCACCACTGCTGGAGGCCAGTTCCCCATTGCACTAGAAAGTGCCTGGGCATTACCACATGCTCTTTTTAGTTCAAGAATTTTTAATTAGAATGAGAAAGGCATTGCTCTCTGAGCAATGCATCAGCACACCAACTGAAATTTGTTGTTCCCAAGATCAATGGGGCAGAGGGGTTGTGCAAGAGATGCTTAGTTCAAAGGACAGTGTAGAGAGTGACAGTCATGGAAAAATTCCTTAAATGAAAGCCATTGCGGCTTTCATAAGTACATAAGTACAGGTGAACCAGACCCTGAATTCCTTCCTTCTGTCTAGTCAATTAACTACTTCTTAAAGAAATTATTGAAGATGTTATGTTTACACTAATTGCTTGAGCTAATTTGGCTGAATTTGTGCTAAACTGGACCAAAAATGCTCTCATGTTCTGGTCTGTGAGCTTTTCCCTGGGACAAGTAACCTTCAGCCTTAGACCAGAGATGAACAGCACAAATTAGGCCTAAAACCATTTTAGCAAAGTGATTAATGCCTAAGTCTTGAGAGGACACTGGAAAAGAACCAAAACAAAGTAGAGAAGACTAGGGTTGATTTTCATCAGTTTGAGAGATCTGGAAATGTCTTGTCAGAAAACTTTAGAGGACTATGTCTATCATTTTCTATACTGATTATGGAGCATTTACTATGGATACATGAGAGTGTTAAATAAAACTTTGAAGTTATTTTACAGTTTTAAGAAAACAGTAAAACATCATTTATGCAGATGACTGTCATAAAAATGTAGGTAAAGCCACTCATCAGAGGAATGTTAATTGCATAACAAGGAGGAGAGGCAGAAAAAGAAAGCAAGAGAAAGGAAAGGAGGGAAAGAGGAAGAGGGAGGGAGAAAGAAGGAAGGAAGGGGAGAGAACACCTCCATTTACTGTCCTTGAATATGGAAACCTGCACAGTCAGGTATGTGGTTTCTTGCATACTACTTTCCCTGATGGTTATGAAAAACCTATTACTACAAATTTAAGTTAGATGTTTTAAAATCAGAGGTGACTGTTGATGAAACAACTAAGATGATTACATTTTTCTCCTGTATATGACACATCCCCATCTTACAATATCAAATCTAATATCATTGTGGAATAATATGCTGCATAAATGTAGTACTATGACATTTTTCAGGAGCAAGTCTATCTAGGATATGTATGAAATAATTTTTAAATCTTTTTTTGTTTTGAAGTCCCCTCCATACATCCCAAAGGAGATACAGTCTCCTCATTCACAAAACTGACTGCTAACAGGCCTACCTTTTTTAGCTGTTGTGGGGCCCCTATAGAAAAGTTTCCAAGGTTCCAAGACAAACATGTCAAAAGAACTGAGGTCCTACCTTCAATAGGACTTCCAAATAACTGAATAATAAAATTTCATTTTTTACACAATTGTTTCTGCTGCAACTGAAAATACAGTGTTTCGGTGTGGTATTTACAAAAGCATTCTGGACAATTTCACTTTTATTAAAAGTGCATTTTTTTCCCATGTAAGGAAGGAAAAGAAAAAGAAACAATTTACCTGATAGGTGATAGGTGCTGTGAGGATCTGATAGGCTGTGGATAAACAGGATTGACAGTATTTGGTGAGGCAACCATCTCTGGCTTTTCCTCCTGGGTTTAGATTGAAAAACAAAATGATCAGGCTAGGATTTTTTTAAAGTGCTTCATATTGGCCTATAAATTTCAGCAATAACAAGGTAAGCAATGACTCATTCAGAAAACACAGAGCCTGAATCACACAGTATTTTCTCCACTTGCACAAACACTTCTGAACAAAGAGAAAAGTTTTTAGGGTTGGTTCAAGTATTTTTAAGATCAAGTTACAGGTTTTTAATATGTTATAGCATATGTTCACTGATTTCAGTTTCTAAGGGAGCTCAGATGTATAGATAGGTCAAGATCTAAGAAATCAATCCCAATTATGTTTTCCAGTTCTCTAATCTTCTATTGATGAATCATGAGAGGTTGAACTGTGGAACTCTCCTTTTAAGGGATGGAGAAAAATGTGCTGCTGTATATTCAAGAGTATTACTTGCAGTGCTTTGAAAAGCCTAAATATTTAAACAGGAGGGTGACTAAAACGTCACCTTCTTTGACACCTGTATGGTTAGGGATTTTAACTGGAAAAGTATTTGGTCAGGATAACTTGCAGTTAGGCTGCTTAGATGGCAATGTATGGATAACTAAGTTCCCAGTGTTAAGTTCTGTATTTATTTTAGGCTGTTTTCTTAAAAATATGGTTTAAATCTACACTCATGAGAATTAACCAAATATAAGCTAAAACTTTCTTTCTTTATAACAACTTTTCCTCAAGGAGTAAATCTTCTCTTCCAGTTAATAATAAATGATATGGGATAGACTGCACTCAGCATTCTTTTTCATGAGGCTGATGTACGTTTCATGGCCAAGCTTTGCTGTGAGTTGCTGTGTCACTACTCGAAGCCATTAAAAAAGTGTCAGAAGGGGAGCACCAGAAAGCTAGGTTGTTTCAGTAGAGTGTAGTTTTCAGACTGATTGTGTTATGAACTTTCAATACACTGGTTAAAATGACAGGTCTTTAGTTCATTTTTACACAAGTCATTGCATTAGTGCACTCTGTGCTTAAACACTGGTGGACTTCAGCTAGAGAGTGAGGAAACACTGTGATGGGAGCTGATGGGAAGCTGAAAAGTTACTGGAGTCTTTGCAAGCAAAGGAAGCTAAAAAGTAACTATATTTGCTGCAAAATATGCTGAAGAAATTATAAAAACTATTTTTGCTAGAAGTAAAAAAGATTATTTTTTGCAATCTGATAATATTCTTTCAGAGTTGTTACCATTTTGGGCCCATACTTCCCTACTAATCAAGTTGTTTGGGAGAACATCAAAAAGAAAATAGAGCAGGAAAAAAATGGGTTTGTTTGATCTTTTTTTTAGCTTCACACAAGTATAGTTCACATTCCCTTTGTCCAGCTCACTTTGGCATAAGTACAGGTGAACCAGACCCTGAATTCCTTCCTTCGTACTCCTTTCTGTCTAGTCAATTAACTACTTCTTAAAGAAATTATTGAAGATGTTATATTTACACGAAAATGGAAGAAATACAAAATTATTTCATACCTGGAATTTTTTTGCTTCTTCAGACCACCAGACTTCAAAGTCTTTTTGCACCTTCATCTTCACTTTTTCCATAAGAAGCTGCAGGTGCTCAATCTCTACCTTCAGTCCTTTGAAACGACTGTACACTGCTTTATAGCTAATGTGAGAAGAAGAAGGTGTATTACAGATTTTCCAACATATATCTGAACAAAGGTAAATCCTAGCTAGAACTGTTAGAGATTTAAGCTATAAAATAATGGATAATAATCAAAGATGCAGAGGACACAGACAGATGGTAGAAGGAAACATCTCATATTTTACAAAAGCTTCACAGGACAGTAAGTGCAAGAAACTTATTCCACAAACCCTTTATTTCATAAAGAAGTTAGTGAAATTCAAGTGGGATCAACATTGATTAACAGTTAAAATATGGGTTCAATCAACTATGGAAATTATTTCTTGTGAATTCTCAACATGTTACCATTAACAAATAACTGGTATCAGGGATTCAGATAGGAGCTGAGACTGGTTCCCCTGTCAGATGAAATCTTCATTACCCTCTTGGCTATTAGACACTAGGAGATTTACCAGGAATATGAAAGAGCCAGAAGTTTCCTCAGAGATTGTGAATAACAAATGCTAGCAAAATACTTCATACTGATATCCTTGTATCTATTTTTTTAATCCTCCTCGCAAGGATTGGTTAACCAATGTGTAATCTGCATATTATTTACACTTAGTGAGTTCTGCATAACCTAAAGGCTTTCTTTAGGCCAAGAAAGGCAGGACTTTTCTGAATCGACCCAAAAGGCTCACAATACATTTGGATTCAAACAACAAGTTGCAAACACTAATCCTCAGGGAGGACATTAAGCTGTTTTTATTTATTTTTAACCTTTAGCTCAAGCATAAATTTTAGCTCTCTCATCTACTGTGGCATCTGACAGACAAACCAACAGCACATACACAAATTCAGAACTATTAGTGAACCACAAAGCTGATATTTTTAAAATGTCAGAGAAAACCCTGAGGGTAACTGTGTGCATAGAATTGTAATTGGAATATACTATCAGTATAATTTATCTTCTGAAGGATGGTAGAAATCTGAGGCAAAAGTAGTACCTTTTTTTTTCTTCTTCAATTTGCATTCGAAGATTCTCTTCCACTGGATCAAACATTGGTTCTTCAGAAGGATTTAAAACAGCTACAGGGTAAATCAGATTTTAGCAATGACTATATGGTGTCCAAAGAAGCAACTTCTGATTAGAATAAAAACTAGCTTTTAAGAGGCAGTTAATGAAATTGGGGTGATTACCATTTCTCTCTTCTGGAAATGCTTCTTCAAATTCCCTATTTAGGCCTTAGTAGAGGACATAATCAATAAATAGTAATTTGAATCAAATTGCTTATAACTGGGTTTTTCATCATTAAAGATTGGAACAATAATTTTAGCTATAAATAAAAACAAGTTAAACATTAATATTTGGCATAAAACACTATCAAATGTGTTCAACCACTTTTTGCAATGGTTTTGGCAACAAAAAAGGACCAGAAGCTGTTGCAAAAAGAAGAGACATCAGTAGTTCTTGAAAGAGAAATTTGGAAAGCAATAAATTAGTATATGTAAGGAAAATATCCTTATATATGTGAGAAAATATTTTTTATATATATATATATATATATATATATATATATATATATATATATACTTATATTAGTATATATAAGGAAAATATCCCTTTATATCCTATGTGAGAAAATTTTCAAGGTAAAGGATAACTAAGGAAATACCTTAGGAGTAGCCTAAGTTAGCAGCTTATGATTTCCCTATCCTGTAACAGAAGTAGTTAACATGCAATACACAATCTGCTTATTCTGAGAGATTGTGAAACAGTCTGTCCATCACAGTTTATATGTTCAGTAGTGAAAGGAAATGTAAAATTACCTACTAATGTTACAACAGTTTCTGTTTCTGGGATGAATGAGAAGAGGTTTACGTTCCCAAGAAAATATGTTTGACCTTTTTAACTCAAGGAAAACTTTTTAAAAACCAAAAGATTTGCTGTACAATACACACAAGTTTCCACCCCAACTCTTATTTCTGCAAAGAAAATAAATCCTATGTCAGTCTGTCACAAGGCCTGAGGAGTGCACCCTCTCTTCAAGGAGAGGAATTCTGTCTGGAACAAGAGGGCAGCAGTGACCCCTCTCTGCCTGTCAGCACACCTTCTGAAACCATTAATCTTTTGTAGTAGCACCCTACAGCTTAATACAGATGATGTTGAAAAGCATTTTATTTCATTACTTAGCTAAAGCATGGTAATACAGACAGTCAAGGTGAGCAAAGCCCATGCACGAGTCTCATTTCATACATTGAAAGGTCTTGCTGTGTGTGATAACAAAGACGGATAGGGTGAATACATTTGTGGTGGGGAAAGTACCTTTAAAAGATAAACTGCTTGAAATGTTAAAGTGAATAAACGAGACAAGAGGTGGAGGAGATGATACAACAGTGACATTGTGTAAGTTATACCTGAACTTAACAGATAACAAAAAGGTCATCATAACTGTGCCAGAACCTTTATGGAAAGGAGCAAATCTTTCCGTGATTACAAGGGATGAGGATTTTCTGATTTCTCACATATCATCCCCAGGAGAAGGCATAATGTGGGAAAGCACAGCTGCAGATGGAACTGGTGGGGGGACTCTCATTGCAGAGCTCCTGAAGCCTCATGCTTTTCTGAACTTCATGAACACACAGCAGCCAGGCTTGAGGGAAATGTGCTCTTGTGGAACAAACTGAAATGATTTAGGGAGTTACTGACTCTCAAGTGAGCCATGCTCACAGACCATGTGAGAATCCTTGTTCTGTTCTAAGAATATTCCAGCCAGACCTAGTGCGAGCCAATTTCAGGTTAAAGGGGACTCTCCTGAGCATGCTGAAGTACATTTGTCCTATTTGCACAACCTGTGACTGTGACTGAATTCAGGAGGCAGCAGCTCTAGCAGCTTATAATGAAGGGAAATTACACAGGGTGGAAGAAAGTAACATCTTAAAATGTTAATGCTGTTTCTGAAGTGAGGACTTCCCTACATGAAAACATCACCAAATTCTGCTGTTGTTACACAATGATACAAGCCAGAGTATAGCTTTCCTTCCTTGGTTTATTAGGACATCTAGTACTTGGAAAAATATTTTTATATTAGCTCTGAAAGGTCAGCCAAACTTAGGCAAAATTTTGTCACTTGTATATAAAAACAGCAAGAGAATTGTTTTCTTTCTGCTGATTACGTGCTGCAGATGGGATTTTTTTGGTTGCATTTACCTTCAGAAATAATAATAAAGCCTTTTGTATGAGATGAAAACCTTTATCATAAACAGGGTGCAGCATCCTCACCCATGAATGCACATCTGCCCATTACCCCTAGCTGGTGATGAAAGGCAGAAGCACAGCTGTAGACAAGGTGAGCAGCAGAGTTTTGTGAATGGAAAGAGATCAGTATACTGCAGGCTGGTGTGGCCCCAGCAGCAAAAAAAACATCAGATAAATGGCTAAAACTTACATATCCCTGTGCACATCACTGAGATTGGGTCACAAAAGCAGAAGAGATCTGATCAAGAGATCTGATTGCAGTGCCAGGTGAAGTCCAGTAGTAAGTTAAGTCCAGGGCATGCCTGCCAGGGCGCTGCTTTGTAAGTTCTCCAGTGTCTTTTCCCAAGCTGTTGTAATGTCCATTTCAGTTTCTTCTCATGTCTGCTCATTGCAGCAATATGTTTGTGAACTGAACAACATTCTGCTCTAAAGACTAGACCTTTGGAATATACCTACTGTAATATATACAAGGGATCATGGCTCTTTCCTGATGTTCCAAGCAAAAAGACACCTAAAGTCTGGTGGATGGTATTTCAGCCCTTATGTTTCCTGCTACTTCTGCCTTCTCCTCATTCCCTGCTAGTTCTGTTCTCCCTTCTCCTCCTCTTTACCTTTCCTGATGAATCCCTGCAGTGGCCTCTTTCTGCCCCATGGCCTCTGCTGCCTCACATCCCTCTCCTCTTACCAGTCCAGGCAATTTCAGCTACAGCTGAAGAAAGGAAGCTAAGGCAAAGGTTACTGGCTCACTGTATCTCATATCTAATGTTAGCATTTTTCAGTACATAGGCTCAGCCATTTTATAATAATGTTAGGGGGACACAGAATGAATAGACTGTAAAACATAAAAAGCATACTATTTACTCACAAATTCAATTTAGACACCTAAGAAAAAAATTCTTTTGGCCACAGCTTTTTTTCCTCTAAATAGTTTATTGTATAAATCTATCTTCCCATGTAGAAACAGAAAATATATATTAACCACACGTATACCAAGTATACTGAGGTTATGAAGCACTGAAAAATCATGACATCAGTTTTGCCCACATGCATGAAAAAACTTGCAATACATTAAAAGATGTAGTAGAGGTACTACTGCTAAAATATTAACTATCAAATATAATTTCTGCAACTGCACAGAACACAAAGTGGTATCTGCTTTGTTCAGTCAGGATTGACTTTTAATTCATTGTTTGACAGTTTGTCATATGAAACTCAGCTGCACAGTTTAGATCTAGGCTTTTAGTGCATCAGCTGAGATGATTTCATTCAGTTGGAGTGTAATACCACATGCACTTTTCATGCCCCAGTGACTTCTCCTGGGCAACGAATGCAGTTGCTGCAATTTAATCCTGGATAATGCAGCCCCAGGTTTCAGGGGTGCAGGGAGGTATGACATGCATGCTTAGGAAGACATTGGGTCTGTGTACACTAGGGGCATCTGTTGGCATCCAGTTCTGTACAAGAGAACTATTTTGGCAGCAGTCAGCAATGTACTGATAAAGAATACTAGTTTCTTTACATTAACATATTGCACATAGAGCTGAGTGGCAAAAATTATGAATCCTAAGTCATGAAGCCTTTTTTAAGAATACTGAGTCCTAAGATGTAAAGAAGAGACTGGCAGTGCTACACTTGGTAGGCAAATAGCTGGCAAATTTGATGCTTACTTTAAGACTAACTGGTTTTGCTTCATCTGTTTTTGCTTCATCTTCATATCCAACCCATTTGGTGAAGTGAGCACAGGATACAACTGATACCAGCTGCCCACATAGAGATGAAGGTGAGCTCTGCATGAGGTGACAGTTCATATGATAAGAGTTTGTAATTTTTGGTGCTTTTTCTCCCATAAAGAAGACTTTAAGAGGCATTTTAAGATATAATTATTTTATTCTAATGAAATGGCCCCATTTTGGAGTACAGGAAATAGTAAATTTTACAGCACATTCCACATGATCAAATCACAAAGTACCAGAGAGAAATTGTAGCACCTGCTAACTGGATCACAATTTCAAAGCCATGTGGAAAGCATGGATGCAACACACTATTTCTACAATGATACCAAGCGTTATCACCGTAGTTTACTGCAAACTGGCAACAATCTGTAGTTCTCTGGCAGATTCTTGTCTACAGTCAGAAAATTTTGCAAGAAACTCTCTGTGACCTTGAACTTTATACTCTCTGGGGTGCTCATACATTTCTCAACCTGACTGTGTCCTGGAAGTCAAACTCCTAGGGATTTATTGTCTTGTGCCTCAAATAACATTGTGTCTTGCCCTCCAGCTGTACTTTTGCAGTCAAATATTTTCATTTTTTTCACTGGATAGTCTTGTGTTTATCTGCTTTAATTTATAGTCACTTGAAGTAACCAAATTTAGAATTGACTTTAGTATCCCATTAATATATTTACTGCATTATTTATCAGCTTTGCAGCTTTTGGCAAACTCAAGCATTAGTACTTTCAAAATGGAACATATGTTGTAAGCGGATTGTTTTTTAGAAGGAATATCTGTCTATCATTATTCAGGATCATCTTACAAGTAATTCTCATCTTTTTCTTTATATTTCCCTAGGGCCATGTCAGCTTATGTTTGTCACTGGGCACTATCTGTGTACCTTATACAAAAGCAAAGATGAGTAGGCACAATGTAACTCAGGAGAAGATTAAAATACCCAAATGTCTGGATGAGTTTATACTGTGGGTTTAGAGCAATTGACTTAACCTTAATGTAATAGATTTTTAAAATTTTCAGCCAGTTTGTCATAGAACACACTGAAACACACTGTCCTGTTTTCAACATTTTAAAAGTTAATGGATGTGCAGAGGATTAAGGATGTGTATTTTTGTTGATTTTGATAACTGAATTTAGTGAAAGGGTCCATTGGTATGCTGCCTTTTTTGATTTTTGTTTGTTTTGTTGGTTTTTTGGTAACATTGCATTGCTTACTGTTTTACTGGCTTAATACTGGCTCAAACTAACTTCCAATGTACACCTGGCAAACAGAGCTATTTTCCCCATCTCAATGAGCTGTTTTACCTAAATAGTCACACTTTAATTCCCTAAAGTTTCTTCTTTGAAGCTAGTAATCTATATTTTTCTTCCTGAAAATACATGGCATACAAAACAGGAGGTGTTACCTTCATGTCAGCTGCACTTAAGGCATGCAAGCTTCTAAAACCATAATGGCTAAAAATTCCTTGTTGCTTTCCAAATATACAATTAAAGTAAACTAGGGGAAAAAAAACCCAAACAAAAACAACAAAACAGCTTCAAGTTTAATATGTTCCATACATGCCAGTTAATTTAGTGAAGAAGTAACATAGCTGGGTCTTAGCCAGGAACCCCCTACAAATTCTTGCCTAAACTTAAAAAATACTTTTTACCATTTGATTACATGTGAATCCTCTTGCATAATTTATCTTGTTCATAATATTAGATTAAATCATACCTGATATGTTTGAATGATATTTCTCTGCCTCCCAAGAAGGGGTGTGATTTGTCATCCATAAGCTTTGAAGTTTTGTAAACATTAATTTCTACAAAATCCAAGAGCTTTCATGGAAAAACAAATATCTCTTCTCTAAGCTTTGTCATGAGACATTAGGAATACTCCACCACCAATATCCAGACTGCAGTTCAATAAGCAGCACAACTTTTGTAAAATAATGCCTACTCAAGAGAAGGATTTGACTGAGAATAATATAGCACAACTTTCCTAAGAATAAGACACACCTAAAGGTGCTAAAGGTGCAGTCACAATGAGTGTCACAGATTACTGGGCATGAACAACATACACAGGCATGGGCAGCAAAGTCTGTGCTTGCAGACCACA
Organism: Zonotrichia albicollis; assembly: GCF_047830755.1. NCBI lineage: Eukaryota > Metazoa > Chordata > Aves > Passeriformes > Passerellidae > Zonotrichia > Zonotrichia albicollis. The sequence goes on along the minus strand of NC_133821.1, from coordinate 40,870,049 downwards.
TTTAGGAATGCAATGCACATAGCAGCTGTGGGATTAATTCAATAGACCCAGTGTTTTCTAAAAGTAAAGGGGTGTTTTACCTGCATTCTGCATTGAACTGTTTGTAAACCTAGAACTGTGCTGTGGTTGTCAGTACAAATGCTTGTGACAATGCACATAAGCATTTATTCTGGACTGTATGCTAAATTTATAGCAATGTCATTTGAAAGAATATTGAGGAAAAATAAGCATACATGCTTATCCTTAACTGCTTCTGTTTCAGCTGTGTATAGGTATAGATGGGCCATGAAACTGATGTTTTTCAAGTTAGACAATAAATGAGGTTTTGAGCTTGATTCAAGAAGTGAATACTAACCAAAAAAATGTATATGGCTGTACAAGTCTGAACAACTTTATCTTTTGCTACTTTCATCTGCAAGAGAGTAGAGGAGATGGAAAGTGAAAGGAAAGACAACATTATTGGTGAAATCATTATATTATGAGCATGAGGTTGCACTATAGATTATTTTGTTTAACTCTTGGCTCAAATAAAACAAAATATGTTGGGCTGAAGCTCCTCTATCATGGATCTGATTTTTTTTCAATGCAAATAGCAAAGAGATGTGCTAAGACCCCACCTCAGTTAAGTGTAGAATAAAGAAAAAAGAGGAAGTTTAGTTTTGACTCTCCCACATGGCTACTCCACTGGTCCTCTAAAACAGCTTCCTAAATGCTTTTTTACATGTTGGTATGATGTATGAATTTTCCAGAAAATTTCTGAAACTAAAACTATAGAATTTAATGTCACCAGGAATGTCATTCTTTAAGAAGATTCATTTTGATGTTGTTCTGTGTTCTGGTATGTGTATTAGATTAGGGCCATGGGCAACTTGGGCAGTTGTAGGGACCAGATTATGGTTTTGGGACCCCTTATCCCTACTGGCCACACCCCTGTCCCATGCTTTTGCTTCTTCTCCCATGCACTAAGCATACTTTTGCTGCTTCTCCCATGTTCTGGCTGCAGAACTGCTGGGCTGTCTGTGCTGTGTTACCAGCTCAAGAAGGAACAAGAAATACAGGGGTATTTAAGGAGTTCTCATAGCTCAGTTCTTTCCTATGACCTGTGAAGGAAAGGACACTGGGCTTGAAAGTTCTGGTAGCTGTTGGCTGATTTAGAGTGTAGGGTGTACTGAGAAGAGACAATCTTGACATTTCCAGAAGCAATTACAACTTAACCAAAAGATTCTTATCTGGACAAGTTGTATCCAACCTCTGCACATTTGTAGCATATTATTAGCTACTTGTTCCAAGTAATTATTTATTTTGATCTCAAATATGCAAACATTTTTCAGCAAAGAAGGAATGAATTAATTTGCTCTAGCTATTTCAGCAAAAAATAAATGGCAGAAGTTTTTTACCAGACCTGCAGGTTGTTCTGAAATGCTGGATATCACACTCGCCATGCTATTTCATTGTTCACCCCTTGTCCTATCCTTTACATAATCAGCTAGATAGAAATTTCTACTCTAGGTCTGACCTTGAAAAACTTACATAAATACAGATGTAAAAGAGCTCCATTTGTTGCTTACAGTTCATTGGGTTACAGAATTTTTTATTACAGATAGCTTTCATGGAGAAAACCTTGACTGAAACAAAACTAGTCAAGCTGCCCAACACACCTACTGGACATGGCCAGAAGAAAGAAGCCTACAGAACTTTAAACACTGTATTAATCTTAGTTAAATTTTTTATCAGCTTTTTAGAGCCAAAAGAGAGATGTACTCAAAGATATACTGAAGATAAGCAAACAAACTTAGGCCTAGAATCTGTAGTCTGTGTGCATAGAACCAGATTTATTTTTTGTTCACTCTACCTCAGGTCCTGTTTTAGAATCATAGAATCATTCTGGTTGGAAGGGACCTTGGAAGCCTGTGTGGTTCAAACTGCTCAAGGTTTGGTGAAAACTGAACCAGATTATGTTCCGACATCTTGTGAAAACTCCATGAACAGAGATCCTGCAAACTTCTTTGATGACTTTTCCAATGTGTAACTACCCTCACAGAATCTTACGATCTTATCTTAATAGACCAAATTAGAGAACTGAAAGCTTCATCTTCACATTCTGTCTTGTAAGACACCAGAAGGAATTTCTAAATAATAATACAACTCCCACTGAACTTTTCATTATTTCAGAAGAAATGCTTACTACAAGAAAGCTTACAGAAGCTGCAAGCTGTTCCAACAACAGTGAAATGCCAAAGTCAATGTCAAAATGCTGAGTACTGGGTAGCTGTGCCACAAGTTCATGACTCCTAATAAAAATATCACTTGATCCAAAAATGTCTTTGCTCTTTTCTAAGGTCTGATCACTGGTTTTGAGTGGGTCACATGGGAAGTTTAATAGGGGCACAAAAGTAATCTCAGAATTTTCTCTGACAGTTGAGGAGGACATATTTGCAAAGACTTCCAGCAAATATCAGTATTCTCTTTCTTGAAGACAAACTGAAAGAGAAGAGTCATGCCTGCTTCTAGAATTTAACCTTGGACATAGTAAACCCTGATAAAAAAGTAATAGAAAAAATACAGCAAAAAATAAAACTACAAAACACTCTAGAAGGACTGGAGAGAAACCTGTAGAAAGAAAAGTCTGTGTGAGATTGAGGCCTGAAGAGACAGGTGGAAGAAGTGTCGTCTTATTTAGAATATACTCCTACAGTTTTAAACTTACATCCCATGTAATACTGGGAAAATCCCAAAACATATTACCTTAAAAGAAACCTCAAGTGCTGTGGTAGGGCATCATTGCAGCTTGCCTAGCTGCTGCTTTGAATCCATGGCTTTTTCCTGATTGTGATCATCTTTACAGAAGAACTTGGCAGATACAAAAATAAAAAACTCTTCAAGAGCTCATAGTTTCAGCCATAAACTGTGCTGACTTGAAGCACAAAATAGCATGCAAAACCAAGAGAGTAAGTTTGCTACAGTGTGTAGCTTCACAGTTACCAAAGGATATAGTCTAACAACTTGTAATGTCCAAATAACTGCTTGTATATATTTTCAAAATTAATTGTCCCTATACTGTAGCAAGCATTTGATTAACAAACACTTTGGTAAATAATCTAAAAGTATCTAATACATTTCAATAATTGTACAAAGCAAATTCAAAAGTATCTGTATCTTTGGCAGAGTAAAACTTGTTAATAAAGGCAAAGAAGTACTGATTTTGAATTTTCATCCAGTTGTGACATTGGTATCTTTGTCTTAATAATAATGAAAAATAAATGTCCCTTTTAGCAAGCACAATCTTACCAGCTTTCTGTCACTCACCATTCCTATTTCCTTTTTGAAACACTAAAGAAATTAAATTCATCTCTAAAGAAAATGGCCTTGATGCCACTAGAGGTCACCCTACGAATAAAAATCAGTGTGCTGCATGCACAAAACCACAAAACCACCACTGCTGTTTGACATTTCAAGCGCAAATGTACAGAAGAACATAACACACAGAAAGATCGTGACTTGTGAAAATTGTGTATTCCTAAGAGGAATCTTTCCCTTATTCTGAGGCTATTGTAAACTGACTACACTGCTCTCTAGCATATTTTAGCTCTTGGATGCCTGGTAGTACTGGAGACATTGCCTTATCTCTTTCAAAAAACAACAAACAAACAAGCCCCCAACAAAACCCAAAAACCCAACCAAGCAAAAAAACAAACCACAACCTCCTTGAAATTATGGACTTCTGATTATTTCTCTAAAATGCTTTATTTAGCCCATACATATCATTTTTCATCACCAAGAATGATGGTCTTAAAACAGGCCATCTATTTTTCTCCATGGACTATGCTGGATTTGTGTGGGAAAACACAAACTGCCAGTTTCCTCAGCTTCTGTCATTTTGAGATTGAAAACACTTGTGTCTCTTCATTTCATAGCATTAGTACAGATCAAGACTCTTCTGCTTCATATGAAAAAAGTTAAATGTCATCTCAGTTACAAGATGCAAAGCAGTGAAAGAAACCAAGTTCATTTTATTTAAATATGGATTTGTTTAAAGAGCAGTTTAACTCTGATGCAAACCAGCAGTTTGGAAGTGCTATGTGCTTTCCATTCACACAGATCATAGCAGATTAATTCAAGACAGTCATAATTATTGGACTAATTAATGTTATATATGTCTAGGAGAGGCTGCAAGGGTTGCAGAGAGGACTACCATACACTTCCTGAACATATATCCAGAGCAGGTACAAATCATGGTGGACCAGCATTTCTAGTGGCATGAGCCACATTGGAATGCTTCAATGATGGGTTGGATGGAACTTTGAGCAACCTAATCTAGTGAAAAATGTCCCTCCCCATGGCTGGAGGATTAAACCTGCTTTCCAACTCAAATCATTCTGTGATCTGACAGTGGACAGCTAGAAGCAGCAGTTCCCCTTTGTATCTTTTCTGATATGCAGAAATTTGTCAGACAACATATTTGCATGTTGATGTTGGATATATGGTAGTGGCAGCATCAAAGCATTGGAGGAATCATTGCTTGAAATCCTTTCCTAAGACTGGCTGGAATACTCCTGCAGGAGTACCATGATGCATTCATTATACAGCACTGTCTGTCCTCTGTGCTGATCACGTTCATTCACTTCTAGACAAGGAAACGTGAGGAAGCAGAATCAAACATGCTACAAAGAAACACACAGCAAGGAATGAAAAAGGGCATAGGCTGATACTAACATCTTTAGAATGGGCATCTAGCTTTGAAAATGTAGGAAAAAATGGTACAGATAAAGCTGTAAAGGGAAGAAAGATAAGCAGGAATTTATCTTTGCTTAAAACCAAATATGTGTTATAAATCCAAATATAAAAATAACATGCCAAATCTTTGCTCGCAGGCATTTACCACACCAAATCAAATCCTGGTATGCATTTTCAGGGATTGAAACATATCTGTTGTTTCTGAATCACCTCGTCATTTTATTTTTTATGAGGAATCAGTTTTTCAAGGGAATTTTGCTTAAAAAAGAACTGGGGAACAGTCTTTGAATAATATGAGAAATACAGAATCTTATTTATAAAATTCAAGTTATAAAATCTGGAAAAACAAGTATTTTTTATTTGGTTTGGTTGAAGTTTTTTAATAAAATATTGATAAAACTGTGCCTTAATACTGAAGTCTGTACAAGGGATGGAAATTCCTTACAAAGACCCACATATGTCCTCTTTTTGTTTTTTCATTTCAAGTAGCTTTACAAAGACAACAGAGTTGGACAATAATTTACTCCCAACAATCCTCCTCAGAAGCAAGAAGGTTTTGTCATCAGGCTTTGCATTTTACAAAAATACTACTTTAAAACATCATAAGATAATGCTTCACTAGAATAATATAAAACATCAACTTTTCTTCTAAAACACTGTAAACCCCAGGGAAAGCTTTTCTTTCCATTCTTTTCTCCCATCTTTTCCACCCTGAAGCATGTTTGTGATCCAGTGTTTTTGCTGTCAATACTTAGGCAGTGTGCACATTATTTCATCTTAAATACTCCTGAAATGCAGTTAAGCATGCAAAAGGAACTTTAAATCCTGCCTAAAAATGCAGTTAAGTGTGTTACTCTGAAATATTTTAATAAAGATAACTAAAATTATTTATTTGCATAAGGTATTTTTGCAGTTAATAAAGACAAAAGGCACACTGAGATGAATCCTTGCAAATTTATAGAAAATATTCAATATTTCTGGCAGTGTACTGACAAACTTTGAACATCCCTTGTCTCTGATGATACCTCCCATCTATTTCTGTCCTTTTTTAACTCCCAGCATATGGTGTTTTAAAAGAGATAGCTTAGAGCAATGGGCTGAGTAGTGGTGTTTTCCTTCAAAAAGAAATCCACATCTTAAGTACAGCCATAAGGGAAACAGATCTACACTCTTTCAAATCAGACTAGAATAGTTTCTTGAAGAGTTTTAACCATAAAATGCTTTAAGTTAATGGAAAAAAAAAAAGAAAAGCAGCTGGAAGATGTTAACTTAACTTGGTTTCTAGTTGAAACAATGGTGTGTTTTGTTTCAGGTTGGGATTTCAACAGACCCTTAATTAGACTTTTGACCACACAGTTTTCTTTTAAAAATATCTTGATGACATTCTGATTATCAAGAAGTTCCTGGGAGACTTGGCACCTGTTGCTCTTTGGAAAAAAAACATTCACCCAGAAAGGGAGACAGGCAACCAATACCTCCCAACTCATAGAATGAATATTAAGTTTAAATATCCAGAGTATTTCAAATAATAATGTAAATACTGGAAAATACTTTGTGCATTCCAGACTCAGTGAGAATAAGCAGACAGCAATGCTCAAAACAAAAAGGCAAAAACACACAGGTTGCCTGCTATGAGGTGAAATACTAATAGAATACTCACACCATGAATGTATAGCTTGTAAAGTCACTACTATGGCATTTCCTAGGGACATGAAAAATAATACCTACCTACGTTATAAAAAACAGCTCAGTTATTGAAAACAGCATTTGAAACACCATTTTTCTATGTAGTAAAAAAGTCAGTGTACAAGACCAGATATTATCATTCAGATTGAAACATATATTCAGAATATATTAGTTCATTTTTCAAAACATTGAATAAGGAGTTCTCATAAAGAGCACTGCTATGATTTATCTTGACGTAACTTGTCAGAATGTTAAAAAAATTACTAAATAGATGGTATTCAAACCTGGAATGAATTAAAGAAATTATTCATTGCTATTCTGAAGATAGCACCTTTAAATTGAACTTCAGAGGAAGGACAGGGAGGGCAGGGAAGGGGAGGAGTTGAACAGGACTCGCAGCAATCATCTAGTCCTCTTCAGGGCTGACCAAAAGTGAAAGCATATTACTAGAAACAGGGTGCTCAAATACTTTTTAAACAATCAGGTATGGGATATTGATCACCTATCAAGGAAGCCTGTTCTGGTAAAGCATCTTTTCCTAATTTCACATCTGACCCTCCCCTGATGCAGCTTTGAACCTTTCACATGTGTCCTGTCACTGGATAACAGGAAGAAGAGATCAGCAATTCCTTCCCTTCCCCTTCTCATCCTGATAAAAATCAACTGAGTTTGATACCTGGGCTTTGTTGACAGACAAAATTACATTGAGTGCTGATTTTTAAATCAAAATAAAAAAGGATAAAGGTATGAAACAATAACATTATCACCAAAGCTTGAAATGCATGGGTAAACTAGAAACACAAAGTTTTGCTATTCTGAAGTAACTTACTCACCTGACTTTTGTAATTAAAGATAGTCCCCAAATTTTCTCTCTCTTATTAAGAGATAATGTTCTCTATGTTATGTATACATAGAAATACTCATATCAGCTGCAATCTTTTATCTGAAGGAGGTCCATGAACGTACATTTTGGGATTCTTCCATGGATCTAAATGAGGAGGGATCTAAACTGATTGCCCCAGACGTTTTCTGTCAAATTTTGACTGAAGTTTACTCACCCCAAAGTGGAATTCTCTTCTAAACACTCCTAGGCCATTTCAGTACAAAGTCAGGGAAGTCAGCTTAAAGCATCTTAAACCAAATTTGGATGACTACACTTTTGTGAGCAACTTACACAGACAATTTTAGCCTTACAGCTGTGTCAACAGAAATGGCAAGAATAACTTCTCAATTTCAATAAGTAGATGTGAGAGAAATGAACTGTATATGCCTTCAGTTCCCCTTCGAATGAGAAAAGTTAAAAAGAATGTTAGATAGTGGCAATATAGCTACTAGCTCAGCCTCAGGACAAATCAGTGTCTGTTAATGAGAATTCAGATTAGACTAATCAGAAACCAAACTCCAAAATCTGTAAGAATTTCATATTATTTTTTCTCATCACACATAAAATTAGATGCCTTTGGAGTCAAAATTCAGGCAAATTTCACATGTTCTTTGTGGCATGGACTATTGTAGAAATACTGTGGCAAAAAATCTGTCATAGAAAACACAGCCTGTCTCCCAAGCAGATTCAGCCCTGGGAGAGAGCTTGTCCCTGTTGTATCCTGTCTGAAATACTACTCTCTCACCTAGAGCTGCTCTCTGTATCTGCCTCTGGATTATCTTTCCTTTCAGATGATCTGTAAAAGACACAAAATGCAAATAATTAGAATACAAAGTATCAAAAATCAATGAAGTCATTGCATATTTCCCACCATTTTAAATTCTCTGTGCTGCTGGCCAATTTTAGGTGTTTTTGTGATCCATGGGACAAGTTGATTTCTGAGTTCTGTCCTCTCTACTGCAAGTAAACAAGTGACTGTACAAATACTGAGATTTAATTGTCCAGTAAGAAAGACCAAAAATTAAGCATTTACTGTCCAGCGTTTTCACAGGATAATGATTTCCTACTGGTAGATACAAAAGAATTTCAAATGGGATCAGAGGACATATAGAATTCCAAGTATGTGTTCAAACAGACTTAAGGGTGTTTATGAGATAATAGGTCACTAGTCCACCCCTTTGCCAATGAAAAACTAATTACCCAAAATCCACTTTTTCACCTCTGTCATGTTCAGTTTTAAATATTCCATGTACTAGAGTTTCTGCAAGTTCTACTATTGCCCTGGTTCTGGCTGGGGTTAATTTTTTCAATAGCTGGGAGGGGATCATGAGGTTATTCAGTACTACCTCATATCATTGCTGGGGAAAGGGGAAAGGGACACTCTTCTCACAAGGGTCAAGAAAACATGGCAGAGGCAACCATCCTATAGTGTCTAATATTGAGGAGGTTTTCTGGGTGAATTCTCTTTTCCTGTACCCTCTGTCATTAACATTGTTGGTGTTACTGTTCACTTTCTTATCTTGTTGTTTCCAATAAATCGTTTTTATCTCAACCTGTGATCTTTGCCTTTCTTACCTCTAATAATTCCCTCCATCCCACCACAGCTGGGAAGGGGAGGGGAGAATGGGGCAGTGAGAGACAGCACTGTGTGGTTTGGAGAGTCTCGGTGGGGGCACCGAGTTGGGCAGTAATATTCCTAAATCATGGCAAGTGCTCAACAGGACTCACTGTGTAGATGTCATTGGCTTTCAATCAAAAATTAACCAATTCCATTATCTCAACATTCCTAGTTAGACTCCCATGCCCCATCAAACTAATAGTTTATCTTTCTTTTATCAATTTCCTACCTGATCTATGACAATGGGCCAATATCCCAATTATTCCAAGCAACAATTAGATTACCACATGGGAAGCCATTATTCAAAGACATTAATGGAACTAATAAAGGAATAACATAACCTTAACTATGGATTTTCAGCAGTAAGTGTATTCTGAAGGGGTATGGGATTATGTCTCTCAAGTTTTCAAACTGAAACAATTTCTAAGCAGAGGTTTGTTCATAATATTTACTAAACTGTAAATCTGGATACCAGGGAAAGAAAAAAAATCCATGCTGGATTCACTTTTTTCTTCCCCAGACCTGTGATTATCTGTATCATATGAGCATGCATTTTAAATTAAAAATATCATTTTGCTTACAAGAGAAGTCTACAGAGTAAGCTAATCAGAGACAAATTAAGTCATTAAAAGTTGGCAAATGCTTAACCAGAGAATATAAATACAGACTTAAATTCACAGGTCATGAGAATTAGATTGTTCTGTGAGCACAAAAGGACCATAACAAATTGTATTTCTTTGGAAATTGTGAGAATAGTCATTTAGTGGAATTGTAGGAAATGTATTATTTGAAATACATTGCAGTATATCAGTCAAGTTTTGCTGTTTTGAATGTCTATAGAAAACAAGCAAAAGTAAACACTCTACCTACTCTTCAACTATAAAATAAACATAGATTTTTATTTTTATGCAGAGGAAGTTTTATTCTTTTAAAATTATTTTTAATTAAGCTAATGACTTTTTCTGTAATTAAAGTTACCTGTAAAATTAGGAAAATGTAATCTGTAAAAGTAGGAAAAGCCTTCAGCTACTGAGAAAGAGGTTAAGCGAAGTAGCTAACTTCATCTAAACCTGCTACAAAAACAAATAAATCCTCCATCTCAGCTGTACTAACACTTGACCAAAACAACACATTCAGTTAAATAAGTTGATTCCCTTAACTATAGGAAAAACAGCCTTGATTACTAATTTTTACTGATGAAAATCTGATAGAATGATCAACATCCTTGCTATTTGTGCTTTGAAAGCTCTATAAAGCAACTCAGTTGATTTCAATACTCAGTGAAATGTGATTAAACATGCTACTTTTTCCTCAAATTGCTTTTTGCCATTCTGACTATTTAAATCCTTATATTCTATGGCACTGTTTCGTACAGTGTGATGTTACTCACTCAATATTGAGCCATGAGACTGCCATGAAACAATTTGTAGTAATCTTGAAACTCATTTCAATGGATTATCATTAACAGAGGTGCCTCAGAAACAATCTATACATTCACCCTTTGTGTAAGGGATCAGAAACTCTCTTAAGCACTGTGACCTGCAAAAGGCAACTGCCACTGTCCTTTGAAAAAAAATGGCTCCAGTAGGGACAACAGGCTTTCATCAGGAGCCTCCTGAAAATAAGGGTGACATGCAGGTCTCAATTTTGTCAATAAATGGTGTTATGTCTCCTTCTTTGAAGTTGCTAGAAACAGATCATCAGCAATCTAAATGTTTTGCATTTCAAATAGCAATGAGGCCAACTGAAAAAAGCAGGCCAAGTAAGTCAATGAGAGTAAGATCAAGCAGATAGACAGCAGCTTGCCATCAGTACAAAAATGTGGAAACACAAGAACATTGGGACTGGGTTTTAAATGATCATAGCCAAGAGGCTTGACTTTCAATTACATAGAGTTTAGTCTGAGCACAGCTGGGATAGAAATGACAGAGGCTGCAGAAGCTCTATTTGTATTGTGAGCTTTGTCAGACCATTCAGCAGTGTGAAAGTACCCCAAATGTTCTTCTCTCCCTTCACTCTAGCATTTGTACACTTCTGCTCTGTGACATGGACCATGATGTTGCAAGAAAACAACTTCTTCTATTTGGCAGCTTTGTGAAAGAATGAGAAGTTTGAATCAGACCACCTGTAATCAGAGAGGAACCAAAGAACACTTCTCCACCGACTAGAAAAATAAAACTCCAGCCTTACTATTCTTCTAGCAAAAGAGTTTTCTTTTTCTTCTTTAAATAGAAAGGTAACATTTATCCAATTCACATAGTTCAAATTGCCTTTACAGAGCAGCAAAAACTGAGCTTCATTTCCCAGAAAACTTCCTAAGGAAAAACTGAAATTGTATTATGGGAAAAGTAGGCCAAACACAAGTTCAGATTTGGGGGACATAGTAGTATCATGAGGCACCTGACTATAATTCCATACCAATACTTAGCCAGACAGATGTGATTTAATCTTTTGATATGTTTTAATCCAATTTGAAATTTGACAGTTGGTTTAGATTTCATTTGGGGAAAAAAATATTTTCACTTAGAAGCTCTTATTTTTGACAAACCCTTAAGTTTTTCTGTATATGTTTTTGATTAAAGTAATCTTGTTTTGTTTTCACTATAAATACTTGTGGGGGAGAATGAATGTTTCTGACCTGCACTACTTTCCTGCCTCTGAGAACACCATTGTCCCCATGCTAGGCTTGAAGCTCATAAGTGACAGAAGTAGGGGATGATTCCAGTACCGTTGCCTGCACAAATCTTCCCATGTAAACAAAAGGAAGATTTCAGTCTTAAGTACTGCCAGTTCTACAATCTTCATAAGCACAAATATATACTCAAAGAAGTATGAAGAATCACATTCTCATAAAAAACCCTACCATGTCTTCTGATTCTAAGTGTAAAGTTGTGGAGGAGGTAGTGCTTAAATGTGGCTTGCAGAAATTGAATTTAAGACGTGGAGAACATCGCTCAACATATGGCTAATTATATTTTCTGAAGTTTCACCAAACAAGAAGGTAAAAATAGGTCTGTAGCTGATACCAAATAATTTTTTCCAGCCGAGTCATTCTTCATCTGGAGATAACAGTCCCAATAAAATGTTGACTGCTGCAACTCCACATGTTTTGGCAAGAAAAGTAGTTTTGTGGAATTTAAGAATTCACTCAGCATGCAGCCAGCTGTCATTAAGGCTGTGATAAATCTGTTGGTTTTGGCCTGCATTTCTGGAGACATATAGGTATGGAAAAGAGATGAGCCGGTAACACAACTTCGGCTTTGTGACAGGAGACAAAAGCAAGGAGGGAGATGGAGAGGATAAAATGGAATAGAGAAATCTAATTAAGAGTGATGTAAAGCAGAGGAAAGTGTCCTATTTTGTGACTAAATAGGACTGAATACATAACTTGAATAATATGGCTGTCCTTTAACTTGTCTTTGCGTTGTTCCAGACTGTTTCAAGGATCTGAAATTATCTTCCAATGTATTATAGACAAGGAATGCTTTGACCTGAAGCATATGCTGCAGGACAATACAAAAGTGAATATGTTACAATTAAAAAAACCCACTGATTTTAAAAAAGTTTTTTGTTTTGTTTGGGTCCATGTCACAGGTTATAAAACTTCTCTTATGTTTTATTAGAACCTCAATATAATACTATTATAAGGTTTCAAAGACTGCTAACTCAAAAACTGACAGGCTAAAACCTTTGTCAATGACTTCTCATATCTTGTTATTTTTTAGTATTTTCCTATTATTTTACATTTTTCAAGCCTTCATTTATCTTAATGCACCCTTTCATCATGGAGATCCTGAAGCCTTTATACCTCAAATAGGATGCTGTATGCGTCACTTTCTTCATTGTTAAATAATTTTTGGTGTTACATAAAATATCTAGCAGAACATCCTTCTATGTATCCAGGGCATCTGATTCCTGGAACATACTCTCCAGGGATTTTGAGTCTCTAATCAGGCCATATGGTATTAGATGTTGCCTTTTTTTCCCCTGTTTCTCACACTGCCACACCAGTCAATAATCTGGGGATGCACAAGAAGCTGTGATGGAAAACAGCTGGGACAGCTGACCCCAATGGACCAAAGGGATATTCCACCCCATGTGGCATAGTGTTTAGTTAAAAAAAGCTAGGGGGAACAAGAATGAAGCAGAGTCATTTGGAGTGACAATATTTGCCTTCCTAAGTCACTCTTATGAGTGAAGGAACCCTCTTTTCTGGAGATGGCTGAACATCTGGCTGTCAATAGGGAGTAAAGGAATTCTTTATTCTACTTTGCTTCCACACACACGTTTTGCTTTACCCATTAAAATAGATATGAGCTTTCTTAATTTTACTTTTCTGATTCTTTCCCCAGTTCCCACCACAGGGGAGTGAGCAAGTGGCTGTATGGTGCTTTTTTGATGGGCTTAAACCATGAGAGGAAATAAGTGGGGGTTTTGTTCGTAATGCAATGCCCCTATATTTGCTGTTGGACTCAGCTACCACCCAACTATGAAAATCAGCTCAAGACTCTGAAACTATTAAATCTGATTCATAAAGTTGCATGCACCCACTCGAATCAGATAAGAAGTCCTGCTGAATGAGCAGAAGTTAAAGATGCATATTCAGCAAATAATCACTCAGAGACAAAGAGGGGAGCAATCACATAACTTCCATGAGCTTTGTACAGATATATGTTTAACTGCATTTGAGCTTAGAGTTGTATCAGCTTACAAAGTATTCCTGAAAGTAGGAGACATTGAACCCAAGCATAGATATTCAAACGGAACAATTTCTCAAACTAAGAAGATTAAACAGAGATAGTTATAGGAAATCTAACCAGATATGTTAGAATATTTTTTAAAATCTGGTGATGAAATTATATGAGAACACAGTCTATGATAAAAAGTATCTGACAAGAAAATTCATGGAATAAAAGAAAATATTCTATTCTAATGCAAAATCCTGCAGCACTAGGAACAAATAAACCATTCAGCCTTTCTCTGACCCAGAGAAATATTTGGGACAAATTCTGAATTTTCTTTTCAAACTTTGTCCTTCTCCAATGGCAAAAAACATGTCAGTTGGCTCTATTAGGACAATGTGCAGAGACAAAGTAGTCTGCATTAGTAAACTGGCTCAACACTATGTCTGATGGAAATGCTTAATTTTGGAATACATGGTTGGCCAAATCCCCATGTAATTTGATAGCTTCTCATTTTCAGAAAACTCTTGGTGGCATTAGGGAGGAAAATATATTGTTACAATACTCACGGCCTCTCTGATGCACACGCATTTTTCCAGGTATGAAATATGGCCCTCATCAGCATTAAAAATATATGAGTGACAATACCTCAGGTAACATACTGTAGAGTATAACCTGCTGCAGCAAATTTCTCCCTTCTGCAGTGGTTTGAGATTTTACTGCCTCTCCTTTCTCCTCTTCCCTCTCCCTTCCCTCCATCCCAAAGTTTACTGTCAAAGGTCACTGCCCCACAGCAGAGAATGTAAAAGGAAATGTCTGCCCATGTTCTGGCTGCTCTAGCAGCAGAATTTGACACATCAGCACAATCATACCAGCAATTTAAGATGAGACACTATCATCAACTCAACTACAATGTCTGATATACAAGTAAACACTCTCTTTTGCCAGCTGGGAAGAAAAGATTGGAGAAAGCAACTACCAGCAAAGAGATGGGCCAGATCATTGGGAGCAAGGAAGCTGATGGGATTTAATAGAGCTCTGCAGTCAGGGCTCCCAGGAAGGATAACAGGTTTAGAATCTGAAGCACAACCCTGACTTCCACAAATTCATATTTGTAAACCATAGCCTAAGCACATTACCAAACACACATGGAAATACACAGTTTTTCCTCCATAATACAGGATACATAATCTCCTTCCTTGGAATTTAAATATCCCAGATTCAAATGGATACATTTTACTACCATGTAGGATACTGCACATTTTGAGATTACTATTTAAAATATCTGACTGGGGCATGTTCCCTTCCTTGCCAGACTCAGTTGAGACAATAATAGGTTTTATTGAAACATTTAATATCTTCAAGTATGATCAAATTTACAGACAGAAAGCTTATGACATAGGAGTCTCTGCCAATCATTGCTACAGGATGACAATGCACTTGACTTCCCAGAAAAAATCTCATCACTGGAAGGTTGTTCAGGCATTGGGATGGAATTTCCAGGGAGGTGATGGAGTCACCATCCCTGGGGGCATTCAAGAAAAAGCTGAACATGGCACTTAGTGCTATGATCTAATTGAAGAGATAGTGATTGGTTAAACATTGGACTCAATCATCTTGTGGCTCATTGAGCTACTCTATTTACAGTCCTCTAAACTCTTGACCCATTTCTATGTATTTACTTCTAACCTCCATATTAAGTCTCCTCCCCTTTTTCTTCCTGTTCTTGTTAATTCTGGCCAGATTACTTTTGTTGTTTCACAAGATGACGACTTACAGTTTATGATTCAAGGACATTCCTGTTTATTGTTTGGCCTGCATTTCCACAGCATCCTTTATCCTACATCCCACATTTCTTTTTTTTAATAGCCTTTCATACATTCTGGCTGCTAAAGAACAAAAAAAAAGATTTGATAAGGTTAAACAGCAAAACTATACAGAAACTGACTTTCTTTTCCTGCTGACATCATTCTGGACCTCAATCTTCCTCTAAGTACAAACTGTCATATGCTACATAGGCCTTAATTGTTGAAGCATTCCCAAGGGAACACTGGAATACTTTTTCTAAAAATCCAGATACTCAACACTTGAACATTTAGGATAACCTACATAAAACACCAACAGCTCTGGACTGCAGCTCAGCATCTCCTTGAAACTGAAGATCAGAACCAATACTTTCTGAATTTACAAACAAATGCTTGGACCTTTATTTTCATGACCCAAGGTTGGCTGTCTACTTATTTCTGACCAGGCATTTCTAGCCAAGCATGGATATACAGCAGCAAGCACACTCCAAGGGACTTCAGCAGAAGCACACATTATGTCTGGATGCTCCATGGGGAGTGGATAGGCAGCTCAGCCAATAAAGTAGTACTTCTCTATGTGCTGTAGCAATGGCAGTTTGCTGCATTCAGGAAATAAGGGAACATTTTTTTTAGGAGGGGGGATTTATTTGGTTTTGTTTTTCCTGGTAGCTCTCCTGAATTTAAGTACCTAAATTTCACTTAAGCTGTATCTTAGATGCCAGGGTGCTATTTTAGGTATTGTCCACAGTGAACAAATATTCTGTTTATCTTCATATGCTAGGAAAGAAACAGAAATGAAGCACATCTGGAAACTATCGTTCTGTTGTTTATCACATCTATTTGTTCATGAATTAAATATTAAGCTGGCCCAAAAAGCATGACTGAAAAGCAATGCCATATGGATAAAGAGCCATAATCTGTGAATTTAGTGCTCTAGATGCTTATATGATTAAATATCATCTTATCTCTTGATTATTTCTTAGAAATTAATGTGAAGAAAAAGAATAAGGAAAATAGAGAAATAGCCTTGTATACAGCTCCTATCCTTTCCACACTTTCAAATATGCAAATTTAAGATGAATGAAAAATAAATAAAGGGTTCTTAAAAGCACAAACAAGCAAAGTCAACACCAAAGGATTTTACCCTCAACAAGTTTTCTGGTAATAATGCACTGGACTCAGTTAATATTTTAGGCAGAGAATGACTATATCCAAGTTTCAGATGAACATGGTTATTTTCTGTTTTTTCTGCCTTCATGGCTTTGTAATTTCTATGCAACAATTTGATGTCCAGTATCATTTTGTGGCATTTCTTCTGGCCAGAGCTGTCCAACATAAAATTAAATACTGAGTTCCAGGGCTCACTATATACTTCAGTTTCAGAAACTTAAAATTTTGCTCTTACCAAAGGAATTGTCCTGGCATTGAGCACATAGTGCTTTGTAACTTCTGGTCAGATGAGACAGACTGATATTAAGAATCTGACAAATATGACACAAAATTAAAAATAAAATAAATTTTAAAAAATTACTATGCTGAAGATGATTAGATATGCTACCATGTTTTGAGCCCATGCAGATAAACATTTCAGGGTGATGGAAACAAGTCAGAGTAAGAATGAGTGTATGACACATTTTTTTTGTTCACATTAGTTGTAATTTTGTTCACATAGTTGTAATATATCTACCAAACCTTTGACAAGTAAGTCCTTGAGTGTCAGACACATACTAGCAACCCAGTAAAATCTGAAATAGCTTCCTGTGAACGTGCAGCATATATTCACTGTTGTGGGTAAACCCAAGACTGCTTCTTGAATTGCTCAGCAATTTAAAACACAACCTGATTATATATAACTGGTAAAATGATAAAATTAACTCAGAACAGACAGCTTCCCTCAGCCTTAAATAAAGTGCATGAAAAAATCTTCATATTACAGCTATTTGCTGTTGATTGCATTCCTTCTGCAATATTCACAATCAACTGTAGTGATATTACATTATTTAGGAACTAGGTTGATTAGAAAAAAACAGCTATTGTCTTTTAGTATGTGTAGGTCTATATGCCTGTGCTACAAGTCTGCATGAATGCTGTCTAGACATGTAAATGAACCATGAGATACTACGAAGAACAAATTTCCCTTTCTGTGCTCAGGAAGGAATATCACTCTTGTACAGTACTACTCTGAATAAGTGGAGATCTACTTTAAAATTTGAAGGTTTGATTCTTCACTGTTAAAATGTCTGGCCATCCAATACTAAAGACTTAAATGACTTGGATGCAGGACTTGAGGGAATACTAAATTTACTGATGACACTAAGTTGGGATGAACTATTGACTCCCTTGAGGGCAGAGAGGCCCTGCAGAGAGACCGTGACAAATTAGAGAGATGGGCAATCACCCACTGGAGGAAATTCAACAAGGGATTCTGTACCTGGCGTGGGGCAAACCTGGCTGTCTGTATATAGTAGGGAATGAGAGGCTGGAGAGCAGTGCTGGAGAACGGGACCTTGGCTCTCAGTTTATGGTAACTTGAACAGGAGTCAGCAGTGCCCTGGCAGCCAGAAGGGCCAAGCATACCTTGGGAGCATCAGATAAAGCATCAGGAGAGGTTTAGGTTGGATACCAGGAAAATGTTCTTTAGACAGAAGGTGGCTGGGCACTGAAACAGGCTCCCCAGAGAAACAGTCACAGTCTCAAACCTCACAGAGTTTAAGAAGCATTTGGACAATGCTCTCAGTCACATGGTGTCACTCTTGGGGTTGTCTGTCTTGTGCAGGACCAGGAGTTGGTCTCAATAATCCTGTTGGGTCCCTTCAAAGTCAGTATATTCTGTGATTCTATGACCAAGGAAAATTTCTTGTACAAAAGATTGTAGGAATCAACACACACACACACCTCAAAATATAGCATCAACTATCACCTAGCATTTTTTCTTTAATAGAGCAAATTGAATAGATTGACATAAGAACATACTATAGTCTAATAAAACAGCAAAATGCAGGGTAGCAATCTAGCAATGACTACCTATTTTCAGTCAAAAGACAGCTTGCAGGCAGAAACATGTAACTGAGTATTTTTCCAAGTTTATAGTCATGGCTTGATTAAATCCAATGAGCCTGGTCAATCAGTTTTAGTTATTCTAGAGAAACCGTAAGTAAAAATGTTTACTTGGTTTCTTCCTGAGCATAACTTTTCCCCCTGAAAACAGTTCTGTTTGTAAAGAACAGAACATCATTTGTAATAATTAGAAAATGAAAATGATTCCTACATATGTACATTCCAACTTAGAGCCAAAGAAAACATTAACATCTTGGGCCTGGAGTGACTGTTACACTAATAAGGTTCTTCTGTTTAAAGAATAGCACGCCAGGGAGCATAATAGAGCTGCTCAAATGAGTTCATTCAGTTTGGTATTTTCTGAATAAGTCATTTGACAAATCATGTTTTCTCATTCTGAGGACCCATTCAGAATACATACTGCAACCCTGGGGCATTGCCTATTGTTTGAAAGTAAAAACAAACATATGCAAGCAACCCTGAAACAACGGACAATATTTAGCATTGCCATTAACATATGCATTGCCCCTTGAAGCCACAAGACTTCTACTTTCTGAAATAGGTTTGCTGAGTGCTGCTGCAAAGACTACTTTATGTTACCAAAGATGGTATCCTCTTCTTATGAGGAAGAACACAAAAAAGAAAAAGGCCTCAGCGAAGCTACTAGAACTGCCTGGTTCTCTTACCAGTCTCATTTATACCAGATCAGATAAGAAAAGTCCTACACCAGCTAAGGAATGAGGAAGACAGAGCAATGACATGTGTCCTTCTCTGTTTTCTGAAAATGGCCAAAGCATGACCGTGCTGCTGCAGCAGCAGAAGAGACAGCTCTGGCACAGCTGCCATAAACATATGTGTATCTCTGAAGGGAGAGAGCCTGCACCACCCACAGGCTGGACATATCAGCCTCACAATAAATCAAATTTTACTGTTCTCCTTGGGGTTAGGGTTATGCTTAGGGTTAAGGTAGAGAAAACTTGAAAGTCCAGAGAGCAGGGTCAGTGCACAGGAAGAGGTATGCCAAGGAGACCATGGCAATAAAACAACATTGCTCCATCCACACCTTACACGGAGAAAATACTCACATGTTGGATATGCCCAAGAAAACAGTCACTTTTTCTGACAATATTAGGGAAAGGCTTAAAAAAGCCAAAATGCCTTTGAACATATCTCCTTTCCAGAGTATCAGTTACAATTCATTATCTGATTTCAAGATTTAAATTCCTTTATGGAAAGAAAATTCTTCCTTTGCAGAAAATAAATTAAAGGTTGCAATTTCAAAGAGGAACAATTCGGCAAACCTCGATCCATTACTGCAAATCATGGCATCCCATGCAATTTCATTGTTTTCCCTTTGGTGAAAATGACTTTTCCCTTTGGTGAAAATGATTTTTTTCATAGACATGTAGGTTATGGATATCTTCCTGTCTTTTCATTTGACTCCATTGCAGGATTCTGGGATTTCAGTAAGGTTAATTTCAAAAGGAAAAATTACAAACACTCAGAAAAGGAGATATGATGAAATAAAATGCAATTGAAAAAAAAATTTGGAAATAGTCAACAGGGTAATAGACCAGGATGAAATTAAGGGCTGTGAAAAATACCAAAACTTGCCCAAACTAACCTCACTGAAGTTGTCAAATCAGGAGAAAAAGATAAAAGAGGAAGACAGAAAAGACAGCAGGAAAAGAACTGAATGAAATTACCTGACTAATCTAAAAATTTTTAAAATTGTCACCAAAGGGAAAACAATAAAAATACATGGGATACCATGAAATGCAAGGATATGGACCAAAACAGAAAAGAAAGCATTACACTCAGGAAAGGAGATATGATCAAATAAAATGCAATTGATAAAAATTAGGAAATTTGGAAATTTAGTGAAGACAAGCAAATGGACCAGGATGAAATGAGTTGCAGTGAAAAGGACCAAATCTTACCTAAATTAACCTCACTGAAGTTGCAAAATCAGGGGAAAAAAATCAAACAAGATAAGGGAAAAGACAAGAGACCAACTGTAAGAAAGGACCAGCCTAATTCTAAAGAAAAAAAATTAATTTCCATCCAAGAAAGGAAATGAAACCTTGAGAACAGAAAAGAAAGTGTTCCAGCAGTCTGGAAAGGAGATAGGATCAAATAAGATGCAATTGAAAAAAACCCATAAAATTTGGAAATTTAGACTAAAGGCAGATGCATTAGGATGAAATGAGGTGTTTTGAAAAGGTCAAAGAATTTCCAAAATTTATTGTACCGAAATCCCAAATCCAGGAAACAAACGCAGACAAAATATAGGTGAGGATATTGAGGAAATGACCTGCCTAATTAAAAAAAAAATTCTCACCTAAGTGAAAACAATTAGATTGCATGGCATGCCGTGAAAAAGTCCAAAACTTGCCCCAATTAACCTTTACTGAAATCTCAAAATCGGAAGACCATGTCAAACAATATATCTGCGAAGAAATTGCTTTCTTTTTTGTCAAGTAAATTTTCCTGAAATACACAGTTTCAGAAATTAAATCTCATGTTTTTATGAGGAATTTTTAAACAATGTTTTGCTCATTTCCCTGTACTTCATGGCATCTCAAGCCTTTTTATTGCTTTTCCTTAGTTGAAGATTTTTTTTACATTAGGCATTTCATTTCACCTATCTCTTCCATCTTTTTCTTTGACTTCATTTCCTGATTTTGCAATTTCAGTGATAATAATTTCAGCAAGTTTTGATCCTTTTCACTGCACTTCATTTCATCCCAATCCATTTTCTTCTAGTTCCCCCATTTCAAAATTTTCTTTTTTTTTTAAATTTTATTTGATTAGTGTGTCTGTAACACTTCCTTTTCTGCTTGTAACACAAACAGAAAAGTTCCAAGTTTGTAACACTTTCTTTTCTGTTTTCAAGATATTACTTCCTTTCCTGAAAGGAAGAGTTCTTGTGATTTCAATGAGGATAAATTCAGTAGGCTTTGGTTCTTTTCTTTGTCCTTTATGCCTTTTTACTATTTTATCTTTGTTTTACCTTTTTTTTTTTCCATTTCTTTTAATGAATTTCATGTCTTGTCTCTTCTTTTAACTTTGGTCCCATAGGTTTTATTTTGCATCATTTTGGAAGGTTTTGGAGCCTTGTATTTATAAAGGAACACGCCACTTCCCAAAGATTGCTCCCTCAACAGCTTTGTTCTTGGTGCCATTTATGTTCCAGGGAACTGGGCAAGAAGCTGCTTTTGCTGCTGCACTTAGGGTTAGGGTTACGCTTACAGTTTGTGTTGAGAAAACCACAGAGCCTTGAAGTCCACAGACACTGCAACTAGAAAAGGCACGCCAACCCCACCATTGCTCTCTTCACACCTTGGCACCACCCACAAGGTGGAAATTCACCTTGAAAAATTCTGATTTTTCTGCTCTGCTTAGGGTTAGGCTTGAAAAAGCTACAAAAACTAGGGGCATAAGCATGCCAAGGGGTGCATGGTGCTGCCCCAACATTGCCCCCTCACATCTTCCTTTTGGCACCTCCCTTGTGTCTTGATCCTCAGGCTTGGAAAATGCTGATTTTTCCTGCTCCACTTACAGTTAGGACCTATAACATGTGCAATGCCTACCATAAGTATAACAAAGACATACTTTCTCCACTGTTTTCAGAAAGGAATACTAACACTTCACAGGCTTTTATAACAGACTTTATAGTTTTGTCTGGTTCTCTTTCTTCTTTGCACATCTTATTATCAGCTTTCTGGGGACTCAATTCAGCTAAAAGGATTATTGTATTATAAATTACCTAGTCATAGGTTGCTTAGAATTACACTCAGCAAACATAACTACACTACTTCAAGACAATTTAAGCCTTGCTCACTTGGCAGAGACTTTTGAGATTCTAAAAAAATTTTCACGTGAATCAAAATATGATCTGTTGATTACAAACAAGGTAGTTAATTGATTACTCTCATTATGAACACAGCAAAAAAGCAAAGAAACAAAAAATCATTAACATGAACCTTTCACTGAAGTTCTAGCAAGAAAGAAAAATACATTCCATCTCTCTGCTTTATATTATGATCCAACTAGATGCTCAAAGGACAAGAAAATAGGTTGTGGAAATGTCCATCATAGTCTGCCTCAGAGAACAGTAACCAGCTACCATATGGTAGCTACCTGCCAGGCCTGTGTGAAAGTCATGACACCAATTCTGCCTTATGTTGCGGTGTGTTGTAATGTCCTGTTTTAGATTTCCAGGTCACCTCCCAGGTGTGGCAATACCCGTTCCCCTTCCCCCTCGCCCCTTGCTGAGTGAGTCCTGTCATTAAGGCTTAACATTCCAACAAGGTGTCGTGTGGTTGGTCAAATTCAAAGGATGCCCCTCAGGCCCAGAGGTCATTGGCCTGTCTAGGTGTCCCTCGTCCCTTGAGACCCCGCCCCCCCACCTGGTTGGTGGCTCACCTGTCCCCTCCCCTCCCCTCCCCTCCCCCTGAGCTTAAAAGGTGAAGCAGGCCATGTGCTCGCCATTCTGTTGGGGTTCTTCCCAAGATTCAGACATCTGTAACCATGGAATAAACCTCTGGATATTAAACCCTCCAGCAGAATCCCTCCTTTTTTCTCTTCACCTTCGCCTGAAGCCTCTTCCTGAGGTAAACGGAGTCCCTAACAAGCCTGGACTTGTTTAGTGCCCAGCTGAAACCGCCGGCAAGCTAAAGGTGTCTCTGGAGTGATACACCACAGAAGCCGCCTTTGGCTCAGCAGCGAGGGTCAGACTGGCCCAGGTACAATCTAACTGGTAATATTGGGATTCATATTCCAATAGCCTTACAGCACCTTGAGAGATCTTCCAGAAGACACTGTGAAAGACCACATAATTTTAGATTATGCTCTACAGATCTATGGTTAACATGTCTATGGTTAATCATGCCTGAAGTGGTAGAAAAAGAACCTGAACAGGATCAGGATGAAAGTGATCAGGATGAAGATATATTGCATAATGGAAAGCAGGAAGTATGTTAAAACTGAAGGATTTGTAACCAAACAGAAAAATAAGATGTAGCATCCTACAAAGCAAAGTAAATTACATTTCTAACAAATAAGAAACTGCAGATGGTCACAAAGTAGTCAAGAAAATAATATCTTTAGAAACTCAGCTGTTTTTCTGTGTTTTCAATTCCTTGCTTCCAAAAATCAAAATGTAACATTTAAAAAAATAGAGCTCAAAACTGTTGTCATAATGACACGAAACTTAGATATTTATCCAAAACAAACACACATAGGAACTTTGGTTTTTTTCAGCATTAAGTTGCCAAACAATTGGGCCAAGAAATTAAGAAGAAAGATTCTGAAGACTGTGTCAGCCACGCTGAATGGCTTCAGCTTTAACAGCTACTGCTATTTTTGGTAGACACAGAAACATGCCTCATTTATTACAAAACTGCTTTGAAACTGACCTGCAGATCAGAAACAGACTGGGGCTTCTAGGCACTGGGCCACATTGAATAACATCCCAGCTGGGAAATTACATCTGGGGGACTGTTTGTCCCCATGGCCTGTTTTCTCTTCTGTTTTTCTTAGAGATGGCTGCAGGTTTTGCAGACCCAATGTGCTTTGTTATGTTAGGTATAAGCCACATCACTCAGGAATAAGCAACAGAGTTACACACCAGAGAAGCATAGTTACACACCTGAGATGAATTATGGAAGAAATAATGTTTGTGTACTATTTTCTGATACAACTTGTGTCCTGATACCAAGACTGTCTCTGTTAAGTGACAGAGGACATCTGTAACAGAGAGGCAGTGTTCCAGGAGAAAAGAAATCAGTGGAAACTATGTGTATTGAAGCTTTAATTTTCCATATATCCCAGTGCAGGACAGAAGTGGTGAAGCAGCAGGCAGGCTGGCTTTTTTGCTTAGAGAGCTTCCAGTCTGCATTGATGTGCTTTTGTCAAATCTCCTACTTCTCATAATAAACTACTGTTTCAGCTTCTCCTAGATCACTGATCTGGCTGTTGATCTGGAATTTCTCAGGTACTGAGCAATCCAGTTAGGGATGTTGGACTGTCATGGTTTGAGCCTGGCACAGAGCCAGTGCCCCCCATGAAAATGCCTTCACCCTGGTGTCTGCTGTGAGATGTGACCAGGAATAAGCAAAACAGGCTCTAACTTAAACATAAAGAACACTTTATTACTTAAACTACAGGAAAATAGGGAAAGACTATAAGGAAAAGAAAAAAAGAAATTGAAAACCTTACAAAAAAACTTTCCTCCTCCCCACTCCCTGACTTTCCCAATCCGATACATTCTCCCAAATCATCAACTGCCCAGCCTTGGCCCCACACTTTAGTATACTCAAACTGCAGTTCATGAAGAGGAAAGGAGTCCTTCTTGTTCCATAGGCTTCTCCTGGAAACACACTGAAACCTCGTGTGCTTCCTTGTCACTTCGGCACCGCCCGGAAAAAGTCCTTTTGCCGCTTGTGACATCTTCCTTCCATGCCCAGTGCTCTCACCACTGACGGCATGGACCAGAGCTGCTTTTAGGGTTGTCTTTCAAGGATGCCTTGTCTCACTCCAAAAAGGCACAGTCTCTGCTTTGGGACATCTGTCCCCCCCATATTTTTCCAACCCCCTGGGGCCGGGGGGTCCTCACGAAGAACCCTCCTGGTTTTGAGGCACTGCCTCCCCCTAAATGCAGTCTCTGTGTCACAGGAACAACTGAGTCCATGGCCACAAGAAAAGTCCAGCCAAAAGGCCACTCCAAATCATCTCTCCCCATCCAATCATCTCCACGTTCTTCGGGCCAGGTCCTTGTCTCATCTCATCTCTTATCTCCCTTCTTATTCAGCTTCGAGGAGGATTAGCATTTTTGCAAGGCCCCAATCATGAAAGAAAGGGTTAAAAGTTTTCAGTCTCTGTCTATCTCAGAACGATAATACTCCCACACGTGCTGCTGCTGCTGCTGCCGGCCGGGCTGCACCCTTCCCCCCCCCTTTCTCCTCCTGGGCCGGCTGCTATCACCGCCGACTCTCCCTCTCTCTCCCTCCTGGGGGGGGGAATGGCTGCCCGATGTCTCTTGGGGCTCCTCCACCCTTCCATCCTTGAAGGCTTTCTCACCCCCATCTCTGTCCAGGCCCCGGGCCTACCGCATGGCTGCCCCTCCCCCCGCCCAGCAGTAGAGGCTGGACGGGGGAAGAGATCTGACCTCTTCGAAGCGACGTCCCAAGAGAGAGATCCAAGGGCAGTGCCCTGCTTTTTAACCCCTGTGTATTCTCGGAGGTGTGTCCAAACCCCACTGGCTACACCGGGTGCCAGTCTCAAACCCAAAACCTTCATTGGTTTGACCACAGCTTCCCAGAATTCCCACTCCTTCCTGGTCAAACCACCACATGGACACAGAAATCATGGTACATGCAGCCTGACACTGAACTGGCTTTGAAGAAGGGACACACAGTACACCTGACAGAGAATGTGCTGAATGAGCTGCACAGCATGTGCTGCACCAAGTGCCCATTTGCACTGGGTGGGATAGGGCTCAGAGCAACCTGTTCTAGTGGAAGGTGACCCTGCCCATGGCAGGAGAGTTGGAACTGATGACCCCTAAGGTCTCTTCCAATTCAAACCATTCAATGATTCTATGAATCTATAGCTAATGCTTGTTGCCCTTGATCAACTAAAAAAATAATAAACATAAATGTGGAAATCTTTTCAGAATCTTCTTTTCAATCCATACACAAGTAGAACTCAAACTGACCTCAGCTAGAGTTTTTCCTTAGTGAAGATTTCAAGATTTCAAGTTCCATGGATTTTAAAGGTCTCTGGTGTGAATACAAACTACCTGAAGAATGAAATGCTGTGAAATGATATTATTGACTTATCTGCCCATTAAATCTGCATACAGAATATATTTAGTTATGAGTTGTTTGCATCTCATTTGAACCACATTTTTTTGTGGAATGTAACCTTTTCTTCTTGAAGTTTCTCAATCCCTTTTTAAACCAAACCTTGCCATTTTTCTTCTACACTAGTCATTTCCAGTAAAATTTGCTCAGCACATATATGTTTTCGTAACTACTTGATAGTTTTTGGAATTACACTAGAACAGTTAATTAAATCGGCAACTAGGAAGTCACAGTGTTTATTTCCATAAAAGAGTAAGTATCTCAGAATATTACACTAAAGAATGGAATGCATTTCAAAGCATAGTAATTTCTCTCTTATTGTCTCCATTCACAGCTGAAACAATGTCCAGTAAGTTAATGTCTTTAACTCAGAACGTTTATATTACCTTAAAGAAATGGATAATACTACCAATAATATTAAGCTTTAAGAAAGCAGTGCATAGATTTTGATGGGTTCTCTCTTCATCTAGCAAATCATCACAGCTTTTTCATTTCATTTAGATTCCATGTAAGTCACAGACCTTTTCTTTAACAGAGAAATCCCATCCTTCCAAAGCACAGATACTTCTTCAGCAAAATTAATAAAAATGCTATTTGCTTGTTCATTACTTCCCTCAATTCTTTCAGCTCATATAATCATGGCTTAAAATATGTGTAGCATTCCTAGTATCAGCTGTGGTATTCTAGTTCTTAACTAGCTGATCATTCTTTTTTCAAGTAATTGCCCACATGTGAAACTACAGCAATGTACACCACAGAGTGCTCTCTGACCATCTCCGCCTAAAAACCTGAACTTCATCTCTCTTATTTATTTTTCTCTCTGTGCAAAAATGCTGCTATTAATGTCCTTCATAAAGTCATGCAGGTGTAAAGAAAACCCTTGCATGGTGCAAAGGAAACCCTTGCAAGAAATATTTTTACTTTGGAGTTTAATGTAGGTCTGCTTGGCTCATCAAGATGGGGAGGAAGAGTGACAGTAACAAGATTGATTTTTATGTATACATACATAGAATCTTGCACAAAGAAAAAAGGGTGAAAAAAAATTCTGGGTTTATATTAATTAGGTTTGGAGTAGGTTTAACATCTACTGTGCATTCACAGATATAACAGTGTGACATCCAAGTCAGTGAATCAGAACCAATATTATCTCTGAGCACATGTCTTGTCCTTGCTCTCCTCCATCCTTACCATTTCAGCATATCATGCCATTAACTGTGACACATATGAACAGTATTTGAATAATTTGCGGGTAAATTAAATGAGGACTCTTCAATAACCTTGCTTTGCAGTACTAGAACCTGCTGTCACTAAAGATTATAATTTGCTTTGGTATTCTATGATCTTGTGCACAAAAATCTAAACCTGAAATGAGGCAGAGCAGTGCATCAGCTTAGCATTCCTGTGGGTATAGATGCACCATCAACATCATGTGCACATAATCCACCCACCTACCCTTTTTCATTCCGAGAGTGCCTGTTTCCTCACACAGTTATTACTCCCACATGAGTTTGTCCTTCCTCTTCCAGCTTCAATCATAATGTTAGCTGATTTCTGGACAGACTAAAAACAACAGCTGCTTCCCTCTGGGCATTAAATACCATTTAGTATGTCTTTTTCCCTTTAGGAAAAAACTAAATCTAATAGTGGTAAAAATAACCCAAAACAGTCAGACTTTTATAGGAGTGAAATGGAAATCTTTACTGCTCTTAAAGGCTTCTAACACACAGCACATTCTTGCACATAGGAAACTTTCTTTGGTGGTGAAATTCTGAATGAAGGTATCAGTTTGATTACATTGAAAATAGAAGTTGCAGTTCCCCAACTCACTCTTGGATTAATGTAGTAGCAGTTGGGTCTTTTTTCTTATTTAATGCTTTACAGTTTGTTCAGATGTAGAGTAATCCTTACCACTTTGACACAGAATTTTTGCAGTAATAGTGTAAAACCACCTTGTCCATAGCAGCACCCTAGAAAAAAACAAACCCTCCTGCTAGCCCTGATAAGGGGAGAAGTTTTTATTTCAGAGGTTTTGCCTTTGCTTCTCACCATACAGCTCTAGTTTAATTGACAATAAATTAAACTAATTTTCCTGACCTCAATCTGTTTCACTTAGAAGTTGTTAAACCATGTCCTCATCTTTATTTCAACCCACAACCTTTTTCTTCCTACTTCTCCACCCTATTCCTTTGAGGAAGGGATGTGAGGAAGCTGCTGGATAGTCAGCTGAGGTTGACTCACCACACTGTGCTAGGCACAATCACTCAAATTTTTGCAATGAGAAATTTTCTTCACTATTCTGAAATCAAATCTTAGGCTTCAGCATCAAATTTCCTTCACTGTTTTCTTCAGTAATACGAAAAGGATCTACAGTTCTTGTTAGAGACTCCAACTCTGAAAATAATACATTGCAAAAACACATGCAGTCATACAGCACTTTTTTTCCCAAGAAAAAAAACTTTTTTTTTTTTAATTCTTTTTTTTTACTAGCAAAATATACACTTTGAAAGTTCTTAATGTTGGACTAGAAAGGCAAAAATGTACTTTGTGTCAGTGCTGGCCCACTTTCCACTTCTCCTATGCTGGTTACAGAGTTCTCATTATTTCCTGTCCTCTCAGTTATTTTTTTCCAGTTTCACTCATGTTGGTTTTTTGTATTTGTCTTTTAAAGCCCAGTCATTGGGTACATTCTCCAGCGATATGTAAACAATTCTGAATAGTTCACTCAAACAAATCCAGGCATGTCTACATGTTCAAAATCTATACAATTTCTCTGCTTTTTTATGGTGTATTTATGCAATAACTTGCAAAAAGAATTGCCCCTCAATGCTTGCACTAAAGCCATCGGCTCCTTTATTTTTGCCTATACAGAGTTTAGTGTCATAATGCAGCAAATAGTGCCACTAAAATTACCCTGACTTAGAAATACTTCCCTCTGCTTCTTTTTTTTTTTTCCCAAGTATCAGAAAAAGACAATTTTCATCCTCAATAAAAGTCATCCTCGTATTCTAGGAAGTCATTGTGAAAAGTAAGCATAATGATAAATCTAAGACGTATTATTTAATTAAAAAAATATAAATCCCTGTACTACTATTAAACATAAAAGGAGACAGAATCCAGGACTAAGTGATACACTAGCAAAGAGGCATGCTGGTCAAAATGTCTCATTTTGATATTATAGTTATTCCACACTTGAAATCCATCTTTTATCTAGACATAGTTTTCCTTAATCTTTTGTGCAAGCAGTACATCTACAAAAGCCTACCAAGAAAATCCTACCACAAATTTCTTTTTACAGCCCTAATTTCCTGATGTTTTTGAAATGCTAGTGTAATTGAGAAGGGGTTGGAGTATTGTGTGTACTTTTCACTGCACAATACTAATATTTCCAAAGTCAGAATGAAAGAGTATTTATGACATAAAAGTTACAGCCAGATGCTGCTGTCACTATCTCAAAATATAATCGGACTGCATGAAATGGATTATTATGGCCTCTGTGGTTTTTAGCTTTATACTATTAAGAGTAACTTAGAAATAATGGAAACTGATATTGATGGGATCTGTTCTTGATTGTACACAACAAGGCAGCCAGGAATGCTTAAGGAAACCAAAACAACAATAAAAGTAAATGAAAGATCTAGTTGCAGGGTGCAGATGACTCTTATTTCTCATACCACATTTTAAGTAATAATTTGGAAGTTTAGGAAACTTACTTAGCATCTTTAATGATCCTTTGAGTATGACTTCAATGATGAAACAGACTTAATTGAAAAAAAATGTTTTATGGTGTTAAACTGTATAGGGTAGTGTAATTGAATTGACTAAGCTGAACTGGATAGAAAACTTGAATACTTCTTAGGAGGTGCTTACAGGTAGATACATTAACAAATATGTTCTAAACAAAGCTGGACATGATGAAAGGACAGATGAATAAAATCTAATATTTATATTAGCCAGAGTGCTAATTTTCACATGTTGCAGAGTATTACACAGAAAGAATTGAAGAAAGGAATTTACAGTATCATCACTTTTAAGCCTCAGACATCAGTGCATAAAAACCATCCACAAAGTAGTTACATCTGCATGACCTGCATCAATCAGGATATAGATAGCTATAAATGGGTACAACACAGAAATAATTTCTTCCTTATACAATAGAACTAGAGTAAAAACTGAATGAAAATACATTTTTCCCATTTTGCTACCAAAATAAAAAGAAAGTAAGAAAATTAATTTTCAAGTTGAAAAAGCTACTCTTGTAGCTACACTTATATACCAAAACAAGACAAAATGTGCTTTGTGCAATGTTTTTTTAGAACTTTGGAGACATTTCTAGCTTGATTCTTAAGGAGCATTTTCAGAATTCATGTGGTCTACAACTTATTACAATTTCCTACAGGAGGCATGTAAGCATTGTCAAGCTCAGTGCAGCACTACTGATTTGTTTCATGGCTGCTTGCTTTGTTCAAGGCATCAGTTTGGTTTTTTAGTTTATATATACTGTTGTATCACTCATGTTTCCCAGATATACTTCACTTTTCAATATTAACACTGAAGAATTTTAACAAAAGCAAGTTTTAAACAGATGTTTTTAACTGCAGCTAAATCCATACTCTACTGCACTACAGCTCTCCAAAATTTTGCCTTACTGAGGAAAAATACACAGCAATTCAGTCCAAACCAAGGGTTTCTTCTAGATTTTGCAGCAATGCATGGAAACAGAGTCTTGAGAGATGATGTCTACATTGCATTGTTACCTTATTTCTGAGAGATTCAAATCTCAAGGGACTGAGAGATCACACAAGTCTTGTCCTAGCATGATGTTGCAAGTGGTACCTTCAGGACTGGCCTGTGCACCACTGCATCTTCTACTGTCTCCCATGCCCTCCAAACATTTGTTCTCCCTCAGGGAAAATGCCTTTAGGGTGGCTACTAGGCTCCTCCTTTCAAGCAGCACAGTTGGAACCCCAGATACTGAGCAAGATGTGCTTTTGTGTAGCTGCTTATTGCTGGTGTTCACTGTTCCTGCTCTAAAATGAATTTCAACTTCCATAGGAGAAAGAAACTTGGCAGTCAGGGCTGACTTTTGGCTACACCTTATTTAGGCTAAGGAATTTCTTGGGTGTAACATAGATGAGCAAATCTAAGAGACAGAAGGAATGCAAGACAAGGTAGACTTCAAGGTGGTAGCAGAGGGAAAAGAGTCCTCCATGGTATGTTTAACTTGCTTTTCCAAGTTTGCCACAGTAAAAAGCCTACTTGGCAGGAGTTAAGTGAGTTTATATGGACACTGCAGAAACCCATAGTTGTGAGGTAGATACTGAAATTCTTCTTGCATGGGTCAATTTATGAATATCTATGCACAGGTTCTGTACGGACATTTATGTTTTGGCCAGCCTGACAGAGGCAAAATAACCTACTGAAAGAAGAAAGGTGATTTCTAGTGTCATGTCTTACAGAAATTACCAAGTGTTCAGAAAACTCTTGCAGGAAGGCTCAGCACCTGATGTGTCTGCTTCTGGATCTATTCCAAACATCAGTTGTGCTGTGGTTTGAAAACATTTTGCCAACATGGCTGAGGCTTTCTGCATACCTGACATAATTTAAATATACTGCATAATATCTCTGAGGGACTTGTGGTGAACCCAAAGGTGACTGGGAGGGGAATCTGGCAATAATTATCATTCATGACCACAAAGAATATAATCATGGCTATGGTGCAAGTACAGAGCACTTGGCAGCTGTGTTGTGAGATATTTGTCCTTTCCCAGAAGTCAACTGCTATTCTAAGACATGAAGTGATGATAATGACTTCAATGTCCATGTCTATTTTAGTGCCATCCAAAGAAGGAGGAGATAGAAAATAAGAGCAAGATCTACACCACTTGCCCTGGATGCCAGATTACCTTTCAATCTGGTCCCTCACATTCTGCATCTGAAAGGTTGAAGAGACATGGCTCACCTCAACGTGCAAAATGGAGGACATGGATCTCCAAGAACTTCAGGATCAGAAAGAAAACTGTTTAACATCTGACAAATCCTGGACAGCTTCCAGGATTGGAGTAAATTGAGTGATTTGGAATCAACAGAACTCCAAAATCATCTAGGAACATACCAAAGGCTGCTAAGAGGATCAAATAAGACCTGCCTTGGGGTTGAATATACCTATGGGTGATTTTTGACATTGAACAATCTGAAATTGGATATCAACCATATATGGTTGGGCCCTTAGAAGAAAAAAAATGAAACTCCCTACCAAACTGAGGCACTCCTCAAAATTGAACTAATTAATCTGTACAAAGTGCAGAGTGCTAATCTTTTATCAGAAGTCATGTAAATTTATGGATAAATACAATCCTTAATCCATAGATATGAATTTTTTAAATTATGGTTTTGGATCCTTTGATTCCAAAATAAAATTTAAAATTCCATGCTAATACCTTACCTTCTGTTTTTCAATAAATTTTAGACATTCTATCAAATAAAGAAGGGAACTGGTTTTTACATTACAATATTTGAAATAATCAAACTTGTACATAAAATTATTACTGCTATCATCGGCTTACAGTTTATCTTATTGGAAGTCTTAGCAATGCATTGGCATTTTTCTTTTAGAAACTAGAATCTCCTCCCATATATTTGAATTCTGTGATTTCATTAGCTAAAGGGAAAATGAAGTTAAAATGTACTCACTTATTTTATTTCTCACTTCATTTAATTTCTCTCCAAGGCATTTAGCTTCATCAAACCTGTCAATGCAAACATAATGATACAGAATTATTGTAAAGAACATATAGTTCCAGAAGCTTATGACAATAAAATACAGAATTACTCAGTACTAGTTTTTTATTTGTAAGTAGAATTAACTAGAAACAATTTTCCATTAGGAGAGATTGTCTGGTGTAAGAGAAACTATCTAGAAGAATATTGGTCTAGACAAAGAAACTGAAGAAATCCACAAGTTTTACTTCTGTCCAACTCAAAAAATATCAAAACAGAGTAAACAAATATGGCTTCTCCCCACAAAGGTGGGATGTGAAAAAGTTTCTCCATCTCAATTAGTCAATTTCTTCATAAAACAAGTTAGAATTTCAAGTTCCTACTTATGTATCTGCTTACACACATACGCTTTCAGGGTTAAATGGCTGAAGCTGGAGGGTTTCTGGACACTTACTCTTTCTTACTGAAAATGTGGAAGCCATTGAAGCTTCTGTTAGATTTTAGAAAAGCTTTTTCTACTGGGGTTAACTTAGAGCCCCAAGTAGGCATTAGGGATTGCATAAATCCCTAGAAAAGGAAAGAAACCCTGAAGTATCTCTCCCCTTCTTTCTCTCAGATTCCATAATAATTTCATTAATTACTTATTAATTCCTGAGACAGGTCTCATGTTGGCTGTTGACTCTGATTCATGTTCACAGAGAGATGTATCTGGAAAAGTTGAAGCCAGATATTTATCCAGCCTTTATTCACAGGTTACTGCCAATAGTTGAATAGGTTATGCATCTGTTGTTCAAACACTGTAGTTTATAAACCAGCACAATACCATAAACTGAAATTTGGCATGAATTTATGATATTTCATCAGATTCCATCTGTGACTATGAATCCTTGTCAAACAAAATAAGTCAGGTAAATGCACAAGACTTGACTCTAATATTGAATGAGAAAAAGCTATTTTCAATACTTTAATAAAAAAAGAGATGACATTATCTAGCATTAAGGTGATATGCATAGTGATGACTGAAGAATTATATTGTTAGCTGAAAAAACTTCATGTGTATCTTACATGGAAACCAATCAAAAAAAAAGGCTGAAATTGCCAAATCATGTTTTCTATTACCTACAAGATAAATACTCCATGGTGAAACATCAGAGCGAATTTAGCCACTAATTTTAGTGG
This sequence comes from Zonotrichia albicollis, assembly GCF_047830755.1. Lineage (NCBI taxonomy): Eukaryota > Metazoa > Chordata > Aves > Passeriformes > Passerellidae > Zonotrichia > Zonotrichia albicollis. The sequence continues at coordinate 40,835,820 of NC_133821.1, read as the reverse complement.
AAAAAGCATTTTTGGCAAAGATTTCACTCTTTGAATGCAAGTGCCAGTAATCAAAATATAAACAGCTTGGAAAACAAATCCCTAACTCATCATGTAAACGAAGACAAACTCAGAGGTTGTCTAATGAGAGAGACATTCAGTGAATTAAATGAGTATTCACTTGTTTTTAATTATTAGAAATTAGAACAAAAAGTGACCCACGTGAAACTCATCCTTTCCATGAAACTTGCCCATAGGTACTGAAAAACCAAGTTAACTATTAACCAGCTAAAAAACAGAAAGCTAGGAATGAAGAAAATGGGATAAAAACAATGGAGAACAACAAAAAGCAAACTAGATTTACATCTCATATATAAGCTCAGCAGAATTTTACTACTGGAAATATTGTCTAAGATGGGATTGAGAGGCTTTATGCAGTATACATTACATTGGAGTGGCACAACTGGAAAGATTTCTTGGTAGAATATTTCACCAGAAAATGGGATGCATTTTTCTCCCCTTCAGAGAAACAATCCTAAGAGAACATGATTGCATTAAGAAATAGGATATTATTAACTTCTCTGGAAGTCAGGTATAGAAAGTTCAAATTGCAGAAATCTGATTCTGTCCAGGTATCAACACAGGGTAGTTTCTTTTGAGCAAGGAAGCAGTTATTAATGCATGGAAGAAAAATGAAAAAGAATTGCTGTAAAGCTGTAGAAGATCATATTTTCTGTCTTACAAAGGCACTTCCCGTAGGCAACTTGAATTGAAGGCAAATTGACTCAATTTTGTTTCACTCGAATTATCTTTCACTGTATCAGTTCTCTCACTTTTTAAATTCAGAGACATTACTGAGTTACAGTATAAGCTACTGAACATGTGAAGAGCTCTGAAGTAGTAGGTGAAAGTAGTAGTAGTAGCAGTTTTCTTCAAAAACAGATTTTTTCTTATATATATATATAACAAAACAAATGCTTTTCAGTATTTAATTAGTTGACTGCCTTTGATCATTTTTACACCAGTAGTTACAGAAAAAATACATCCATATTTTTATAGGTATGGCTATGCATAGTCACATCTATATGAATAATTTCACAGCCCAGGCAACAGTTGTGACCTTCACAGTGAAACTTCCAAGTCTCACTGACAGTTCACCATTCAATTACTATAAGAATGATATAATGCACATTTGATCTCTTACAGAGATGTGCCAGAGGCTCCTGAGGCAGTAGGAGCCAACAGGGGAACAGCAAGGAAATACTTCAAAGGAATTAAGGTGTGTTCTAAGAAGATGGAGTGGCCAACAGCTAAGGCGCCTTTCTACCAATGCATGCTGCATGGACAACAGACAGAAGAAGCTGGAAGTCACCAGACTGGTAGAAAACTGTGATCTAGTTGCCATTACTGAAACTTGGTAGGGCAAATCCCATAACTTGAGTTTGCCTACCAGTGGCTACAGACTGTCTGAAGAGACAAGTAAGGAGAAACGGCAATCTCTAAACCAAGAGGCAAACTGAGTGTGAAGAACTGTCTCTGAACAATAGTTATCTATCTGAGCAGGCTGATAGCTGATGGTAGGAATCAGAGACTAAGGCAACAAAGGGAACTGAGTGGTTGGCATCTACTACAGGATGCCTGATCAAGGGGAGCCTATTTATCAGGCTTTCATGCTTCAGCTGATGGAGGCATTGTGCTTACTGGCTTTCGTCCCCCTGGAAGAATTCAAACAAGTCAGCATTTGCTGTAAAAGTAGCATGGCAAGCAGCAGGCAATCAAAGAGACTCCTGGACTGCATGGAGGATAACTTCTTAAGCAAGGTAACAGACAGCCTTACCAGAGGGACATGATACTGGGCCTGTTGGTCAACAAAGTAATGAACTAATAATTGGAGACATCAAGATTGGAGGCAGCCTGGGCTGCTGTGGTCATACATTGGTGGAGCTCACAGTCCAGAGCGATATGGTTCATGGGAAGAGTATAGTTACGCTCCTGGGCTTTAGGAAAGCAAACTTCTAGCTCTTCAAGGAGTTAGTCAATAAGATCCCCTGGAAAACTGCCTTCAGGGACAAAGGCATAGAACAAAGCCAGTAGGTTTTTAGAATGTTTTCCATGAAGTGCAAAAACTCAAAACCCCCAGGAGCAAGAAATCAAGCAAGGAGGGCAAGAGACTAGCATGACTGAGTTGAGATCTGCAAATCAATCTAAAGTAAAGCAAGCAGGAAATGCACAGGCAGTAGAAGCACAGATGGATAACCTAGGAAGAGTATAGTGATGCTGTCTATGTAGGGATTGGGCTAGAATGGTTTAGGAATGGCATTTTCTGATTTAGGAGTCCCACTAAAAAAACACACTTCCACTTGATCCCTGTCCAATTGGAAGCAGGAAAGGCAAAGGTTATAATTTGAGATAAGAACAATTTACTAGAAACAGCAATGAAATAAGAAAATTATTAATAACAGCAACAATATTCATAACAGAAGTGTGCAAAAGAGAAAGTTTGGAGCGTGATCCAACCACATCCATGCCATCCAAAGTGCTCCCTTTAGTTGGGACCAGTGTTACCCCACCACTCTGTTTGCCACACTCCCCCAAGGGAAAAGGAATGCTCTTTTCTGAAATGAGAGAGGGTTAGGGTTAGATTATCCTTTTCTTCTGCCCCTGGCCATGACATAGCATGGTATTGAATGACAATAGGGTCTTGGTTACACCCACATGGCTCCAGGCCCTGCTCCCCTCACAGTTCCCACAAAAATTTAACCCTGTTCTTAGCCAAAATGAGTTACGCTCTCATCACCTGAGCTAGCACCAAAGCCCCTTTGCAGTGAGTGAGACAAAAAGTGAACTGCTTGACTCCCTGCACTTACCACACACAGACAACATTTCCTTACTGGCTCAACCCCGAGTTTCCCATAGCAGAGACTTAGATGTCTGGGTCCTTAAAATAATTTAATCACGATGCAACAGCAGGATAACAGCTTAAGCTAGTACCTCTGAGGAAGGACCCTGAACAAAGAAAACCCTGGATTCTTTTACCCTCAGTCTGAAAGCATGAAAGTCTCTGCCCTTCATCCTGAGGCAAGGGCTACTACTGTGTCTCTAAGTGTCCACCTGGCTGGGACCACCAGGTCCCTGTGTCCTTTGTTATGCAAAGGGTCAGTGCCAGTTCAAGGCCTCTTGCCTAGGGCTCCTGCCAACCAGAGCTCATCGGAGGGCTGGAACACTTCTATTAGGAAGACAGACTGAGAGAGCTGGAGTTGTTCAGCCTGGAGAAGAGAAGGCTCCAGGATAACCTTATTACAGCATTTCAATATTTTAATATATAAGAAAGATAGGGACAAATGTTTTAGCAGGGGCTGATGTGATAGGACAAGGTACTTTAGGGTAGTGCTTTAGGCTAGATTTAGACTAGGTCTGAGAGAGAAATCTTTTACAATGAGAGGGCTAAAACACTGGAACACATTGTCCAGAGAAGTGGTGGATGCTCCATCCCTGGAAACATTCAAAGTCAATCTTGACTTTGCTCTGAGCAATCTGATCTAGTTGAAGACATCCCTGCTTATTGCAGCAGGATTTGACTAGACAACTGTTAAAGATTCCTTCCAAGTCAGCCTATTCTCTGACTCTATGATAATTAGCAAACCAAGAGGATCTACCCAAAATGCCCAAAGGAAAAAATAAGACAGCTAAAAATAAGTAATTTGTGAACCAAACACTGTTTGTGGTATGACAGAAGTGGTTATGCAACTATAAACAAAATTATTAACAAGAGAAGCCTACATATAAAGGGAAGCTATGGTAACCTTTAAACATGTGGTGTCCACACTCTTCCTGTGCAATTTGAACACTGGCTGGGCAACAGAGCTTTTATGTAACTAGTAGTTGAGAGGGTGCATTCCAAATTACAGACTGGATTTCATACAAATCCATTCTAATGAACTCGGTAAACTTGGAGCTAAGCATCTCTGCTAAAAATGACTGCAAATGGCAGGGGAAACAGCCTATTTCAAAATATCAAAATTCACATTAGCACTGATTTCAGCAATCAGCTGATGCCTATTAGAGAGGAGTTACACAAGGCATTAGTATGAATCTTTGTCCTTTAAGGAAAGCAAATCTGTCACAGAACTTAGTAGACTCTGCTCATCTCTATTATATATTCTGAAACCAGAAGGAAATACTGGTTTGCTTCATAGTAATAACATACAGAAAAACCAGAAAAAATATGGAAGAATTGTTATTGATTAGAAGAAGAGCAGAGCATGGCTCAGAACCGTATTGTTCTCATGGTCATGCTGTAACTATTAAGTGTGCTACTGAATAGCAACACCAGAAATGACTGCAGTGTGATCTTTTATGCAGTGATGAGGCAGTGCTGTGGCATGATCTGATAAACTGATTAGAAGAAGGGCATTGCTAGATATCCAGCTTACATGGATACATACTTACATACATCTAATATCTTAGCAATTTGTTTTCCTGTGGCTGAGGTATAGATCCAGATAAAAAGTTAATCAGTTCAGAAAAGTGATAAATAGCAGGAACTTGAGTAAGTCACAAAGATGTGGAGATCATTTCAATTTTACTGAAATAAATAAGACTTGGCATGCCTGAAAAAAAAGTCTTCCATGCATGTGAAGTAGAAAATTGTGTTAAAGAAAACAGAAGAAAGCAGAAGAAACCTGGAGAAGGAGAAAATCTCAGAACAAAATCCAAACCAAATGACAACGTCCTACAATCAAACACTTGCCTGAACCAAATAGAAGAAAACAAGCAAAATAGCCCAAGCAACTCTTAGGGGAAACATGGAAGTTACAAACACAGATTGAGAGATTCACTTTTGCATCTGCAATCTCAAAGCCACGCATTTCCTTTGCAGTACTAGGAGGGTTAACACTTGAAAAGCTGACAATGAAGCAGTACTCTTATCCAATCAACATAGGTGTTGGTGGTTTAACGTGTGAGGTTTAAAATCTCTATGAAAACCCATGTTTTCAATGTTTTGCCATTATCACTATTTTCACCAGACATAGGAAGTGTTTTGCTAACATTAAAAACAAATGTGGAGGACAAAAGTATTATTTCTGTTTGTGAATGCAAAACTGGAAGAAAGAAGCTAAAATCACTTGGCAAACAGGTTAGGGACACCAGACATGCATATGTTAAGTATCTCCTAGCTTACTATCCAATTCAGTGGTGAAGCCAGTGAAGCATTTTTGACAATGGAAATTGGAATAATTGATTCAGTCCCATGGATTTTACTTCCCCTAGATAATTCTTGATCATGAATGTCATTGCCACGTTGCTTCAACATGGCTGTGAAGATGAATAAAACCAGCGGAAATATGCACTAAGATTCCTCATGCTATTTTCATTTCAATCCAGACTTCTATCACCACTCAGTGCCTTCTGAATATGAAATGTCTTAAGTAAGAGAAGGTGAAGGGCCTGTAACGAGTCCTCAGCAGAAGCCTGGGATGTCTGGTGTAAAATTATGTGTTCCTGCTCAGACTGCTAATGAACCCTCAGATGTCTTCCCCCAGCTGTATTTTCCTATGACACCCACCTCTTCTTCAGAAGCTGTTTGTTGTCCTCAATGGTTATACTGTCCGCATGGTCCTGCTTGAAAATTTCAAAAGCTTCTTGACATCCAAGGGACATCTTTCCTCCTGGGCCAAGGTAAAAAAAAAGAGAACTTCTTCAGTCATCAAAAGATAGAGATTTTGCACTTATTTAAATCCTTTTTTAGATAAACTCAGCAAGTCAGCCCAGGGATCTTGAAGCAAAGAGAAGACTAAGTTTGATTTTCCACTGACTGGAAAGCATTTTTGACAAAAGATTTCTATTATCTGAAAAATTATATTTCACATCACTTCTCTAAAGTCTCAATGCTTGAGGTATATCATTTCTCAAGATAATTTTAAATGTTCATAAGTAAAATTGAACTTCGAAAATTTAAAATATGTGAAATATTCTTAAGTGTGTGCCAGAGGTATTTTCACAACAGTACAATGCAGTTTGCTTCTGTATTTCTTCCATCTGTTTCACATTGGGCCCTAAGTATACCTCGAATATTTTCAACATTCTTGGAAGAAAAAATCAGGCTTCTTTAATAATGCATTAGCAAATACTTTTCCATACCCTTTTAGGTAAAGCAAGAATTCTACATACACAAATGGTTGGGGTCTTTTTACATCTACAACATGGTGCTTGTTTCCTTTTGTGCACAACAATGTCAAGACTTATTTGGCATTCAAATCTTTTAAAATCATTAGAGAAAAATATTACAGTCTGTATTATTTTCAGTTCTTGCTACTGGATGATCTATATATCCAAGTAAGATACACTGTATTATTATTAACAAAAACATTCAAAGGCTTAAGGAGCATGAGAGCTTCGGCCAGCATCTGTGTTATCACCAGTATGTATATATCAATAAATTAGCAAGAAGAAAGGATGAGACTTGCACTTAAATAAACTACGGGAATGAAGACAGTTCAGGAACAGAAAGGAAGAGGACTCTAACACTCAAACTTTGTGAAGAATGCAAAGTAGCTCCACCTTTAATTCAAACTCCAGGTTGCAACTTAAACCTCCAAAATGATACTCCTTAAATTGGAATTTGATTCTCTTTTGATTTTCCCCCTCAAGTCTTTCTTTTTTCCTACCCAGAAGTCTGCCTTCCTCCCTCACAGCTATCCAAGACTCCTCAATCCATTTTGAAGAAGGGCTGTAAAACTCTCTAGGATTTCTGCTGTGCAAGAGTTTTCTCTATGTTTAATGCCAATGGACCAGCATTTCCAGTAACATATGCACATACACCAGTTCTTCTCCAGGCTACCTGCTTTGTAATTTTGGTGTAAGGTTTTTCTCCTCCAGGTTTCTGTAGTTTCTTCTGCTTTCTTTAACACATATTTCTTATTTCATGGGCATGAAACACCTTGTTTTTGGGGTCAGCATCACCAAGTCTTATACTCATTTATATCAGTGAAGCTGAGGCAAGAAATAAGCAAAACATGCCTAAACAGGCTGGGATGTGCAATACTGGCATGTTACCCCTTACTGATCCATAAGCTGCATTTTAAAGTAATTCTAAATATATTCTGGTGCACCTCATCATATGTATATCAGGATAAGTCCCCATTGACTGCAGCAAGATTTCTGTGATATAAGATACTGTTTATAGAGAAGGCTGGTAGCAAAAAGTAGAAGTCAGGGTTCAATGATCAGTAAAAGTGTAAAATGATTTCTTTAAAATACAGAGAAAATTTTACCCCTTTTCTGTCAAAAGAATCAGAACATCTGTTACTAATTCAAAAATTTTGAGTTGAAAATAGAACCACCGGGAATGTCTGAATGGCAAAGCATGCAGAAATGCTCCACCCTTTCTGTATATGAAAATCAAGGAAAGATAAAGTACACTATTTACTGCTGTGTGATCCAAAAGAGCAAGAGAATTCATGAAAATATTTTTTTTCTGAGGTGATGACCTGAGAGTGTAATGTTCATGTTTCATGCTTGCCTTGTAGAAAAACAGGCAGCTTTGTGAGCAGAATTTTATAGTACATTCATCCCATCTCTAGGACTAATTTTAACATGCAGCCTGAATTGACCCCCTAGAATTGCTTTCATTACAGAAAAAGCTTGTATTAAGTGCAGAAAGCCTGGAAAAAATTCATGATCAAGCCTAAGATAAACAGTGACATGCCCTTACTCATACATAACACTGCAATGTAAAGTATTTAACTCTTCTGGCCATGTGCTGCCTTTGACAGTACAAATAAAAGCAGTAAAGTAAATTTGGAAAACAAAACTATTACAGTGATTATTGCTACTGCCTGGCAGAAATGCATCAACCAAAATTAAAGGTAACCTGATAATAATTTTCCAGCACTAGCTTGAAAAGGCATCAGATTTCTACAGCCAAACAAAGCACACAAAAATAGATCCCCAGAACACTTTGGAAGGGGAAATTTTCTGGTTTACACTGTTCATTTTAAGAAAATACAGAAATATATGAAGTAGTAAACAAACCCATTCTGAAAATAGTATAAATGGAAGAAAACTTAGGAAGGACCATTGAAATTGTATTTCAGTATAATATGAGCATACATCAGCTACAGAATAATGTTGCAGTCTATGGGTAATGGCAGTGACATTTATGGAGAAAGTAACGGAAGACAATAATATCAATAACAGTAAAAAGACTGCAAGAGATGTTGAAAGCTTGATGGAGTAGTTGTGTTTTCATTCTGCTCAGTAGTGAAGCTTATTTCTTTTCCATGGTTGATGTGGTATCTTCAATCATGATGTTTACATTTCCTTAAATAATTTGTAATTTCATAAAATAGCCTCACCTTCTTTCAAATGACCTCCAAGTGCCATGGTGCATTAACATTATTGGCATGCTGTTTTTCCTGAGCTTAATTCTAACAAATAAGCTCTATGTTATTTTAAACAAGGTGTTATTGGATTTGTTTTTCTCTGGCTTTGAAAATGAAATCTACGTACAACAATGCCTACAATATATAAACAAAAACAGAATTAAGAGAAGAAACCAATGATAAGGACAAAGTTTTGGCAGGATGGTGGAATAGTTCAGCTAAAACTTCTAGAGAAAACAATTTATTTCACTCAAAGAGCCAAAAAAATCCTCCTCTCCTTCTTAATTACCATGGAATAATGTTACAAAATAAATATTTGAAAATTCTTATCTAAGGAAGAACTATTATATCCTGCAGGATGAGAACCAGGAAACACATGTCATCAAGTCATTACAATGTGACCTGGAATAGTCATTACCATAAAAATAATTCAGATCATTGGAAAAAGCATAAAATTTTCTTTCAATCACATTCATGAAACCCCAGTTGACAGGACTGCATAAAAAAGAGATAAAGTTTGTATCAACTTAATTTTAATGATACCTTTCCTGTTAGATTGTGTAACTTGGCTTGAATACTAAAACACAAATATGCTCAACTCATACAATGAAAAATTTGCAGCAAACCTATCATCATTTATAGCAAATTCACATAGCTGAAATTTTTGGTGAAATTCAGGTTCAATCCCCATCATGAATTTGTGTGTTTAGGAATGTTCTCATTGAAGGTCTGATTTCTGTCTGCTCTCTGACCCAGTGAACTCTCTCAACTTTCATATTAAGCAAAAAAATTTGGTTCAATAAGCTACTCTGCTGAAATGTGCAAATTACATCTGTCCTACTGAATTTGCCTAAGTAAGCAGAGTGGCAGTGATGTCTCCCAAGCTCTGAACTAGAACAAGATCTGACGTGACCAAGAAACAGAAAGGTTCCTGTGGTATTGATTATGGGCTAAACTCTCAAAACCAGTAATTACTGAAAATACAGTTAGCAAAAACATAATGAGCCTTTTGAATGCTGTTGATTACTTTTTAAGGTGAGAAAAGACAAAAGGGATTTAAGGACTCAGTTGTATGTCTATAGGCGGTAGAAGCCTGCATATCAGTCAAGACCCTGGCAGAAATGGGCATGCCATTCTATCACTAACTAATTTAGAGATTTTAAGCATTTATTTTGTGCTGTTTCATACAGAATGCTATTTACAGCCATCCTAAACACCAAATGTTAGATTTAAAGAAACTTTAATTTTAAAGGAATATGTAGGGTAGGTGTGTGGCACCCCGTTGTGGCACTGGGTCTTCAACTACCAACAAAGAAATTATTTGGATGAATGCTATTTTTAAATTAAATAGTATGAACTGGAATTAATCAACGACTAGACTGAATAGGTAGGAGCATGCAAGCGGATGCATGCAAGGGGATGCAAATATAGGCCTTATTTTGTTTTTAAAAGTGATCAAACACAGTTGTCTATTTACATGACCATACTTATATTTAAATGCATCTAACACCAACAGATCCTATTGCAGCATGTATTAGTGATCAAAATTTATAAATATCAGATATTTTTAAAGCACTTATTTTAGTGGTTTTTTTTTTTTTCCCATACAAATTTCAAGACTGCTCAATCTGGAAAAGGCATTTCCAGTCTTGAGTCTGGCCACCTTCTGTTTTTTGGTTTGTTGTAAAAGGGTTATTCCTCAGAGTGAGAAGATATTCATAAAGTTTAATGCATGAAACCTACAGGAAAAATTTACATTGCTCATCAGTTAGGTCTGGGAAAATCTGTCAAACAATAGGATGAAATTGACATCATCTCTGTCTGAAAGCAGAACCACAGTGTCTCCTCACAATACCACCCTGTAACCAGATTTTGGTCCTGGTATGAGGGCTCTGAGGAGGTTTCAGCAGCCCTCATGCCAGAGGCTGCTGGTTTAACCCACAAAAAAATTGGAAACAACTCTCCAGAAGAGAAGTATTAAGATTGCAAGTTGATCTGTTCTGAGGGAGGAACATTAAGACTGTTGACAAAAGCAAACTCTTGGGAATAACTGTTCAGACAATGTATTCTGATGAGAAATGCATCTGTCCACATATCTGCCCATGTATCTGTTTTGCAGAAATTTTATTTTCAGAGTAAAAGACTCTGTCATTCTATTTTCTTTCCATTTTTACTAAGTGGTCTGTTAGACAAGAGTTATCAACCCTTCGACTGGGAGTCCTCTTGGCTCAAGGAAAAGTCTCATTCAGGTGAGGGTAGTCTGAAGAATTTCAGGATACCAACTAGCATGAATTGTGAGTCATCATTCTTACAAGGACTGTCAGCCTGTTTGGGCTATTCTGTATTTCCACATATTATCAAATGGGAACAAAGGAACTGCAAAAACTTTCAAAGGAAACTAAAGGCAAATTATTTGGTAAATCTTTGCTATAGAACTAAGGTATTAGAGGTCATGTAAGCACAATTCATTACATTTTTACCAGGATCCATCAAGATGTCATAGCCATCTGTTGGGCATGGAAAAAGATGTAACCAAGCTTGCAATATTGAGTCAATAAAGAATAAATACTTACAAATAGGCAAGCAGATGGCAAAAGGATATACAACAAACACTTCCCCACTGCAATGCTCAGCTAAATTTCTCATGAAAAATGTGTGTATTATATATGGCTATCTTCACTAAACTACAATTCAAAAACGGGAAAGACATAAAACAAGGTTTCTCACAGAACTCCTGCAGTGTTAAAGTTTTTGGGGAAGTTAAAAGCTTTGAAGGAAAACCAAAATATTCAGATGCAATTAACTAAATAAAACTAAAATGAGCATAAATTAATTTCTCTGGCTCTGGAGTTTCTTTGTTTATTTACAGGGGAGGAAGAGGGCAAAATGAACAATTTGTTGAAACCCTGGAAATGATGAACAGCAAAGAACAATCTTGCACAGGAGCATGATGGACACAAATCAAGGACAAACACTATTTCTAATGCAATTAATATAACTAAGAATGGGATTACTTAAGCTGATTGAAATAAAACAGAAAAACCCTAGATATTTCATATAGTGTCAACTCTATAAAAGTCAATTTTTATAAAGTTCAACTGAAATGCTTCCAAAGAATGCATCAACTAACTAATTACAAGAATCTCATAAGGAGTAGACTACTACATTAATTAATATTCCTCTGCAGGAGTAGTAAGGAAAATATTGAACTGTATTTCAAAAGCAAGGGTTAAATTAAGTATAACCTTAATTTTAAAGAATATGAAATTGACTATTTTAAGATTGTCTAAGACCACAGAACAACAAAAAAACTCTAAATGGGACATGATAGCTGGATTTAATTACGTTAAATTTCTTCAGTTTCATTATTTTAAGAAATCTCAAGTGGCAGTGCAGGTATGTTTTTAACTCCTCTACTTTTGCAACAAAAGCCACTTGACCTTTAATGTCTAATGAAAGAAACGTGGTTTTAGGCTCCTTACTGAAATGTGGTGAGTCTGGTTGAATATCAGGTTGAATCTTAGAGCGATATCTATGTGCAAAGATTGAAACTACTGAAATATTGCTCCCTCATTTTCCTCTTCTGGAAAATTAGTATACCAGTTTGCCTCCCTATCAACTGTTGCAAAGCACAATTTTAGAGAGAATTGCAGGATAAAAGGAAACTGTTAATAGCAACCAAATATGGTCATGACTTCTACCTGATAGAGCACATATTTTCCTAGATGTCAGACTCAGGATCATTTTAGTCTGATTATATTTTTTGTTTCTTACGGATTTCTCAGACATAATTTGTTATATTTCTCAGATATAATTTTTAGTATCATTTCTCTGATTACATGGCATGGAATCAAGATGCTCTAGAATATCTGCACTAGAACTGATGATTTACAGCATGCCTACTTTTCTGTTGCCTAGTTATGTTAGTATATTCTCTTTAAAAAGCCAGTGGGCACCAGTGTTATCAATGCCAAAGTTGGAGCATAGAAACGAGAAAGCAGTTTAAGGCTATTTGGCAGAAACAAAATGTTTATGTATCTCAGCAGTGGGGAATAAAGTAGTTGTGTTCTGACACAAATATTACTGGAGAAATATTTTGCATTTCATGTATGACACCCTACTTCAAAAGAAAAAAGTCACCTTCTTTTGCAATCATTTACTTCTTTAAAGCTGACTGTGAGATCATATTTGATTGTATAATACACACACACATTGAAAGTCCTTAATTAGTAGGTGCAAAGGGAAAGCATGAAATGAAGAATGGTAGGCTTGGCAGAAGCTCAGTGGGTGGATATGAAGGAAAATATGAAGTCAAACCCACAAGAACTTTAGGAGACCCACCCAATGGTGCTGCCACTTCTAAATAAATAAGATTCATTTCTGTATATGACAGAATCACACATTTCAGATAACTTCTCATAAAACAGGATATATATGTCATACTCCATTATGCAGTTTACATCAAACACCAGGTATTACAAAGAAACTGCATTTCCCTTGTTTTTAGGAACCTAAATATGTTCCCTTCAATGGTTGATGCAGTTGTAAAAGTTTTGCTAAATACAAGAAAGGGCCTATATTTATGCTCTTGTGTCAACTCAAATTAGATTTGATTTAAAATCAAATTTAGACCACTGAACTTAAGAAGAGGATTTCAATTAAGATTGAGTAATAGCAAATTAAATTAGTTTTTACATGCTTCATGTACTTGACATGCTGGAGCAGCAATATTTGAACTTCTGTTTTAGACCCGAAAAAGGGCTTCTAGGCTCAGAAACTTTTCTGCTTTTTTCAACCAAACCAACATATTTATAAAAAAATAGAATAGTCTCAACATTTTCTCAATTTACATGCTTTATGCTGTTTTGAGTGATAGACACAGTATGTAAATTCTCCTTTTCAATATATCTTTCTCAATTTTAGAAGAATTACTCTGAGTTGTGGGTAAGAATATTTTAAGGGCTCTACAAAATGACAGCCTATATCAGTGGAGTCATGACAGCTTGGATCAAATGCAAGTGAAGTTTTTTTGTTAGGGACATCTGTAGACATCTGCATGTATTTTTGGTGTCTGGAGCATAACTTCTACCACCAGGATTGCCAGTAACACCATAAACCACAAAAGAGGCATATTTCATTTTCAGAACACTTTAGGAGAGGGAAAAGAACTTGTTATAAATATCAATCTGGTTTTTGAAATTTACTGTACTTTTAATTTCATATTACATTTTAGCTTTTTCTTTATTAATATACTGAGGTTTTCTGAAGTAGAATCTTCTATATACTACATCTTAGGTAGAAAAGAAAAAAAATCCTCTGTAGTGGGTATCATCTTGGGACTATATTTTTCTTTTAATATTTCATGCTATAAACTACAGGAGTGCAGGAGCAACTTCATGAGAAAATAATTTTTTTTTTCTCTCCCAGCAGGAACACCAGCACTGAATGGGATATGCTGAGGTAGAGAGCTCAGAGAAGAAACCATGAGATAAACTTCCTGGTAAGCTTTTTATTTTTGCCAGGCAGCAATCTAAATTAACTAATTTTAAAATTTATTATCTGTTTATATTCAAGATGAACACAGCTTTATTACTTCCATCACTTAGATCTTATGGAAGTTGAACATCAGCAATTAAGAAATGAATAAAATTGATCTGTAAAAAAATAGAAATTTGATTATTGCCCTCTCGAAGCTTTATTGGGGTACATCTCTGAGAATGAGCACAGAAGCCTCTTATGTACCAATGTCCAGACTTGAAAAAACAATAGCATGACAATATAACATTAGGCATGCTATACCTCAGAAGTGACCACAATAAATTTCAAGCTCTCACCTAATGAAAAAGCATTTTATCCCTCTTTGAGGGAATCATGTAACTACTACATTCATTAACTGTACCTTAAGTATACACACAAAATAGAGCCTTCAGTAGTTTCAACTAATCTCACAACTGGGGTCTTCTAAGCACATGACAAGCTCTAGAAGTCCAGCAGAGTTAAAATGGGAGTCCTGTGCCCATAAATCAGCAGACACTTAGAGAACACTTGTGTAACTTGCATGTTCCTAAACACCTAACCTGACAAAAGGTGTTGAATTTGCTTTGGAATTAAGGATGTTGTGCCTCTTCTGTTACACAAAGAGTGCATTTTAGTAACACAAAGTAAGATTAGTGAATGTAGAAAGAGAGCAGTTACTTCCAGTTCAGCCACATTCATCTATTAAATTTTTTCATCTATAGTGGTTTTTAAAGAGCAGACAAAGCAGAAAAGGAGGAGATAGCAATGAGGCCTGGCTAATCCAACTGGCTAATTTTTTTCCTGAACTTTCACTTCTGCTTTTCAAATTTTATCATACTGTTTTTTACAAAACTCTCAGCTATCTTTAGGTAAAATTTCTAATTATTTTAGACTTTTCTCAGCTGTTAAAGGTTTTTTTACTGCTTTTAAGAACTCTTTTGACTGCATTTCATTTTGGATGGGAAAAAAATCTATCTTGAAGGATTGAATTGTAAAGGAAATATTAAATCTTTGTAGACTGTAGAAAAAAGAAAAACTATTCTGAATGCCCTGTACATTCTTTTTTAAAATCAGTTTTGCAAAGACCATGAAGTAAGTGTACTTACTTTCTAAATTAGTGATAACACAGTCTAGAAGGCTGAGCAGGTTTAAGTAAAGCTGTAATTTGCATTTTTAATAAAACATTTTGAGCAGAGGCAGTCATCAAAACAATTTATTAAAACTGCAAATTAGAGCTATATTTCAGTTAGCTTTACTAAAATCCTACTACTCACTGAAAATGAGATAAAGTAAAATGAATAGCTCAGAGTTTAAATCAAATTTTTTTTCTGACAATTATGACAAATAGCATGCACATCATATTTTTATGAACAAAATTATGCAACACATCAGGGGTATTCCCTTTCAATATTCTAAGAATAAAACCTTCAGATTCCATGAGCAGGAATAAAAATATTAACTTGAACATTCTTAATTTATAATACTAAATTTACTGAAGTTCACAATGGTTTGAGTTATAGTCATTAGCGGTCATTTGTAAAAAGAGAAATCCTGCCTGTATGGAAGTATTGATAAATTAATCAAAATGGAAAAGCAGTAGCTGTCCTTGTTACAAAAATATATATGAACAGTTGATCAAATTTTTTTGATATCAAATTGCATCTATAGCAAGACATTTTGAAATGAAACTGAAATCTGTTAAAAGGAAAGTTCAATTTCCATCCCTAATACATTCATTCTGTAGAGAAAAGTAAAAGAATGAGTTATCTTCCCTTTGTTTTTATCAAAAATATTTTGTCTGCCAAGACTGAAACCATTGGCTGTTTCCAGTGCCACTGGATATTCATGTTGATTGTATGTGAGCTGTACAGTAAGTACATAGAATCATAGAATCAAGTAGGTTGGAAAAGAGATCACCTTTGAGATCAGCAAGTCCAATCTGTGACCTAGCATTACCTTATCACCTTATATGTACTGATGTTATGCTGTTTAACTGTTCCTTTCTTGTACTGGGCTGCACAAAGTGTAATATGTAAAAAAATGGCTTAAAGACAACAAGGAGAGCTTCTATACATATACACGTGACAAAAGAAGGCCAAGGAAAATGTGGGTCCCCTGCAGAATGAGGTGGGGGACCTAGTTACTAAGGACATGGAGAAGGCAGGACTGCTGGATGCCTTCTTTGCTTTAGTCATTACTATCACCCCCAGCCTTCTGCTATTCCAGGTCCCAGCGACCAGCAGAAAACTCTGCATGAAGGCAGAGACAAACTCCATTCAAATATTTCTTTTGTTATTCTTCTAATACAGCTCAAGCTTAAGAAATTCTAAGATAAATCTATGATATTCTTCACTTAGTAGCTTACAGATGACTTTGAAATGTATCATTTAAATAAAGATGCATTCACACTCTACTAATCTATCAACCATTGCAGAGAAAAATTCCTGTATGCTGAATACAGAAACATGTATACTGTATACAGAAACACTGTTTATCAACAAACATATAACTGACAAAATCAGCTGGACAGTTATGCCCTTGTGAGGTGACCGTTTTTTCTGGTTATAAATCAATAAGTCATTAATTATTGCAACTGAATATCTGCTTTCATGCTTCCAAGTTCCTAATGTGACGACAGAGCTCCTATCCTCTGATTGCATCCACTGGTGTCCCTCTTCAGTTACTTTAGGTATGACAGTAATTCTGCTCTAGCAATTTCACCAAAAAGAAGGTTAAAAATGGTCAATGTAAAAACACTGCAGAGCAACTGCAGAAGGTTAAGTATGTGGATGCATTTTTCCTTAGAGGGGATATATACTTAAGTGAATACTCAAAATGTGTAACTTGCTATTTGAGTGCAGCTCTAAAGAAGCACCACCTAAAGACACATTTGAGTGAAGGAAGATGGAAGGAAATTGGCCAAAGTGTTATCAGGGTCAGTGAAAGTCGGTCTTGCACTACCCAATCCTGTGTATCAGCTAAAAGCCTCTAAAACCTTGCATGTGCTAAATCTCGGACTTCTAACGTATGACAAAATGATAAAAGCAATAACCTCACTTTTTATACCAACACTAAAAGTAGTAAGTGGTAATAAGTGTCTTTAGTTTAGGTGGCTTGAAGGAATAAAAAAAAGCTTGAGAAATTTCATTAATACTACAGAAATATTTCTGGAATTCAAACAAATATCCCTGTTTATTCCTCTTGGCACAGGCACTCCTCATAGAAGACTGAGAAACATTTGAAAAAACACAACCCATAGGATTCTAATAACCCATCTGACCTTGAAGCTATGTTTGAAATGTCTATATTTTAAATTGAAAGTGTAATTAAAATCAGGAACGTTAAATTCTCCATTTAGTACTATCATTATCACCTGAAATACAATCCTTAATGCCCATTGTTATTGTGAAAATAGCCGTTCAAATATATAAATATCCCTAGGTTTTGAATTAATAAGACTGAATGTGAGAGTTCCCCACTGCCAGTTCTGCAAACTTCAAATGGCTAAAAAAGGACTATTCTTCACTACATCGTCTGTCTAGCCCTATGCAGCCAGATCTCAAAGCCTCTTCCTTTCAATCCAGGGCTTCACCTGCACCTTTTCTTCTTTGCACATTCATCTTTGGAGCATGGTACATGCACTCTAGGATGATGAATGAAGAACACCTTTTATGTCTGACGACAGTACTGCTCCCAGAACCAATAAGGAATATAAAAGGGAAATGGAGCAGGAACATATTCATTAAAAATTAGTTCTCTCCCTGACAGTCTCAGGCTTGCTACAGTAAGGGAGATCACACTGGCCATGCATGATATTTATGCTTTTGCTGCTGTAAAAAGTTGGAGTCAGATTTTTTTTTTGTTAAATATATCTTAATACATTTTAATAAAGAACTACTACTTAATTGAAAGAAACTTCTGTTTTGAGCTTAAAGTCATAAAACTATGAGCACTGTAAAATTACTGGACAATTAATTCCTACTCTCCCATACTTTCAAGGTAAAATTCCACCATATTGGGGCACTGAAGGGATTAAGATAACTTCATCGAGGGCAGGTCTGCTGCAGAGAATGAATTTGTATCATAACAAAGGGAGAATGAATAGCCAGAGATAGCTAATACCTCAAAATTGCCACTAAGTTAACCAAAAGATCTGTGCTAGTCATGTTATTTTTTATTTTCAGAGTAAACATCAGAACTAACTGGGTCAGGGTTTACAAATATAGTTTTGAAGCAGAAGTGCACATATTAACTCCAAATTCAATCCCCAAAACCTCATCATGCTGAAGTAAACTCAAATTTTGGATGAAGCTTCCATCTTAAATTGTTCCTTAAGGCAGGAACTGCCTTTTGCCCTGTAGTTGTGGGTTAGTGTGGCCTATCCCATTAAAATAAGTTCTGCTTCCATAACAACAAATTACCACATTCACCAAAATAATCATTCATTGTCTTCATGTACAGCAACCATTCCCCATGATATAAAAGTCAGATGTGATACTGGAGTGTGGTAAAATAAACCTACAATTTTGGAACATCTACTTGCTTATAATAATTCAAAAATATTTGTCTTTTAGAAATCTATTCATGCATCCTAAGCAATTTCTTACCACTTTTTGTCTTTTTGTCTCATTGGTGGGTTCCTATTTATAGAAATATATATATTCCACAACCCTTTGAAAAATTATAGTGATTTCAAATCCCTTACTATTAGATGCATATTGGCACTACATGATTACACATTTTTCCATCCTCAACAGTGATAATGGGAAGCAAATTAATTTAGAAACTAAACTCCTGATCCTGCAAACAAACAGGTGCAGATATTTTTTCCCAAGTGCATTCACAGCAATTGAAGAGACAGCCAACATATTTACACAATAAACATATGGATAAGCAGAGAGACAGAGCCTTTCTTGCTCCTGAGAATAAACAAGTGAAACTTTCCCCCCTCGTCCCCCCAAAACTAGAAGGACATCTTCATTATTCAAAATACAAATGATTTTTCTTTTATACAACACACATACAATTGTACAATAACATTAGACATAACCTAAATATGTTCTCTTCAGAGAACTGCTCGCACTAATTTATTCTCAGCTTTATTTATTCTGCCTATAGACTCCACAGTAAATAAATAGATAAAAGTAAAACTTTGTTACGATGCCTAACATGTCTATTGTATTAAAATAGGGAATAATCATAATTAAAAATAAATGAATCTGGGTTCTTCTGAATTATAATTATTGACTTTTATTTCTGTGATTCAAAAAACTCTCATTTTAATCAATAGTGATGACATTCTTGTACCAGAGATATTAAAGGCAAAATTGATTGGTCACAGAGGCAAGAATACCCTGCTGTCTCTCTGGCTCATGATACCACAGAGGTTTTCTGGTGAAAATTCAATGGTCTTGGAAGCTATTTGAGGGAACTTCTCTTACCAAAAAAACAAAACTAAATGAAAAACCCAATAATGTAATAGAAAGTATTTGAATCTAATTCCGTTTCCTATTGGCACAATTTCCACCATGAAAAGAAACTTCTTTCAATTCCTTTTTAACCAAAATTTGTAACCAAGTGAACTATATAATTAACTTGCAACAAAGGATCAAAAGACAATTTTTGAACCAATAACCTCTGTAGCTCTAAATCTGCTTATGTCAGGACATAGAATTAAAAGCAGCTTTGCCCCTTGAAAATCTGTTGAAATAAGTGACTATCACTAGAAAAATAGTATAATTCTTCCTGAAAGCCAAGTACACTATGTTTATTTGACGGCTTTAAACTGCTTGTTTTCCCGAAGATCAAAGGGGACAATAAATTATGGACATTCCTCGTCATTCAACCTTACTACAACATTAAATGTGCTGTATCAGAGCCATGAGCTCTTGTATCAGGCTTTATTTAATTAAATAAACCTGCTGAAAATCCAAAGGATATATTCCCGGAACTCCTTTTCTTCTAGTATTCCCTAATGCAAGGTTTTTTTAACGGTTCTGATACAAAGCTATGACATTCTTCTGTTTCCAGCCACTGGTCATTATTCAAACTGATGTCAGTCTCTCTCTGTACACTTAACGATTAAAGGAAATTTCTGAAATATTTAGAATTATTTCTCCCCAGAATTATAGCTGGATGTAAATGGCATAAATAAGGAGTGCTGACCAAAGTGGGGAGGTATTGCAGAAGAAAAGATTCAAAATAAAAATATTCAATAAATTTAACACAACTTTTTTAGCCCACTCTTAGTGCTTTTCTCTCTTTTACTGAGCAAGTAGAGACAGCTTTGCAACTACCTTACTCTCAGAATTTATAATAAATACCAAACATACCATATGTTTGCCCATGCTTGTATAGAATTTTAAGTAGCCAGCATAGTCTAGAGTTTCAGCAAAGCTTCCCAAACAAATAAGCTATCAATGAAAAGAAAGTTTCAAGAACTGGGTTGGATAGTTATGCTGACTAAAAGTGAAGAGTCAAGACTTTCAAGACTTCATGTTGCTTTCTGCATCTAATTCACTGTTTTATTTTCACAAATCATTTCAACTGCTCCTCAATGCTAGAAAAACAAGGTTTTGCTCTTACAGATGGCCTTTGAACATGAAATCTCAAAGTGATCAAGGAAGATAAGCCACTCTTAATTTATTTCACAGTTGAAAAAAGTGATTCAGAGAGATGAGGTCACTTGTGTAAGTTCACAAACTTAGTAAATAATAAGGATTGAAATAAAAACCAGATGCCCTACATCTCAGTCTAGGATCTTATTCAATGCAATGTATTGCCTCTATAATGCAGTGGAAAGCTGAGTTGTTTTGTGA
Organism: Zonotrichia albicollis; assembly: GCF_047830755.1. Lineage (NCBI taxonomy): Eukaryota > Metazoa > Chordata > Aves > Passeriformes > Passerellidae > Zonotrichia > Zonotrichia albicollis. The sequence goes on along the minus strand of NC_133821.1, from coordinate 40,815,122 downwards.
CAAACAACAAGAATAAGCCAGCTAACAACCTCTGTTAGACAATCCACTTTATCACAAGCATTCACTGAAAAATCAGAAACATGCAAAGGCAAATGTTAACAGGAGCTTGTACATTATTCTTACAAAGAAATTTAGTTTCTTTTGGAATAAAAAGAGTAGCACAAGTAGTCAAAGGGCATAACTGCTAACAACTGTCTGAAGCTTGTCTGCTTAAGCAATAAAAAAGTTAATTTAAAAAAAAATAGATGATTGCATGAAGAATAAAATATAAAAAGAACTAAATATGAAAAGGGAAAGCTAAAGCTTTCACTTGCCCAAAATGTACAGCAGCTGCTGTTTATGACATAGCAAGAACAGCCTGTGCCACTTGGGAAAGGTTTACTTGTTTGCTTATCTTTAATTATGTTTTAATTATTGTTCTGAATTGCTTCCAAAGCATTTTTTCCTCTCTTCATCCACGAGCAGAATCTTTAATGACTGGATAAAGACTACATAGAAAAGGAGTTATAGTTATACAAAGTTGGTTTATGTATTGTCATTGTGTAGTAAGTAACTACATCTATTACTAAAACTATATATTCTGATTTATTGATTGTCTGAAGTTTGAAGCTTTTTTTCTGAAATTAAGATATTTTTAAGTATTTACTTTGCTGTCTGAAGTATAGGATTTTGTAATATTATTTATAAGAAAATGGAAATTTTAAAATTTTGTCCAAGGTTCTTATTTGACCCATCACAGTATAACTCATTGCTACTACATTTCTCAAGGTAGCTTTTTCCCTCTTAGTAACTCTGAAATAGACCCTCATTAGCAACAACCCTTAAAAATTATGTGATGCAAAACAGCTTCTGACTACCGCTTTTCAAGCATCTGAAAAATATCAATGATTTCACCCTGAGATTAAGGGTTTAGGATGATGAAGGCTGTGTTTATATTATTGGCAGATACCCAGCAGTACATTATAATGCAGGCACTATTGAAATATTAAGGTTAGTAACTTTAAGAGAGTTGGCAAAAAAAGGCCCAAAAACCCAAAAAAACCCCACAAAAAACCTCAACCAACCCCAAACAACAAAACAAATAAACACCCTGAAACAAAACAGAGGAAAAAAACTGTAGTTCAAATCCAAAAAGTTAGACTAGAAAAAGATGAACTCTCAATAGCATGCAAAAAAGCACCTGACCAGTCAGATAATGCATTCGTATTTTTGGCAGAATATGTTTAATATTACATCATCTCGTGTGTTCTCTATAACTGAAACATCTATTCTCTTTTTATTTTTTTTTTTAAGTGACAATAAGCAGAAGTTTTACAAAATCTCAGGTTGCTCATAGGTCCTTTTAATATGAGTGGTCATACAACATGTTCTCTTCCATCTCAACTACTTTGTAGCTGCCTTGCTAGTAAACACCAAACAGACATAAAATAGACCATGGTTAAATGGACCATAATAAATATAATGGTTTCATAATTATGTGCAATTATGGTAAATAGATTTTTAATATTATTTTTACTATATAAATAAACTATCAATTTCAAAAAAAGATATTATATAACACTGTTGTGACTATACTTAGAAAAAAATGGAGTTTGATAATTTGTACCTTCTTCTCAGAGGCTTTTAAGGGTGATCTTTCCTCTACCACTTAACATCCCTCTTTACACTTTCTTTCCTAAAGTCCACATTTTGCAAAAAGCAGATTCCAGGAAATGAAGTTACTTGTTTGGATACAACTGCCAAAGCCACTTCCTGTACGCACTTGGCAGAAATGTTTGGGGAAAAAAAGTCTTATGACATTTTTCAATGCAACCAAGCTGGGCATTCCATTGAGCCACACAAAACCTCAATTTAGACCCAGAACTGTACACCACTAGTACATATTTAACCACTCAAAGCATTACAGTCCAGTAATAATAAATTCATTTTTACATTTCTCTGGAAAAATAGTATCAAACAGGTTCCAAACAAAAAACACACCGACTACTTCATCCATGTGTGACCTGATACTATTGCATTTTTTCCATTTCGCTTTTTTTCCCTCTCCTCTCTCTGTACAGCCTCACATGTGAATGCACTGTAAAGAGTCATTTATGAAAAGCCTGCAGAGAGACTATTCATTGAAACATGACATAACATAGTCATTGTTATTCTTGGCATTGACACTCTTAATGCCTCATTCAGAGGCAGATAAAAAAGGACATTTTAATGAGAAAGTCTCTATAACAAACACTTGGGCTGCTGCAACAGGAAATCATGAAATACATGATGCTCATCAGATGAGCTGAACAGGCTGTCAATCATATTTTTTTGGACTTTGTTAACAGGTGCTTTACCAGACCTTTCTCTGCATAATGTCTATTATGACAAAATTAGGTGCTTGACTGTAACAACACAGTTTTTCCAAACCAAGTGTTTAAAAGTATCAATAAAGAAAAGAAAATCTGCTATTAATCTGGTTGCTTTGACTCCAGATCTTCATCTTGAAGACTAACAAATTTACCAAAGGGATCACAATTATATATGCCTCCGTTTAAAACTGTACTTCTTCTTCCTACAGCATTACTAATTTAAGGAAGCTCTGTTAAATCCAAAATGTGATTCCTCTGAGACCTCTGTCTTTGAACTTTCAGTTCTTGGTGCTACAGGTAAATTAAGGATGACAAGCAGCCACTTCCCAACTATTGTTTCCATTTTAATGCATGTGAATTTCAAAACACGTATTACTGTCTTGTCTTTCTGCCCATTTCCCATTAAATAACTCTCTTAGGTTCACTTTTCATTTCCTAGTAACTTAGCTCTTCCTTCCCTTGAATCTACAGTCTCTCTAATTTCTGATCTTATTCACAGCTTCATTAGGAACATGTCCTAAGCCACATATATTTTTGCTCCTTTCTACCCTATTTATAAAAGATAACTCCAATCCACACCTGCCCATTCCTTTTTACCCCTTCCAAATAAATTTTCCCCTCCCAGAGTTCAGACTGTCAAGTGTGAGGTACAATAACTATTGTAGTATCAATTGCTTCCACTGTCTACTCCTACTACAGTTTCCTGGCAGCCACAGTATTTTCACAAGAAAGACAAAAGCAGTATTCAGAAACACATTTGCTATTTGTAACCAGCACATGGTCTCTTAATTTATTCCATTAAACAGATCAAAAAGATTCCTGACATTCGAATAAAAAAAGTCCAGGAGAACAGTGTAAGACAGAATAAAAGACCAATCATCTTTTCAATTTTTTCCTTTTTTTGGATAATGTTTTAGGCATTATCATAGAATTTTTCAACACAGCATTAAAGCTATTTTACTGAAAAAGTTCAAGACATGACTCAATTTACCAAGCTTTCTTCCCCTAAATATAAATTCAATGATTTAATATTAAGAGCTACAGTTAACAAGTTCAGCCATAGGAATAAAAAAAACATGTATCTTTCATGCTTGGCACCTTTCAATCTATTCCTTCTTTTTAAAAATCTCGAGAAAATCCGAATTTTAAGTGTGCAAAACAAGAAAACTCTGGAGCCCCTCATGAGAATGCCAACAGCAAAGACATTTCTGAAACAATAGCCTGACCACAGATCTTCCCTTTTGTAATAGGTGCAACTTCTAGCAGGGTTTCTTAAAAAGGCAGGAGCTAAATGACTGACATTTCTAGGCCAAAGGCTTAATTTAAGAAATATTGTAGAGCTGTGCCATTACATATATGCAGATATCGTTTCTGTTTAACAGACAAGCAGATACTTTTTATACCATATTAAATTACAAACCAGTTTAAATTTGTAGCTCTACACAGAGTACACTGCAGGAATCAAATCTAGGGCAACAAATGCATGGAAGGGTGTAGCAAAATCATTTATTAGGAAAAAGCTCTATTCATTCAGGGCTTATCAGTCACAGATTAAAACATGCCTATTTATTTGAGTCTAAAATACCTCAAAGTTGTATTATAAATCTCAAGTAAACTTTCTCTTCAAGAATGTTCATGGTGATGTTCATTCTGAGTAGTTCTTCCCATTTTCCCATGATGCTGCATAATAATTTTGTGGATTGAAGTGGATATGTTAATATCCCAATCTCAAAGAAGCATTTGTCAAAATTTTGAAATCAAAATCAAACAGGCCTCATTCCAAAATATAACTATTCCAGGCAATCTTAAAATTCAGAAATCCCTATCAGGGCTTTTTTTTTTTTAACTTTGAAAAATTCCTTAATTTTTATATCCAGTTATATTTACCATTAAATCCCTCAAAGTTATACCTAAGAGCAACACACGATAGCAATCTGCAACAATTTTCAAGGGAAGTTATACATGGGAAAGAAATTCTCTGGAATTAATCTTGCTTCTTCAAACATTAAGGATATAGGATAATTAGATTAAAGTTCTAATTCACAGAGTATCAAAACATTACATGAGAGTTTGATATATGACTAGGTCCAATTGACATCACAGGGAACTAAAAACACGCCTACAGAGATCAACACCATTAGTTGTTTACAGATGCCCTAACTATAAATCCTGCTTGGTCATGCAATGATACAATGAACCTCATGACTGCCTTAGACCTATTTTTCTAAGTACTTCTCCTTTTTCTGATTAACTTAGCTTTACAGGCTATGTGCCCAAACTCGGGATTCCCCACAAGAGCTGGAGATTATTTACCCTAAATTATTCTCATTCAGCCATGCAGATGTTTTGATCACTGGGCCAAGTTGTTGTGCTCAAAAACAAGCATGTAAAAGGCTGAGCTATAAATGTCTAAATACTTATCATTTTAAATATGCATATGACACATCAGAAACCAGAAGAGAATGGGCTACATACATAAACAGAATTATAATAACAAGTTAAAACAGGAAGAAATAATAAATCTTGTGCTTTTGCACTTAATCTAAACACTAAGTAACAGATATCAAGAAAGAAACCAAACTGAACAAAATTTATCAATCAGCAGTTTATGCTGGGTTTTTACCCTTCCTGTGAATTATCTGGCTTTGGAAGAGATGCAGGTATTTCCAGCACTTTTATGCCCAGGAGGTGGTGCTGCTGTGTATTTTGGCAATGACACAGGAACATGTCCTCTTTGTATTCCCTATATTTTTGAGACATACATATGGAGAAACTGGTTTGATTTATGTTGAGGGCTAAGAAAAAAACCCTCCAGTGTCTTCCTAAAATAGAGTGTAAATCACAGATACATAGAATTGTTAATGTTGGAAAAGATCTCTGAGATCATCTAAGCCCAAGCTCAAGATCTCAGAGTCCAACAGTCAACCCAGCACCACCACCATATTCACCACTAAACCATATCCAACTGCTGTATCCACACTTTTTTAACACTTCCAGGGATGGTGACTCCACCACTCCCCTGGCCAGCCTGCGCCTATGCTTGACAACCCTTTATGAGTAAAATTTGTCCCTAATATCCAATCTAAACCTCTCCTGGCACAACTTGAGGCCATCTCCTCTTATCCTGTCACTTTTTACCTGGGAGAGGAGGTTGACCCCCACCTCATTACAGCCTCTTTTCAAGTAGTTGTAGAGAGCAATAAGGTCCACCCTGAACGTCCTTTCCTCCAGGCTAAACAAGCTCAGATCCCTCAGCTGTTCCTCATAAGACTTGTGCTTCAAATAAATAACAAATATTAAGGAAGAAGTTAATCTCTCCATTTAAATTTTTGAGAAAGTTTATTGTGACATCCAGCATAATAAACTGATGGTCTCAAAGGCTTCTATATCTAGGTAGTAGAAAGCCTAAAATGGCAGCAGAAAGCAATAGTGGCATTAAAATATGCATAATAAAATAAACTGCAGAAGCCTTCAAACACAGCATCTGATATTAACAGCACCAGATTTAAAGATTACATGTCTATATTAGTTTTGCCTAGAGCTGAACTTCAAAATACTGTTTCTGAGATGATCTTTATTTTAAGGAATTACAGGGTTACAATAAACATTTCAATAGCTAAGATAGCAACCGTAAGCAAGTTAAGTAACATGAACATGCAGCAGCAGTTCAAGGGCCATGAGGTGACCAAAATAAGAAGGCTTGAGATATTATAGTCAAGACACATTAAAGACTAAGAGTACTGGTTATAGAAAATTCTTGGACATTAGTATGATGATAAGGAAAAGTAAAAGATGAAATTTAATTTTATTTGTATGAGGGTTTAGTAAAAGTATGCTGAAAATCAGGAAGGGGCTCACAGTTTGATAGGGCTATTTGTGTGAGTATTTAGCATAGAATCATTAAAAAAAAAACCAACAAAATCTTTCAGCAAATGTTTTGCTCAATCATCACCAAATTACTCATCTCTAGGAAGAATATTGCCAGGAAAAATGGAAAACAAAGAAATTGTTAAGGGAAAGAAAATTAAACATGAGCACACTGTAATAGAACACAAAAACAGACAGACTTTTATTATGCCCAACTCCACCACTCAATGCATTCAAGTCAGATACAAGTTATTTGAAGAAGAGCTGGAATTACTGCTAAATGCTTACAAATGTTAAATAATTTCTTCAAAGTATTCAGTCATATAACTTCTGCTACAGGAAAATGGCATAATTATCTGCATGTGAAGCATCTTTGATATGCACGGGTTTACAAAGAACAACTTCAGCTCTTTGTATAACTCTGTGTGATCATTTCAAATGCCAAAATTGCCTTAAAGAAGTCTTAGACCAGTTGGAACCCAACTCTATGAACAAAAAGATCAAAGACTGCTTTCAATATAGCTTGGTAGATGGTTACAGCAGAGCACCTCACTCAAAGATTTGTAAGACCAGCCTTGCAATAAAAATCCCTAAGAGATTTTAACTGACCTAGAAGTAAAATCTACCAAACTTACTGTGTAAGTGTGGAAAACCAATTATCACCAGCTGTTAGCTTATTTTCATTTATGTGGTTACTCTTTTCTTCCACACAGATGTCTACAATGGTCTAATTTTTCTCAAATTAACCTAAATATACAATGCATAATAAACATAAAATATAACCTGTGAAGATAATATTATTCTTTTGAAAGTATCCATCTGAACCTATAGCAGGGCTGAAAATTAATGAATAAAAGGCACAGTTACTAAATAGATACTTCAGAGTTAAAAGTGTAAGAGAAAAAAAATGTTGATGCATCAGAGGTAAGTGAACTGTGCAATGATTTTTTCAACAAAAGCATCCAAAACTTAAGAGTCAATTATCACTGAGGCAAACAGGCATAGAAAACTTCAGTGAAAAAATTGTGCAAGAACAGAAGCATGAAATTGGCCTGAAACATTTGTATGAAACTTAACCTGCTCAAATGTACAAATATCAGGAAAAAAAGGTAGGGATTTGTAGGATATTTCCACTAATTCCTACTCTGGTTTTATATTCAAATATGCTGAGACTAGAGTCTCAAGAAAATATCTGTTTCTGCCAGGAACAGAATGAAAAAAAGGTTTTTTTAGGTTAAATTCACAAATAAAAGAGACAGAAATCTAGACATTATCATAGAAATTTTTCAACCCAGCATTAAAGTTATTTTACTGAAAAAGTTCAAGACATGACATATTATATTATTTAGCAGAATTAGTAATGTCTAAAAGAAATATCTAGAGTTTAAGCTAATAGAAGAACTTTGCAGTATTTTGATTACCCATATGCATACATAATTTGCATGTAGTGTCTCTGTTAAAAGGCATTGTAGTTTCTCAAGACTGATGTTCATAACAACAACAATATGGAAGAAGTTTTACAGAGGTATTTGCCAAACCTGACAGTCAATATATAAAGGAATTTGATCACCCTTCAAACATGCAGAAACTTTCGGAAGCATATTTTACCTCTAAAATATCAAGAGTTAAAGACCTTCAGCCACCAAAAAAACCCAAAAAAACTTTAAGGAGTTACTTTGAAGGATCCAATAGTATTTTTGGACAGCCAAAATATGGCTAATGAAACAGAAAGCCAAAAAGATTTGAAATAGCAGAGAACTTCCAAGGAACACTAGGTTACATTTAGCAGACTAATCTGGATGAGAGAACAGTAAACTAGTATAAAAATACTGGAAAGTTTCCCCATCTAAACAGACTCAAGAGGAAGGCAGTAAAAACTGCCAAAAGCATCTTTAACAAGCTTCCAAACATACGTTCTACATCAGAAGAGATTCCCACTTGAGAAGTGGAAAGAACAACATGATGAGAATCTTAGAAAAAACAGACATGTTTTGTAAAACCAAATAAATGTGAAGAAAGAAAAACTGTTGATGGAAGAAGTAAGTTTTTATACATAACAACATTTTCAATATATAAGTAAGGTTAAGTGTCTCTGAAAAATTAGTGAAAGTATTGCTATGATCTTCTCACTCTCATTAAATCCTTACAAGTTACAAAATTTGCCTTTGAAGTTGCAAATGGGGACCAAGCACCAAAGAGGAAAATCTGGGCTTAATCTCATAAAAATAATCTGATGTTCATATTTCTAAACACTTAGTTAAGATGATGAAAATTGTAACACAGAGGGTTTTATCACTGAATATCAATTGCAGAAGCTCCCTTTAAATCCAATAACATGTAATTATATTTCTTTGTCACAAGAAATAGTCATCTGTTGCTCCTTACAGAGATGTTTCTGGAGTCTTAAACTTCTTAACATAGTCCTTTTTTTACTGTTTACTAACCTCAGTGAGTTCAAAGTTCTCACTCAAGCCAAAGTCACAGTGGACTCACAGTGAATTCCAACAAACTAAAGCTCTTGGAAGCAGTACAGATAGAAGAATAGATGTTGAAAACAAAAAACCAACCAAACAAACAAATGAGCAAGCCCCAGAAGCTAGTTGAGTTTCCTTTAAATTCAGAGTTAGTCTGCTTGGTATTTATTGCAGCGAGTGTACATTTAAGGAGGGTAATTCTGTTTTAGAAATCACTTTGAGTTTAAATGTTTACTTTTTTGTTCATGTCACTAGATTAAAAAAGGGAATAAAACTGTGATTTAAAAAGACAACAGAGATACCAAATGTCTAACAGCACTTGACAGAGTAAAAAATTTTCACAGCTACATGCTACAAATATCCCATAGATAGCCATTGACAGCCATTCATAATTATGACATAAATTGAAGCCCTAGCAATACACATTTTATCTGGTAACTTGAAATACCAGAAAATAACTTTGCTAAGCTTATCAGAAGTAAAGTTGAATAAAATTGTTCAAAAGCTTCTGCTGTCTGTTAATATTTGCTGAATTTATTTTGAAGACTTTTTAAAACAACTAAATCAAGCAGTGAAGTCACACTTCCTGCTTGGTCCTTAAACTTGGCAAAATGCACTCTACACTATAATCACTCTGCACTATAGGAAATACTTAATGCTTCAGAAATTAACAAATCTTTGTAACAAGAAATAGTTTTTACAAAGATTTAACAGTAGCAATGAAATATGCACTACATGTTACTAGGAGCTGGTAGAAGTTCAGCTGAAGAGCAAATGGGACATATACTTTTTCCTGGACCTTTAACAGAAAATGTAGAACATACTTTCTTTTCTGACTAATGAGAAAGATCAACAGTAATTCTGAGCAGTGCCCTAAATGCACCAGTGAACTCTTTTATTGGCCAGATAGCAATAAAATAACTACATGTGTTTGTTAACAAAAGATCTGTCATGAGCACAGTGCCAAGACTCTGCCTTCAGATATCCGAAAGCACTACTGGACACAGAAAATGCTCCAAGATACATATGGGTTTGCTAAGCATATAATTTTTCTGAATGTTTGAGACCTGCCTTTACTCTAAAGTGAAAGACATAAGATGGAAAACCACTGTCTGAAAATCTCAGTCAGCCTTTTGCATTAGGGAACTTTCTCTTTTCAGACAATAGATAGATTTTCAACAAGAGAAGGAAGCATTTTCCCCAAATTATTACATAAATAGACAAGATATATATTTTAAAATGTCTTAATAGATGACAGAAATATTTAGCATTCAGAAATGAGCAGTATGTGTCTTAGCTTCACTATTTTCATGCTATTCATAAGAATAATCTGTTTACAGAAACCATCTCTCACCTTACATTTCTAAGCCAGTTAGTCAGCCTTTCAGGAGGAACACTTTTTTATATCGGTGTTTTCATGGTGTCAAGCAAAAAGTGATCTTAAATCATGAAGGGGATACAAAGAAGGTAAATTCTTCACAAAACTCTCAAAAAACTCTCAAAAAACTTCTCGATGAAAAAAAAAATGAAAGGGCTCAAACTGGTCAAAACATTATCCTAACAAAATCTTTTGTAAGAGCAAAATAATCACTCTCAAATCCATCAGCATATACAACGGTTTGAACCTCTTACTAAGATTTACTGCATTCTTTAAATGTCACAATAGTCACACTGTTTTATGGTAACTAAACTGTTTATATTTCAGGAGAAAAACAAATCTAGCAGGGTAAAAAAATTATATCATACATATATCATCTTTTATGCTGACAGAATTATCCTAAAAGGCAAGCGGCCATCATTGAAATCAGAAACTGATTCCAAAATAAGACTTCTCTGTACAGGAGTGATATCATGCAATAAAAGTAAAATACAATACAATATTTATCACTCTACTGTCTGATGAAGACTGATTTTTTTTCTTGTTTTGATAGACTCATTCATTCTCTGATTTATCCTGAAACTACTAATTAACAATGGACTCAACTCCTAAGAAGGATTACATGTAGTTCTACAATTATATGTCTAGAAGATATGAATTATTAACACAAAGCTGCAGTAGATACTTTATGATTATGAACTAAATGATTATATTAAAAGCAAAATTGCTGAAGCATTTGTTATGCTCAGGTTATTATGCCAATAACTTTGCATTTTCTGGTATGATTATCTGAAATAATTTAAATTCATAGCTAGTTATGTCTGTTTCAGATTCAGGAAAGATATTATGATGCAATAATAACAATGGCTACTATGCCAGACTATTTTGCTCACTCTCCCTCATGTGGTGATGGATTTATAATTTAGAGCTCTCTGTGATGGAGGATGGATATTAAAAAGCAAGTTATCCCCTTTTATGGTGTAACACCTACACTAAGATAGCAAGTTCTGGTCTGTTCACTGTTTTATGCCATCTGACTTGACAAAATGACAGCAGCAGGCAGCCTTCCAATGCTTCCAGGCAGCTAGCCTGCCATTCAGTCCTCCCTAAAAGAAGTCTTCTGGGATCCAAGAAGAAGAAATCTGACAGCATGTAAACTGGTATCATTTTTAATTAATGTAGAATTCAATGCTATGTGACCCAAAACCAGGAGAGAAAGCTAGGGCATTACCAGGACACTATGAATTTGCATATTTCTCTGCTGTGGCTGTCAAGAAGTACAGCCTAATCCATACTCTGACACAAACTGAAAAAAGCACAATGCAAAACAGCAACGATCCACATGTCGAATTGGAGTTGTTCTTAATTAGGTCTCCAGTGGTATCAAATCTCATATTCAACAATATTTTATTGGTGACATTATTTCAAATATAATATTCAAACAAGCAGCTAAAGACATACCTGTTCAGAAAAAGTACTTTTCAACATTAAATCAGGCACAGGCAAAGACAGCTATTGTTGCTCAGCATGGAGAAGAGAAGGATCCAGGGAGATCTCATTGTGTCCTTCCATTATCTAAAGGGGCTTATAAAAAGGAGGGAGAGGGACTTTTTATATGGACAGGTAGTGACAGGATAAATGGTTTTAAACTGAAAGACAGTGTGTTTAGAATACATGTTAGGAACGGATTCTTTGCTCAGTCTGTGCTTAGGCACTGGAACAGGTTACCCAGAGAGGCTGTGGATGCCCCACCCCTGGAAGTGTTCAAGGCCAGCTTGGATGGGGCCCTGAGCAGCCGGGTCTAGTGAGTGGCATTCCTGGCCATGGCAGGGGGTTTGAAACTAGATGATTCTTAAGGACCTTCACATAACCCAAGCAATTCTATGACTCTATGGAATAAACTCTTTACAACTTAGTATTATCAGCTGATAATATTATATAATGGTGCCCAAAACCTACATGGAAATCAAATCTGGGTGTTAGGCCTTGTTAATCTTTGAGTCTGTGCTGCGGTTAAAGGCTTCTGTTGAGAGTTTCAGAATACACATGGTGGGGAAAAGGCAGAGTGTACAGGGAGGTAAATAATACTGTATGCCAAATCTTTGAAGATTTTTTATGTTCACTCAGTTTCTTCTGAAAAGACCATGCACATTCAGTGCAGGATGACCTAAAAAGAGATAAATTACAGCTGTACCTGTAGAACATTAACTCTTGTTGGAGTCACTACTCATTTACCTTCAAAGTCAGCCTGCTGAGAGACAAATTTGGACCAGGAATTGTTTTACTGCTGTGATGAGATCAAGATAAATTTCCTGTTATCATAGATTATCACATCAAGCTCAGCAGTGAAATAGTATTACTGCCTTTCTCTTACTTCAAGAAGTGTCTGGATAGGATAGAAAAGAAACCTAGTTACACATATCTTTCAATCTAGATATGGTCCTAGATCATATGGGAAAAAATGGTAAGAATATTATTCTATCACAGAATGGTAAAGATCTGTTTCTGGGCAAGCAAATGTAAAGCTACATAGTAAATCAACTGCAAAATAAATGAACGGTTATAAATATATATTTTTTAAACAAATTATTAGATAGATGTTCCAACAACTATTTTGTTAAACTAAGTATTTTTTTCCTATATTTTCTTTTGATTTCCTAATTTAACTTTCAGGATAAGGAAATTAGATAGGAAAATGAAAAACACATTAAAGACAATAGAAATATGATGTTGTAATGCAATAAATCAGGCTGATAGCAGGTTTGATAGTACAGAATTAAATGAAAAGCAAAAAATTTCAAATAGTTAACATACTATAAAGTCTTTGTGCTGTAAATTGAAATCTCCATAAACAATGTAAAGGATGCAAAGGCTTTAAATTATGAAGAATAGCTTTAATACTACATGAAAGCTTCAACCTGGGAGTTTGATCCTGGCTCTGGCCCAAGCCCATTCACAATATTTAGTGAATTCTTAAAGCCTATAGAAAAAATAGCATACATATATATATAGCTTAGATAGATTTTGAAATGGATAGATAATTTTATAGTGATGAACATCATTTTCAGTCTTTCAATAGATGAAAAATGAGGCTCTGTGCTTTAGTGAGAACAATGTCTCATCCAAACTTAGCAAAGGATCACAAAATAGTTTGGATTGCAAGGGACCTTGATGATGGCAATGTACCAAACCCCCAGGCAAGAGCAGAGATGTCTTCCACTGGAGCAGGCTGCTCAGGGTTCCATCCAACCTGGCCTTGCCAGTGCAGAGTGCAGGCAATAAGGTTCTACAACCCAGTCAATTTGAGCTGACACGCTCAAACTTCCTACTTTACTCTAAAAGAAAACTCATATGAATGTACCCACACAATGTTTGTAAAAAGGGAATGCACTGATCAATACTAAGAATTTTCTCATGCTTATGAGGGCTTTTTTTAAAAGATTGAAGAAATGCCACTGTATAAAAGATGTAATTATACTAGCAATTTGTTGAAAAAATATAGCTATTATTTGCAGGCATATTTCTCAGGTAATGAAAAGGAAATGTGTTATAAGGACATGATTATATTTAGTTTACAGTATTGTGACACTAAATCCAATAAATTCTTCCTATAAAATGAGAAGAAGGATGATGAATACAAAAAGTAGAAGGCAAAGGGAATTCCTCAGTAGTTGAGCAACTGAAAAAAAAAAGCAAGTGTGAAAACTGACTAGTTCAATTACAAATGCAATTTTAGAGGATAACTGGCAACTTTATGCCATTCCCACTAGTACTCTAGCAGAATCTAAGTTTCTACTTGCCAGCTGCCATGTCTGAGTTTCATGTTAAAAACTCTTCTTCAGCTAGCCACCCCACAAAATGCATAAAAAGCTTACAGAAATATAAATCAAGAATATGTAACATGTGATAATTTAGGACAAGGTATGTTCTTTTGTAACAAAAACATAAGAACTTCTAGAACCTGCTGACACCAAAAAATTTTTTTATTTGAACAGTTCAACTAGAAAATGAAGAAAACATTAAAGCATGCAAGAACAACCTGTCTACAGTTATTGGAAGTTTTTTCATGTGGATTTTGAAATTAACAACTTGCAAGAATATTGTTACCTATTTTCATAAATAACTAGCTCAAATGATATAAGGAAAGAAAATTAAAATGATCCACATTTAACACTTTTCAAATAACCACTATAAAAACTGCCCTACCAATCCATACTAACTGGTCAATATTATTTAATTGTTTGAGTTGCTTCTACAATGATTTAAACAGAAACTTAAATCCTGAAATATCACTTATATGGATAAATTGAAATGGATCTTCCAGGGGAAAATATTATTATATTTCTTAATGAGTTATGCTCAAACCCCCATTTTTTTCTCTTAATTTACTGAAAGAATACAGGGCCTGCAACTGAATTTATACTATGGTTCCATACGACTGTTCAACAGAGTATTTACATAAATTTGTAAAAGCCATCAGCACCTTAGAAGGCTTTAAATTTTAAACCTTGCATTTGTAGATATAGGATTAGCACAATATGACTAGTACTAAAAATAAAGCTTCCTTGTTTTGGTTTACATTTGAAGGATATTCTATAAGTCATACTGGAATGATGCAATAACTGTTCACTTAATTAATTACACTAACCTGTTGCTCTGGAAAGAAAAGGTAGCCTGGGAATGGAAGAACTGAAAACTTTTGCCTCTTTCAGACTAGAACATCTAGATGGACTCTGATGTTCTTCCAAGCTCACAGAAGGAGACGGCTCCAAGACTGCAGAACCAGCAGAGGTGGCATTAAGCTGGGAAAGAGTATCTCGTGCTTTCTTTTTTTCTTTTTTCAGCATAGTTACCAGAATATCTGCAACATATATTAAGGAAAATTTTTTTTCTTTTTTTTTTTTAAAGCAACTATCATCATTGTTTGTCCATAAGCCTTTTATTTTTTCCAAAGTGAAAAAATTCACATTATGGAAGCATATGTGTGAATGTGAAAATGAAGTTGGACATATTCTTTGCAATTATTTTCATCCACCTCAGTTTTTCCAAACAGCAGATTAGTTCTTACTAACACAATAACAAAGTCACACATTGACCACAATGGTTGATTCCATTCAATCAACTCCTGATAAAAGCATATTCAGACAAACAGGATCTTATTGCCATTGTGGTAGGCCCTTTTTATTTTTCAAATTCTGTAATAAAAAAAAAAATTATTACAGAATAACAAAAGAAAAAACCTCTTAATTTACAGGTAGCCTTGCAAGTATATCCTATCTGTAAGCTTTTCACAAAAGGTTCACTAAAATTCAGAAAAAGTCTTTATGAAATTTCTTGCAATAACACTGTGAATTTACTGGAAGTATATTAAATATAAATACATTTTGCCTAACAGCTCATAGAGGACATATAATGGAAATCCTGCATACATTCAATTAGCAACACTGAAGTCCCTGAGATCTGTTTTTTAATATGCTGCTCTTCTTAATCCTAATTAATCTTCTTAATGAACAGCAGAAATTCTAAGTAGCCTTTGGGGAATATTATTAACTAGACTAAGTAATAATAATAAAACACTTTCCAATTCAGTTTTTATGATAGCTTCTAGCTACGGTAGGCAAGAGGGAACTCATAGTTTATTCAACAGCTTCCATACTTTCCACCATTTCATCACATTAGACATGTTATTAATGTTCTAGTGATGATGCACTGTCACTTAGCCACTGCAGACTCCCTAAATCAGTCTTCTCTTCAAAGTCTTCCTATATTCTTTCTATTTAACTCTTGCATGGATTTGCACAAGTTTCTTCCTTTCACTTCTGTGAGCAAAGCTGTATAAATCTGTTGAGCAGAAGTGTGTTTGATAGAGATCTTTTGCTTTTTTTCTCATGCTAATGAAGTAATTCATGTCAGGAGGAAATGTTTCTGGGAACTCAGATCTTAAAATTTTCATTAAAAAAAAAACTGAATAAGTTTTTAAAAGAAAATTCTTTCAAAATAAATGAGTAAGTGTATTAGTTAAATTTATTTGAAACTGCACCTTGGAAAAACACAATCTTATCATCTGTGAAAGAGCAGAAATGGGGAAGCTTTCCTGCCACCTTAGTTCAGACAGGTAACATGCTACACCCCAATAAAAAATGCTGTTCTCATTTGACACATAAAACTGAGCTGGAATTGTTGAGCACAAAGAATGCAACCGAGTTTGCTCTTTACTAATAACTATGAGACAACCCCTGTTACCTTTACATTCAACAACCCCATATTTTAATTTCTCTGCTGTATTACAAACTTTCCCCACTGAGTAGCCACAAAGCTGGGGCTGTAGTGGCTGTGGCTAGCCCACAGGTCGGCCAAACTGCTAAAATACCTCCCACCTGTCATGCTGCAGTGCAGCTACTCATGTTTCCTGTGAGGCAGTGAAACGGACAAAGCACGTCTGAATAGTTTAGCACTTAATGTGTAAAATGATTTAAATTTAAATGTAAAAAGTACAAGTTTTATATTTGTTCTAAGGGCAAATTGCCCAGTAGTCCCCAAAGCAACACCTCATTTGGCTAAAAATAAGACACATAGGAAATTCTATTCTTTGTAAGGTATAGATTGGTCTTTATATAGCATCTTTATATGCTTTATATAGTTTCCCCCTCTAAAAAGTAGTTTAATTTGCTTGAGGAGAATGTTTTAAATGTGGCCTGATCCACAATATTTGGTTATTGGTTGGACCATTCTAAAGCGAAGAGGTGCTTGGATCCAGAATTTAGATTTTGGTAAAAATGGAAAGAGAAGCAGTTGCAAAGCAGAAGTCCTGTCACATAAAAGCTGGAAATTGAGTATTTCCTTTAACACAGCACAGCCTCTGTCACACAAAGAAAAATGGTTGTAAGATCATCTCAAACCCAAATAGTACTTTTTTCCCCACAAAGGATACTGATTTCATTGTCTCTTTGCTGCAGAAGTCCTTTCAGTTTTTCCAGTTCTTCATTACTGTTTTTTTCTTCAGAGATGTCTTCTGAGAGCAGTTTTTTACCTGAAGTCATTGGATGATTTATAATTTGCTATAAAGAGAAACAAAAAAGCACACTCTTTTAACTTTCCATCCAAGTCTCTATTCTATTCTGAGGGAGTCTAGCTATAGAAAGAAAGGTAAAACCTTTCTATAGTCTTGACAGAAAAAAATCATGCCACAGTTGACTGTCAAATTATATCCATTGAATCAAGTATGAAACAAATTGTATTCTTTAATCTTCATTAGCAAGGGTTCCATTTACTCTTTCTACACAAACTCCAGTGTTCTCTAGTATCATAGCATTAAAAATATAATTAAAAACTAATTATTTAAAAATAATAAATTCAAATCAGGAATGTATACACTGTTATATTGAAAAGACAATATCCCAAAATACAGAAAAGTATTATCTCCTATAATTTCACAATTATCAAGTGTATCTTGTTTTCTCAATATTTCAGAAGGTCTTGCAACCCCATCAGAAGAATTAGTGCAACAGGTAAAGGGATATAATGTTTTTAACCTACATTTTTACCTCTGTCAACATAGTTTGTCCAAAATAAAGCCTCAGCAATGCTGGAAATACAGATGAGAACATTTATCCATATAGAAACAACTTGTCTTGATTCCAGTAACTTCCAGTCTTACAATTTACTGCATGCTGGGATCCTGATGTTTCCACAAAACGCTGCTGAATTTCCCCATCTAAATTTAAGTTTTCTATGAGTCCTCCACACTATTTCAAGTTCAATTGTTTTACCCTTTCCCAGTGCCTCTCAACTACATTGAATTTCTTTTAACACTTTTAAACCATGAATATCTTCAAATTATTTTCAGAGTACCACTCACACTTTGATCCCCATTTAAAAAAAATACCTTCATGTAAATGAAGCAATACTTGATCTTCCGCATGTCAGCACCAACATCTAGAGAGCTATCAGGATCATTATCTTTGAGAAATGCTTCAATTAACTCATCCAACCTGGAAATTACATTTTTTGAAGAGACAAAAAGAAATTTCACAAACAAGGAGACAACTCTGCAAAGTGGCATGCCAAATACAATACAAAATGTACCAAGCTGCCTTATATTAATAGGCTATTTTTCTTCAAGGTCCATGCATTTGAAATGCACTTTTGTTCTGATTAATGAAACCTGGATTTGATACTGAAGATTCTACAACTGCATATCTGAACATACTGGTACATGCTAAGGAATAGTTCTTGAAAAAAAGCAACTTAGAAGTAATCTTTTCTTTTTCTCATTTATTTTGTAACCTTTTCCTCTTCTACTATCTCATAATTGAAAAGGCTTAAAATCTGCTCTCTCAGAAGACTACACTTTAAAATATTTTGGCCATAGGATTTGTAACTTAATATGATTATTTCTGCAAAAGAAAAATCAACTTATTTTTCTATTACAATAGTCAGCAGATAGCAGAGCTTTCATGCATAAATTACCTGCTCCAATAACCAAGTAAGGCAAAATATCTTCTAGTGCAGTTATTTATGCATTTCTCAAAGACCTACTGCTCCTCTGAGGAATGAAATATAATTAGCATTTTATTCTCTTGCAATGTGTTCTCTTGCAAGTCTTCCTTAGGGAGATACCGTTCAGTAATTTGGTCTTCATAAGACAATCTGGCACAGAGAAGCACCTTCTTTATTTTTTAAAACCAAATTAAAATTATCAGACCAGAAACCTATACTGGCGTAATATATCATGTTTCAGGCCAGATGTCGCATCTCTACAGATAGAGTCAGTCCTCCTCTTACATGCTGTCACCATCTTCCCAGGTCTCATATTTCAGGATGCATTGCAGTTCATTCTCAAGACAAAGGGAAGAGGATTTCTAAGCCCAAATTAGACTTTTAACCCACTTACTAAGGTATATTTCTGAGAAACTGCAAGTGCAAATTCAAAATCCATAAACTGGGTTCAGATTTATGGCTTCCTGGTTCCTGACAAATGTTCTTTGCTATTTAATAGGCAAAAGGCAGGCAACAGAGACAGGCATATGCCCTGTAAAGCACAATTATATAATTTTAAATATTTATTTAGGTTATCATCCTCAGAAGATTAACTTAAGTTCTGAGACTGAGCCAGGGAATCTAAGGTAGCTGCATCAAGTGCCCAAGAAGGGCAAGAGTTCATCTCTGTGCCTAGTGTTTCTTTTGGAGTGTTTTGTTCATCTCCCCACTATATATGCAAGCCCTCTGAATGTCACTTCATAGTCATTTCAGTCACAGGATTGGGAATCTTGTTGCCGTTTTATTATCAGAATCGCTTTGTTGTAACCACATAGAAAAATTGTAGCCATTACAATATCACAGCATGCAAAGCTGACCCTAGAGTGTGTTTTGTGGAATTCTTCACATTACAGTAATAGGAAATTCCTGCTGGAGAGTGAAACAATAACATGCATGACAATCTGAAAAAAACCCTAACACTATTTTCTGGAGAAAATAATGCAGCAGGACTGGAATGAAAATTGGAAAACATTACAAAAACCTTTGGTATTTATCTCCTCTAGAGATAGCAAAGTGGCAACACACAGAACAGAAGAAAAAGGAAACAAGAAGATTAGCTTCAAACAAACTTTGCTTTCTCATTTTCATAATTTCACTTAAATAGCAAAAGACATATATGTTGTGTATCCCACTCATCAAATGTCCAAAATTCACAACTTCTTAATTTATAGGCCACTTCCTGAAGTCAATGTGAACTGTACACGTGGAGAGCTTGAAGGAGAGGATATTTAAAGAGAAATATTAGCTACAGAAATATCATTGGCATTGACTTGCTTCTCAGCTGAAGAGATAAAATTTACTCAGTAAAATAACCCAAAATTTTAATTATTGCTACATGATTTTTCACAGCATTAAGAGTACAACAAAACAGAAGCCAATAGCACAGAGCTACTCATGCTCTCTGCAGACACACTAAGCACAAAGAGCAGGAGAATTAATCCTTCATCCATGGAGGCAGGTATTTGTGTAAGCACTGTGAAAAAAGAGGCATTTATACTTTTAATGAGAATATGATTGTGATTACACAGAGTCAGTATTTTTCACTGTCTTAAGCACCTTATTGGTTTCAGTAAGTAAGAGGAAATAACTAAAAAATGGTTTTTGATAATCAGATTGTCTAGACTGACTGTATGAAGTCATCTACACAAATGGGCCTTTATCTTCAACTAGAAATTATGAGGGAGATGTTTTAACCTTTCAAAGATTATCTGGTTGCCCGGGATATACCCATACTCAGATTACAACAGATTTGGGCTATGGGAATCAATCATAAAAAATTGCCATGACTTGCAATTACAATTACTATAATGTGAAAATATTTCTAGGGAAAGATAAAGAATATATAATTCCTGAAACATAATGTTCAATTTTTTAAAATTATTATTGCAGTCAAGAGTCAAGGTTCATTTGTTAAGTGTAGCAAACTAGACAAGCTGTAGTTATAGATATAAACTGTTATTTCCTCTCTCTCATGTTACCTTTTCTGAATTCTTGAAAAATCACAATAATATAATTCATGTTTTGATTTCCAAGTAGTACATAAAAGCCAAAAGAGATCTAAGCACCAAAAGACTGAGTCAAATCTAAAATAGCACAGTGTAAATCTGAAGTTATAAACAAATTCAGCCTCTTTCTTAGTTGTAGGAAAACCTAGATAGTCACTAAATTTTTAGATAAATGTTCAATATTTCATTGTTAAGACTGAGAACAAGATGAGGAAAAGACCATCCAAGTCTAAATGCTATGGATAAAACAAAAATTAAAATAAATAAATAAAAGAAAACCAGCCATGCAAAACTCCATGACTTCTAGCAAAAGAAATCACTGCCTCTCTCACTCTTTGAGGTTTCCATGTAAAAAACACCAACCAGAACTCTTTCTAAAATAAACACAAAGTCTGGCAACACACTGGACATTATAGGACTTCTTCCAGAAAATTGAAGCAATAAACAAAGGTTTATTTAAACAATGCAATGCAGAGGCAACTTGAAGATTCTCTTCTCAATGAGTAGATCTTAGTAAACTGAACCATCTTTTGTTTAACTGATTCAGCAGCTCAAAGACCGTCAAAACAACAAATGAATTTATACAGTTCAGATCTTCAGTTTTATAAATTAAAAGTAGACAATGCTACTTCATTTTCAGAAATATTTACAAGATTTTTCAAGGAGACAATGAAGAATCACAGGGCAAGGGAAAAAATACAGGTGAGAATAAGCATAAAAAAGGAATACTGACTGTACATTTACCTTTTCCTAAGATATATTAGACAAGGTATATCTGTTTGGTAGGTGGCACAAAAACAAATGACAACAGAATTTACAAGAGGAGTATCCTTTTTATTTCTCATATTCCTGACAAAATCAGTTTACTATTTTTCTCTAAATATTCCATAAAATTAAATATATAGAATAAATGAAAACTAGAGCACAGAATTATATAAAATAGGGCTGTAAAAGATCTATGAAATTCATTTAGGGCACCTACAGTTACAAGCCTAGAACAATTTTTTTGGTCAAAACCATGCACAAACTGTAGTCATCCTCCAATAGAGACAGTGAGAAAAACCTTTTTGAAAATAAAGGAGAGCCAAAATAGATTTCCTTTTTCATTCTGTTACTTTCAAGAGATGGATAATACCATTCTCCTTAGCAATAATAGCATCTTCTGAAATAGTCACCTATGTTTGATCCTTAGCTTTCTACAAGGAGAATGCATATTGATCTGTTTTTCTCAAACCAAAGACTTTTGCAAGAAAATGTCAGCAAGAATTGAACCAGAACAGATTAAACATCCCAACACTGAGCAAAGTAGCATCCAGCTGTTCAAGAGTAGCAAGAAACTCATAGAGAAAAAGAAGCCCTGAGAACTTTCTAGCAAATCTTCCTTTACTGATCTACTCAGAGATATGGGTAAGTGGCAGAACAAAGGCAATATGAAATAATGAGGTAAAATAAAAATAGTCTTTTTCTAAAGGTTCATTTTTTACTCAGTCATAGTAGAATAAAAAAGGCATAGGAAATAAAGTATTTTTAGTCATCTATTGTGGCTCAGTCCTAAGACCATACACCTAGTCAGTCAGTATGTCCTGTTTTCTGTAAGAGCTGTGAACTAGAGTTTCTTTCAAAAAGACCTGAGCAATTAATTCTTTTATTAACTTATGCTTTTATGCTGAGAATAATGGCCAATATTTTTATGTTCTCTCAAAACAGAAATTATAAAATAAAGCTGCCCAAAGAAGGGTGGTTTGATAATGAAATTGCCAAAGGAAAGAGCATGCTGGACACAGAGTACATATCATGTTTGAAAAATTTTTAAGCATGTGACTGAGATTTTCCTCTCCCCAAAACAACCCAGGCTGAACCTTGATTTCCCCGTTACACAAATTGTCAAAAGTCAATTGGAAAATAATTTAGAAAAATCATATACATAGGTTCTATAAAATGATTGAGAATGCCAAGGTAACTCATAAACTAGAGGGAAGGAAAAAATGTTTAAATGCTTTGGTTCAAGCATATAATGAAAACCAGCTAAAATCAAGAAGAAAAAAAATCAACTAACAAACATACCAAAACCACTTTCCATAACATTGAATATATGTGAACCCTCCTGCTTACAGTATGATATTATGTTTTCCTTTCTTGACTGTATTTTTGGAGAGCAGCACTACAGCAGTCCTGGACCTCCCTGTTATATGAAAGATGGACTACAGAAGAAATAAATTCCTGTTTTGACATTCTATTTCTCTGTTATAACTTACAAAATGAGCTTTGCAAGGAAGGTATCAATTGATAGCAAAAAAAAGTCCCCCGATTAAAATTCAAGACAAAGTCCTAGTAATGAAATTACACCAAAAACCTTGTAACAATACCTATCACTCACTGAGGCAGAAAACCAGATAAAGAAATGCTTTCTGTACTATCATCTGAAGATCAACATCAAGAATTTTGTATACACTGGAGAGACCCTTATAAAAAAAATACTTATAGCTATGAATTCACACTGTTCTGCTTTTAAAGCCAGATTGATAGGAATAAACTATGATGGAAGCTGTTTAATTAACTGAAATTCAATAGAAACCTAATCATGGAGCTAGGTACAAACACTGAATTGAAAATAACTGAATTGCTTACTTGTTACACTTAACTGCTTCAGTGGAAATATGCGATATGTATATATATATATATATATATATGTATTTGGTACTCTTCCAACATAAGATGGTCAATTTATTTAAATTTGAAGGGATTTTGTTATGCTGGTGAGTTGTATCAGAAAAGGCTCCATTTATCTGAAATAGAAGTACCTAGCCACAAGATACTTACATTGAAAGTATTAAACCAGTATTAAAAAAAAATCCCCAAACCTAAAAGTATATTTTAGAAATCCTAAAAAGTCAATTTTTGTGTGTAAGCAAATATTAAACTAATAATCTTTCATTTGTTGTAGTTAATAACATTAGCAAGCCAGATGCTGCATTCTTCATTAGTTTTAGCTTAGTAAGGCTCTAAAAAATGTTTTCATGCAGAATTCCAGAATCAAAACTGGAATGTGGACAATCACTGTTAATTTTACATGACAGGAAAATAAGTATCATATGAAGAAGTCTCATAACTCATGGACATGCAAAGTGACTCCCTTTTTTCTCTTTTCTCTTGTATGCTGTAAGGTAAACTACAGAGCAGTAAATATGGTTTGATGTTATTAAAGTAAATGGAGCATCCAAGGTTATTTTTAATAGATTTCTGTTCCTTTTCTACTGCAATGTTTGCCCTGAGAACAGCAGGCCTAACTTACATTAATAAGAGCAAGGGTATGCTGAAGACTATTGCCAGAACCCTGCTGTATCAGAAAGAATAGTTTTCCCAACAGAAATTCTCAGAAGGATGAAGAACAGGGAAGTATGAAACAAAAACTAATTTTCTGTGAAAAACAGCAATAAACAAAGAATGGGTCTTTCTTTCTCAGTGCTCATCAGAAAAAGACCCAAAACCAAACAACAAAACCCCAAATAGGAGCAAAAGATTAGACACATGCACAAAAGTTTTAAAGTCAATGTCAAGGGAACAGTATTAAGTGATTTGCAAGATTAATTTAAAACTAATTTTGATAGTGGCCCTTTACATATTAACCTAGTACAAAAAGAAAAGTATTACAGTGCTGATCCAGGCAGGTTTGAATCATGATAACAAAATGTGAAACCACAAGCTGTGTCAAGCACAAGTCCTTGTGCTGATGCTTGGAAGAAAACTCACAGTAGAACAGTCATAAACAGTTGGGATGGAAACGTGTTAAACTAACAGTGCTCTTTCATTAGTGACTGTAAATCAGGCCCAAGTTCTTAGTGGAGCCTTCCCCTCTTTATATCTTTTCTTTTGCGAATAATGTAAACACACACTGCACTGCAGCTCAGAAACAGCTTTTACATTATCAACTTTATTTCTCTTCTGTTACTTTCCACCCTTCAGAAATTCTTCTTTAAGGAAGAATGCTTGCTGATTAGACTGCACATAAATCACAAAACTTTTCTACCCACATTACTTCAGATTCCATGCAATTTTTCTGATAGCACAACTTCAGAATGATTAACTGAGCACTGTACTATTTCACTTCTACCCATTCATTAAATAACACGCACCTATATTTTTTCTAAAAATCTGCTTCTGAATCAGTCACTTGTTTGGATGAACCAGGGTGCAAATTACACAGCTGAAATGCATCAGAAAAGCACTTCCAGCCAACGGAGTAAGTTTTTAAAGTCTGGAGCTCTCAATAGCTTGCAGGATGCATAGTCTCAAAACACAGATTTGGAAGGACTTGTTTTGACCTTGCTTTATGTGCCATGATTCATTCCTGAGAGAACTTGCCTTTTAACCCCTGATCACTGACACTGTATGTTATGTATCAAAATTAAGTCCACTTAAATAACAATTAATTTTGTGTGTCAGTTGTGAACTCTGTCATGAGCAAAAATCTAAGTTTATGAAAACTAGGCTGCTAACAAGGCAGCTAATGAAGAACTTGTGGCAATTAGAGAGTTCATTTCAATTAAACAAGTTTGTTTACCTTGACTTTGCAATAGTTTTCCTATTGGTAACATAATTGGTATCAATTTGTTTTAAAATATATTAATTCCAAAAATTATTTTAAAGTTTAATAATAATGTCTATATTGTTTAATTAGGAATGCCACATCTCTAAAAGTTTTACGAATTCATTGATCTAAAACATGCATGACAGTGGAAGAAGAATGACTATTACATTTAAGAACAGCTAACTTGAATCTAAATCAGCTTCAAGTGTGCATCAGCATGGGAAGACCATGGAGATTCAAAGTAGTGGATTCTATGAATAATGCTATGTGAGATAGGGAAAAAAGGAAAGGTATTTCCAGGCATAGTTGTGAATGAAATGACAGAAGGTAAAAGTACACAGAATACACCCAGCTTGCCCAGAGAAGAGCTGGTATACATTGCTGACAGGTAGTACATATGACAGCTTAACTGACATATATAGAGGATAATTCTGTATGCTGTGTCCAGAAATTACTGCTTAACCCCTCATTTAACAAAAGTGTGCTAACTCCTGGGTGAAATAATAATAATTCATGTAAATAGTGAAAGCAGTTAAATAAGCCTTTGTACAATTACTTCAGTTGATATTTCATAGAATAGTTCTATTATCATAGCCCTGGTATAGGCTGCATTGATTTGGTTCAGTCTTAGACCAGGGTAGTAAGTAAGAGCAGTAAGCCTTTGAGTGTCTTACGCTTCTGCAGACTGGAAGATTTACACAGTTTTGAAAAATATCTATATAGTGCTCTAACAACTACATATTATAGGAGATTCTTCTGAATTAGAGGGCTACCATGTGGCAAACAGATGTAAGACGAGTTTCTACACAGTTGAAAAGCATTCATTTCAATGATGAAATGCACACAGCTCTAAATCTTTGTATCAGTAAGAAAAGGGGTAGTTTGGACTGGACAATCAAAAGACCAAGGCTGGTTTATGAGAGAAAAAGGTGCCTACTGCCTTTAATTCTACACATGCAAATTTTTTTTTTTTCAGAGAAGAAACATGTCAAGTAGCTTGCTGAGTAGATGATTTCCTTCTTCAACAGCACTTTATAAAAACAATCCAAAAGCGCATACAGAAAGGAATGCTACTCACTGCCAGCTAATAATTGTGGCCATAACAGTAGTTATGTTCTAATCACTGGAGTATATATAAAAGTAGCAAGAGAAAACCAACCTTTTTTTAATCAAAATTTTAAAAAATCAAAATATCCACAAAGTAGGAAGAACTTGAAATAAAATGAAATTACATAGGACAAGCATAATAGAAATTCAAAGAAGCCAAAAGTACTCATATGGATGAACACCAAGATAATCTTACAGTTTAGAAGACAGAAGTAGTTAAAAAACTCTGTAAAGTATCACTTACAGGCTATTACTTACAAACTCAAAAGAAAAACACTACCAAAAAGTATTCAAAGTTCCAAAATATGCAAACAGATATTTAGTGGTACCTTCAGAAGAATGCACATGACCAAATATTCAGTGAATTTCAGTGAGATTCCAAAAGCTTCTATGATCACATTTGGTCATATATACTTGAAAATTTGCTCCAAGATTTTTTCAAACATATAAATAATCAATGGAAGCTATGTTATGTTTTCTCCATACAACTCATTAATGTGTTTATTACACTATTACTGTTGAAACCATATAACATTAGATGACTGGTATAATTTTGAACACTAAAAAGCAGGACACAGTCCATCATCTACTTCCCTCCCACCCCCATGCTGAAACAAACTTGCTATCCTTTGAAAAGAACTTTACAGTTTATTGTCTCTGAATAGTTTCAATGTAAAAAGTGATCAGTTTAAATAAGATTTTTTTCCCCTTCTTTCAGGGGCCTTGGAACAAAAAGCAGGATCACAGAAAATTATTTACAATTTAAGCACATAGCTTAGCTGCATGCATTAGGAATCTGAGTTAACATGAGACATCTTAAGACTACTTTATAGCTAAGGTAGCTTGTTTTCTCTTGAATACTGCCTACACAGTTCATGTTGGTCAATCTGCTAACTTCTACATCTATAGTCTGCAAAAGTGTGTTGCCAAAAGGCAAGGTGATATGTCTTTATTTCTTCCACCTTGCAAATGAAATTGAACACTGACATCAGCAAATAAGAACATTTGCTCAGCTTTGTAAAAGAAGCCATTTGTTCAAGAGCTTAACTGAGTAACTGTTAAAGGTCTATATTGTACAACAGTGCAATATTGTTAATACTATGATAGCATACAGATGTCACTATGTTGAAACAGAACAAATGTAAGACAGAAGTAATGAGATCTCCAGGACTTGAGTAACATGAACAATATATATGACTGTTGAAGTAAAAAATAGAAGTGTCTGTAATAACATATGTATCTCAAAGAAATAAGGTAAAGTTATTAATAAATTAAAGCGCTAAGCCCAGTACTTCCGGGCCTGTTCTCAGAGATTTCCAGCTGGCAAAACTCTGGAAGCGTGGGTTCTCTGGAACATAAGACATTGATTTGAAATCCTGACTTTCTGGGCACATACTGAAAATTGCTAGTGAGCTCATTTATATTATTAAAATAAATTGCAAATTATTCAAACAGGACTTTCCCTTTTACTTTTGGCATATTACTCACAAAAAAAATCATTTGAAGATAATTTAATTTTATTCTAAACCATAATGCTGAAACCTGAAAGAGTACAATTTCCTTGTATTTGGGATGTAGGATGTTATTTTCTACTTTTTAAAAATAGTTCAAAGAGCTCCTTTTCTACATTTTTCCCCTTAAATATGAAACTAATTCTTCAGCTCAAAGAAATATTTAGATCAGCCTTTTACTGCTGAGGAAATAGAAGACAAGATCCAAAGCAAGCAATTCAGATTTTGGAAGCATTTTATGAAGTACATTCTGAACCACTTATGTAGTCTAGCTGAAATTTTTAAGCTTTGCTTTTTAGATAAACAAAATGAGAGCAGAAGAATTGATTTATGTTTAACATTTATGAGAACAAACTAATCAAATGAAAAATATGACACAGTAATGCAAGTGCTCACCATTTAACACAGAATTCTGAATTCCAGAGAGCTGTAGCTTTAGTCACACAATTGATAAGGTGCATCATATTATACTTTACCATTTCCAAAAGTCAAGAGCATTAGTTTTCCATTTTGTTTTAAAGTTAGTGAATAGTAGCGTGACATTGTAGCAATTATGAGGAAAGCCTATTTGACAGATTTTTTCCTTCCATTAAATGAAAAAAAAATTAAAATAAATCCCTGAAGAATTTTGATTTTTGAGGGAAAAAACAATAAAGAATGAAAATCAGCTTATTCATAGGCTACCTGCAAATATTTAGCAATTCCAACTGCATTGAGTAGCCCATCAATTTCCTTTGGAATGCTCTGAATGTAAACAAGTAGAATGAAGCTCATTGTTATGAGAAATGTTCAGCATTTCTTGACTTAGTAAGTCAAGAAATATACAAAATATCATTTTCACCTATTATTAACACTTGTTTCCTGGGTAATCACTAACACCTAATTCCTGCAACATATGTAGAGAGCAAAAAAACCTATACAATACCATAAGCATTGTGTTAGACTAAAAAATATTGGATCTACACACATACTACTGGGCTTGGTTTCATTTTGGCATCTGTCTTCTACTGAAAAGTGCCTGAGATAAAGTATTGTGTGGGACAAAAACAATAAATGTGTACTCAGTGCATGGAGTTTCTCACTGACATGTTTTGTACCTTTGACCATCAGTGCTCAGCATCAAAGAATTAAAAAAAACCAACCCAGGATCAGAATAGTCTCCGCAGATTAGTTTTGCTGTGATCTCTGTTAAAATACATATGATGAATCAAAAAAAGTATTAAAACATATCCATTTTTTATAAGACTATCCTTTGTAACAGTTCTCCTTACTAGTCAGGTATTTGCAATAAAATTAACCACAATTAGACTTCAGTCAAAGTCTAAGAATTTGGCAAATAACTATATAAACTTGAATTATTTACATAGATATATACACACACACAATGAGATATAGTTTATTTAAGTTTAAACAGAAGATATTTTAACTCAGCAAAAATGTCTAAGTGGGATTTGAAATCCATAATGACCTTAATTACAGTTTCCTCTCTGACATTAAAGAAAAACATCAACAATAAAAACAATAATAATAAAATAATTCCCTGCAATACTAGTGCTTTAAAATCATTCTTGGGTGGCCACTTGAAATAAAGCACAACAGAGTATGTTGCATTATCACCTTTACAATGTTTCTTTTCTTCTTCTCCCTGTCATAACAAACTGATCTGTATGGCTCCTGATAAATAATATTATTTAGGTTTCATTATAGATGCAAAACCAGATGTAAATCCCAACATAGACATTTTCCAGTAATAGTCAATCATGATTTTATCAGCCATCATCCAGGTCCATAGTTCTGTTTGGACTACTCACTTGTATATTTATTCTTTAATGTGTACAAACTCTCCAGATAATGAGCAGCTCCAAGCTCAGATGGCCAGTCCCAATAAACAGAACTGTCATGGAGATTTGCTGTTATGTGTTGATAGACTCTAACTGGAGACAGAACATTTAGATTCTATCTGCTGATTGTCATAAATGCTCAGAACATTTATGGACCTCAAGCTCAGACATGTAAATCAGCATGGTCACAAATGTTATTGCCATATGAAAGTAAGCTCAAAAAGCATAAATGTTCAAAACCACAAAAAGATACTTTCATTGAAGTAATGGCTTTTTATACTATCATTTCATTATATTTTCATTTGGGTGTTTGAGCTGCATCAGCTGTTTATCTGCACTCTGTTTGCATGAACACAGACAAATGCAAAACTCATAAACACTGACATTTGGTATTTTCCTTCCCTTGAATTGTTCTAGAAAAGATTGACTTAGCTTTCAGCATTCCATTCAACTGCAGCCCAAATACCAACAAGCCAGTCTGACTCATGTATGTGACAGTAATTCTCTAACACTCTCCTTGCCTGTCTGTTTGAACAACTCTATATATCCAATTTTCCTTTTTTTCACTTAAAAACATATTAAGAAAACAATCCCTGAAAAATGTTATTATATGGCACTGATGATTGATGAGGTTAATTGTTTGAGGCCCTTCTTGTTTAGTATTGATCCTCAGGAAAATTATTATATCCCAGTCAGCAGTACTTAACTGCTGCTCCATATTTTAATTCCACAGCATTTGTTCCAAGAAAGAACTTAATTTTGAAACAATGAATACATGTGCTACATGACCCTAAATAAATATAAAGAAATGATAAATTTAGAAACCTTAAAATTTTGCATTGACCTAGCGCAGCTGAGGTCCTTGAAAGTTATTTCTCATTGCGCGACTTAATACAGGTAGAAACTCATAAAAGGCTGCACCCTGCTTCTTTCTGGAGCAATGGGATGCAAAATTCCTTGTTATGAGCCTAGAAGAAACCTTTTCTGATAGCGTAATGCACTATATATTGTGCTACATAGATAAAAAGGAAAAACATAAAACTAATATGCTTTTTAGTCACAATTCTGAAATCAGGCCTCCCAGAGGTCTGTTACAGTGCAATTTTATGCAGATGGTACATTCCTACTTTTCCTTTGCATAATCATAATGCTAAATTTAATAAACCATTAATCCATTACTATTTATAACCTATTCCTATTTATAAGACTGCCATTTCCATGGCAAAAAGATAAAAAATCTTAGCAAATAAGATTTGTGACTGTGGTCTTAGAAAACTCATATGATTTTCAAAACCCAAGTTTCTCTATACAAAGTAAGCAGCAAACAAGATCACAGTGGAAAATTAATGTGACAGATTTTTACAATTATGCTATGAAAGCACTTATTTAAACTAACATAAATTATTTAAGTATGTCTCAATAAAATCACTGAAAGTCTGTCATCTTTTGAAGATTAAAAAGGTTTATTTTTACCCTTCTGCCAGGGTAAAAAGAAGCTAACTAATAAGGGCATTTAATTCCACATATAATGAAAAAGAAAGATGCTTTTCTTTCTATGGCTAGTCTAGGTCACATCTCATGTTACTCTGCAATGTTATTTGTGCATTTGATACTCATGTTTGGGCAGATGATAAATACATATAAACTCCATAGGACCTGCTGGGACATTTCTGGTTAGGAGAATATACTGATAACTGCTGATGTAAATGATCAATAATGAGAACAATCTACATGAGAAATTCAAGGTTCAAGGTAGCAGCTTGTCCTCATGTCTCCAGACTCTCGTATGTGTCAGGGGAAATTGCTAGCACTGGCAGTTGTCTTCTGGAGCAGACCCTTGAGAAATTAAAGACTAAATATTCCTACAGCTTCAATTTTGTTACTGTTAACATCCTAATCAAACAAAATTAGGTAGTTCTTTCTTTATAGACTTCAGGTACAGTAATTAAATAGGTCCATACTACAGAATCAATTTTTCAAGCCTAGAAATTGAATTCAGTTATTGTGAACATTTAGACCTGAGTAAAAACATCATATTTAGAAAGTTTCTATATGCTGTACTGATCTGTTACCAAAAGCTACAGAATGTTACAATATTTACATGAATTAATAGTATATTTCAACAGAATGTTCAGCTTAAAAAAAAAAAGAATATTTGGCTTTCAAGACACTGACTAATCGTGGATCCGAAATGTGAGATTTCTTTTGGTTTATATCAAACTAATGCTGCAGCAGGATACATCTTAGCACAAGAATATTTTTTGAAATCTACTCAGATTGCACATCCAGTTTTGAGAGAGACTGTTTTTCATTCTGCCCTATTATACAACACTTCTTTTTGCCTGGCATTTGACAGGCATTCCCATCCTTTGCGTTTACTTCACTTCCTCGATGCTGAGGCTGCAAAAACATGAGCCAGCAGCCTCACAGAGCTTTTCATGGAAATCTGCCATTCTAAACTGGCACCTAACTCCACTTTATTATTCACTCAAGGAAGCTTAAAACTCTGAGATGAATTTAAATATTTATGCCAATAAAGAAACTGATGAAAAGTATAATAATAAAAGAAGAAAATGAGAACAATGTAAGACATTACTGAAGTAGCTCTTCTTGGGAAAGCTCTGATGTTCTTCGCTTGCCAGTCACCAGTGCCAACTCATCTTTCAAATCCTGGATCTCCTTTTTCAGCTGGATAATCATCTACAAACAGCAAGACATAAACCCAGCATCACTAACAAATTAATAGTTAATGATTTTTTCAGTAGAAGGTCTAGTTTAGGTAAATATACTTTAGTTTTCTCTTTTTTTAAACAAGATGTCTTTTTTAAAAACTGTCAAAATACCTTAAATACACCAAGCATTTTTTCCCTCTTTTTCCATTTATAAACCCAAGAAAAGTCTTCCAAATTCAGTAAATTCTTGTGTTAGAAGACTTGGCTGTACAGAAAGAGCTCAAAAGATATTTTGCAAAAGAGAAATATTATTTGACATAGGAATAAAAAAAAGGAGTTTTTCTGACTCATTAGTTTTGCCTCGTAATAATGAAAACACATTTAAGAACTGACACTTTTGTTAGAGTAAGGACAACTATACAACAAGAGCAATTTTTTTGCTTTCTCTTATAGAAACAGAAATTTCCAAGCAATATCATAATTTTAATCTTACCTTTTTTTCTTTTTCATGTGACATTTTGCTATTATTAAAATTATTGCATGCTATACTTGTAGGATGCATCAGTTGCTAACAACAAACTGATGGCACGAAGCAACATAATGAAATTAAATGGTATTAATGAATAGTAATGTGATAACATTACATGGAAAACTTAACTAGATTTTTAAATTCTAGGAAGTCATTGTCAGAATCTGTACTTTGGGAATAAATGCCTGCATAAAACCAAATTTTACTAATCATTAAACTCTCAAAGCCAAATTCTACAATGCGCATATACCTAAGTCTAAGACATGAATGAGTGCATTCTTGGACACTTAATGGTTGATTATTTAATGAAGTCTCTCTTTATATGGCTCAAATGTATCAGTAGGCCAGTGGTATTTTTAGGTGGATTTGCATACACTGATTCCATGTGCAAAATAACTTTCCAAGAGAAGAATGTTTTAAAGGAAAATTAATCATTTTGATTGCATGCACTTTCCAGTGACGAGATTGTTGAAATCAATGACACATATTTTCGCTGGATGTTAAAACTCCTTCAAACATTTCTATTTCTTTTAATGGTTAAATCATAACTTCCTAAGATTTTACTTTGAAAACTCAATTATTTTAAATGTGCATATGATTACTTCTTTTAACTCTAAACCTACAGTGTATAGGGTTGTTTTTAGAATGAAGTATGAAAGTCTAAAATATTTTATTTAATAGCCTATTAAAATTATGACTGTTAATTAGAGAAGCTGCAAGAACACTTAGAGAATGTTGCAGGCCAAACATTTTACCCTAATTTTACGTTGCCCCATTTTGGTGCCACACTCTGATATAGTTTGTGCCAGCTGGTGAGTCAAGAAAATTAAAACAGCTGAATCACAGTAAGATCTCTGTTCAATGTTCAAATTTATTAGGATGATAAACTTCAATCTCACAACAACAGAAATCCCAATTTCAGGATATGGATAGAAGACTCATTTTCAAGTCTTATTAAGACAAACAAAAATCTACAGAAGGCAAATAACTTCATTTCTATTTTTACATGAACACCAGAAGAGATGAGGTTTAATTCAAGACGTCAATTTTCAGTTTAAATTATGTCCTTTAGCCATGAGTGAGAGAGGTTCAAAGATGAGTCACTTAAAAGTATAACAGGTACAAATTCATTTTCTCATTAAGATAAAAAGTCAGGAATTCTCCATTATGAAGAATAAAGTTTACACAATAATCTGACTTAACTCAGATCCACCAAGAGGTATTGTGAACACCTTTTATAAAGCATGCATTCGACTCACAGATGATAGATACTGACAATAAATTGTGTTTTGATTTTTCATAAAATTAATGTTATCTTATTACAATAAAAATTAATTTTTATGAAAAAGATCTTAAGTCCAGCACTTTGAATAATAGAGTTGCACCCTGGGAATACACTTAAGATGGGCAACAAATTCCACAATGAGCACAGGGCCATATAAATCCAAGGTACTCGTGTTCCCCTGCTTTTTCCACAAGAGGGGATGGTTTTCTAACTCTCATGTGTCCACTTTTGCTTCACTTGCTAAATGATCCTGCAGAGCAAGACATTCCAAACTTGGGGAGTATAGCTC
Organism: Zonotrichia albicollis; assembly: GCF_047830755.1. Lineage (NCBI taxonomy): Eukaryota > Metazoa > Chordata > Aves > Passeriformes > Passerellidae > Zonotrichia > Zonotrichia albicollis. Next base: position 40,780,686 of record NC_133821.1, on the reverse strand, counting down.
CACAGGATGTAGTAAATGTTCAGGAGCCTGCATATGCTTTACCTCAATCAAAGCTTTCTGTGGCCATGGAAGAAATGTTTTGCATGATTTGCTACTAGAAAGTCTATGTATAAAAGAAAAGAAAACAGACAGATAGAAATTAAGAAGTTGTGCAATGCTTATTGGGGTTTTTTGGCCTTTTTTTAACTCTGTGGTACTATTGCTATTAGAATTTACTTGCAAGGAAAAATAAAATAAATAATAATAATGACAAAGGAAACCAGCTGAAAACCTGACAAGGATGATCTATTCCCTTTGAAAGTGAAAAAGAAGAGACAAGAAAAAAATAAAAGCATAGTTATTAACAATAACTGAAGTATGCTAATTACCATCAAGTAACAATGAATAAAATCATTAGTTACATAATTAGCTATTTCTGTCTCCTTTGCTTGTTTCCCTCTTTTTTTCTTAATGGTAACTTCACAAAGTCCTTTGTTCCCATCTAAAATGTTCCTTGAATCAATTTCAATGAAGGGCTTGGTATATTTTTCAGCTTTTTAATACACAAATTGTTTCAGTGCAGTTGTGTGCCTTCATCAAGTGATTAGCAAGCTAATTGATATGTTCTTAGAGTTTTAGAACCATCCAATGGTCTGTGATTATGATTTAGGAATTATCACACTAAAAAAAACAACACTAAAATGAAAATGAAAGTGACCATTTCTCCTCAGATGCTTTAAGAGTTGAGAAAGCCTTTGATTTGATAAAGATCCACTTAATTATAATTGTGTCCAAAAGAAAAAAAGTTAAAGTGGCAGTTATTTTAAAGAAAAAAGTTGGAGCTTGCATCGGAAAACAATTTAATGGCACTTTTCAGTATAAAATCCCCAACATCAATTTGAATGCTATTGATTAATAAAACTTAAGTCAGGCAAACTCCTTCCCTCTGTGCCCAGACAGTTCTCACCAATCTGGGGTCAATTTCTTCATTAAGAACTGCTTCATTCTTAATAAGAGCAACTCGCTGTGCAAATCTGCAGGTTGATATAGATTCCTGGAAGAGAAATTTAAAAAAATGAGAGAGAAGAGAAAATTCCAATTACCTTTGCACCAGGTAAGTAGCCAGACTGCTAACGAAGCCATTAAACTACATTTCCATTTTTTGAGTATGTTACAGATATATTCTATCATTTTCTATTCCAAAATCATAATATGAAGGGAAATTAGGTTAGCATATTAATAACAGGAGCACATAAAACTGTTAAATCATAGAACATATTTTACTGATACAGTTTATACCCTGACCAACTGTGATTCAGGTAAGTCCCCGCTGGAACTATAGGATAACAAAGCCATGCTACACAGAAGGCAATAACCTTTGAATGACGAGAAAAAGAGAAAGCTAATAAAAGTTATGGTTTTGTTGTTTGTTTTGGTTTTGGTTTGTTGATTGGTTTTTTGGTGAAAAGGGGACTAGGTCATTTAGGTAAAAGAAGCTGGGGAAAAAAATGGAGGGAAGAATAGTGGAAATCCAGGAAAACTGAGAAACAAGCTAGGAGACTTGAAACTGGGAAGCATACAGGGGAACTGTGATACCAGACAAAAACCTGTCTGATGAGCTTAGACAGGCATCAGCAGGACTGAAAGGCAGGAAAAAAAAAGATACAAGACTGAGTTGGTTGGGGAAATTAATTCTGTGACAGCCATTGTGTACTCCCATGTAGCACACAGGGAGAAATCAAAGATGCTGGTAAGTATTGTTCTCACATTCCAGATCAGCTGATATTTAAATCCCAGACCCTGCTATATGACATACATATTTAATGAAAAAAACCTCAGCATCTGTATCCAGTTCAGTCAAGTAATAAAACATAGAATACTAGCCAGTAGTCTCAGAAATTCAAATGATCCTTGAAGAACTGTATGATAAACCCTTATCAGATGTGGCAGCCTGCATTTAAAAAAAAATTTTTAGCCCCTAAATTAATTCACTACTGTAACAGAATTGATTTTCAGAATGTAAGTAATTCTGCAGTTTTCAGTCCTTCAATATAGGAAAACACCAGTTTAAGTGTTATGTTCATACACCTTTTTCTACACAGCTTCTGTTTTTTAAGTGCTTGGAGGTTCTGGTTTGGAACCCTGAATAAGGGTTATATGAGGAAAGATGATTCTTGCTAAAGACACAATATATACACAGAGAATCAAAGGAAAGGAAGGCCTTACAATGCATAGAGTTGCACACTGTATTACTTGGACTTTATATCTGCCTCTGCTGCTCCTTTGCAATGATGATCAGCTGATGTTATTTTAATTAAGTTCTATACATATAGTAAGTACAGTTACATGTACAGTACATATACATACATTTCCACTAAATCTCTTCACCCTGTTTAGTGTGCAGCACATGTTAAATTAATGAGTAGGTAACCAATTCAGTTCTCAATGTTCAATATGATAGCTTACAATTTGTTCATTCTATGCCATCAAAATGCTAATCAAGTCAGACATCTAATTTCACAATCATTTTTATGTCAAGCTTATCATCACAACACCTCAGGGCTTTACAAGGATTAGTCAATTAACATTTTCTGCAAGTGTGTGGAATGATTACATTTAAGAGAATGGAAACTGAAGTCAAAAGTATCAAAAATTATACTCAGTTGTTGTAATTTTATGATCTGCTGTTCAAAACAGCTTCCATTCTGCTTCAGCTACAGTTATATTGAATAATGTATCTACAAATCAGAATCAACATCTTCATCCAAGCCCTCCAAAAAAATTTAATGCAGTGACTTAAGAAATTCTGTAAACTCATTGGTAGAAGAAGGAATATAATCCAGTTCTATGGGGTAATAATCTATTTGTCCTCTTCATATGAGTACCCTTTCTTACTCTGAATTTTCTGCTTCATTACTTTCATTACAAGAAGAACACTAGGTCCTTCAGAAAGTGGCTTTTATTATACAACTTCAACTTCAATTCATACTGCAGATAGTTCTATCTTGTGCCTTGTTTGTGAGTGAAATGAACACCCAATGGAAAAAACAAACCAACATGCAGCCCTAACATAGATAATGACTCATGCACCTGTTCTAATTCTGACATCTTCTGATAATTAGCAACTTACAATCTTTTTATATTATTTGGACATATTAGCTTATCATCCTCCTTTATTATTTGGAAATTCCAGATTTTGGGGAGCAAGGAAGGGATTTTGTTGTTTTGTTGGGGTTTTTTTTTTGTTTGTTTGTTTTTGTTTGGTTTGTTGTTGGGTTTTGTTTTGTTTTTTGAGGTTTTTGTTTTGTTTTGTTTTATTTTATTTTTGGGAGGACCAAAGAATAAGATCTGTGATGTAAATAGTATATATTAAAGCAAGATCATTTTATATATATAATAATTAAATATATATATTTATATAATAATTATATTTATACATGAACATATATTAATTATAAATATATTAAATATATATTTATATATATATTTATATTAAAACAAGAAAATTTTAATAGCTCGTTCTTGATAATTGCTCGATCTAAATATTTCCAAAATAGAAATCTAGAACACAATGCGAGATACACCTGATGAATTAATATATGAAAGACTTCTGATCTCACAGAGCTTAAAATAAAATTAACAAACTTCCCCAACTTTCTCTGTAACCAGACAATATGTTTGCATAACTATGTTAGCAAGTCTGAGCAATATGTCTTCATTTAACAGCAAAGTCCACTTTTCTAAAGGAAAAGTCTATAACTAAATGAAGTACAGTTTGAGTATAATATTTTCCACTGTATTTCAGAAAACAGTCTTAGACTAAATAGTTTTTCTTTTCTTGTTTAGTCATATTAGAATGCTTTTATGTTAGGAAAATCAGGGAATAAACTGATTATAAATGGCTTTGAGCAGTGTTCTATGTACTCACATTGCTACATGTTTTAGAATAAAATAGACTAGACTATTTCAGTTGGAAGAGACCTACAATGATCAGCTTGTCCAACTGCCTGACCAAGTTAAAGCACATTGTTAAGGGCATTGTCCAAACACTTAAACGCTGACAGGCTTGGGACACCAACCAGCTCTCCAGCCTGGTCCAGTGTTTAACAATTCTCTCAAAGAAATGCTTCCTAATGTCCATTCTGAACGTCCCCTGGCATACCTTTGAACCATACCCACACAATCCATCACTGGACACCAGGGAGAAGAGCTCAACACCTCCCTCTCCACTTTCCTTCCTCAGGAAGATGCAGAGAGGAATGAGGTCACCCTCAGCTTGCTTTGCTCCAAACTAGACAAGCCCAAATTCCTCAGCTGCTCCTCACAGGTCATTTTTTCCAGACTTTAGCCAGCTTTGTTGCCTTCCTCTGGCTGCACTCAAGGACCTTCACATCCTTCTTAACCTGTGGGGCTCAGAACTGCACACAGTGCTCAAGGTGAGAATAGCAGACAGCAGGATAATCACCTATTTAGAGATGCTGGTTGTGCTGTGTTTCATGTGTCCCAGCATGTGGAGCCTTCTTAATTGCCAGGGCTCACTGCTCCTCTGACCAGCACCCCTGGATCCATTTCTGCAGGGCTACTTTCTGTCCACTGGTCTCTCAAACTATGTTTGTGTTGGACATTACTCCAATATAAACACAGAACTCGTTAAATTTCATCCCAATAATCACAGCCTTATACTCCAATATATCTAGATCCATCTGCCAGGCCTTCTGTCTCTCAAGAGAGTCAACAGCATCTCCCAGTTTGGCATCATCAGCAAACATGCTAGTGGGCCATTCAACTCCTGCATCCAGATCATTGATGAATGAATTGAACAGAACTGGCCCTGGAACTGAACCTTGAATAATATCATTGCTGACCAGTCTCCAGACAGATGCAGCCCCATTACATCTGCCTGGAACCCTTTGATAAAAACTACAGACCTTTGATAAAAACGAATACAGATCTATTTGTAAAAAAGAGAAAACATCACTACACATAATTCCAGTTCAGGAAATCGGTGACAGGATAAAAAATATTTGAAACATTTCCATAAATCCCAAACTACCCTCCCAATTCCCTTTCTTTCCGAGTGAACGCTCCATTTGTCTACCATAATCTATATAATGGACTCCAAAGAAGTCTAACAGAAATTCTGCCAAGGTTTTAAGTGGAAATGTACTTTTATAACTCAAAAATTTATTCAACAGGAAATCAGTAAATTGAAAAAAAGTGTAGCTCATCACCAGGTGCAAGTCATATCCCAACTGCTCCTTGACTTGAGATTACTTAGAGAAAAGCACATTTTTCTAAAGGATTTGTTTCTATCCTAAAGCAATTTTCATTGATTATCTATTTCTATTCCAAATTATATCCTAGAAACAAAATTAAAATATCCTTTCAAAATGATAAGAATAAAAGCTTACGCACTTGAATTTTAATCTATACTAAAAATCAAAAGAGTAAGATCTAGAGAGAAGTGACAAGATTTTTGTTCAAGATAGAAATAACATACATCTATGTTTCTTTTGTCCATAGCAAGCATTGCTATCATGGTAGTCATGCAGTTTCCTCCCAGGCTGTCTCTTAGCACTGAAGTCATCATAGAGTTTCGGTAAGGAATGTGGGACCGGTTTTTCTCTGCAAGGGCAATTATTACCTGAAACAATAGCAAAAATAAAATACTTAAATTTATATGTTTCTTAATGTTTGATGTATAAAGAACATATCCAACATATAAAACATATAAAGAACAAATCCAATCCGCTCAAGAACTTTTGACACAACAAAACTGGGATGCTTATGCACTCCACTGTTAGCTGCAAACACACTGGCTTTATTGAAAGAATTCCAAGTTAAAATTCAGTATTTTTATATGTCTTTGTAGGAGCTGGACCTGAAAGACCAAATTCATTAAATTTTATCATGCCCTAGTTTTACAGTCTCTCAGCAACATGGAAACTGAACATGATAAACTCAAACCCACAGGTTTTCCTAAGACACAGGATCTTAATGAAAATCTTCCTCATACTTTTTTTTGTCATAATTACAAAATATGTATAGTATTAAAGTAAAAACTTCCTCAATATTTGCTAAAGCATGCTTTAAAAATGACACATTCTTAAAACATGCACTTTGTACATGGGCCAATATATTTATTTCTGAGAAAATGTCTTGGAAAGCAAAGCACAAATAAAAGGGTGCATGATTACAATGTACTGCTGGAAAGAAATGATTCAGTTTAGAATATATATGCCTTGGCCAGAAAGGAAATTGTACACCTACTATTCTCAGTTTCCCTCCTCAGCTGTTTACATTATGGGACCTAATTATTAAATAAAAAGCTAGATTACCCCACAATGTCCTGTGATATAAAATATGTGAATTGTTATCTGGCCAAGCACTGTACTGAAAATCTTGTATATGAGTTGTGCAAGCTCTCCTAAATGATTAGGAGTTGGTTTTTCTGTAATAAATGTTACATATCAGTGTATGTTTTGTTTATACTACATTAAAAAAATGCTATTTTAGAAAATTTAGTAGTGACTTTTTTGGGGCATTAGTTTCTCTAAATGTTCTTCACAAAGTTAAAGCTATAAGTCTTACACTGGCAGCCCTGAGAAACACAAATGCATAATAAGAAAATTACTGTCTTGTAAAGGAATCTAGAAACCCCTTCCTGGATCAAGGGTTTCAAATCTCATATGTTACAACTTGTTATATAGAAACACATTAAAGCTTTGTTACTTTATAATATTGCATAGAAATTTCATAGTAGTCTAGCACATACATTAATAAGCACATTCTCAGCCTCTGCCACATAGACACCATAAATGGAATAGACAAGATGAGAAAAGAGCCAGAGAGATTATATGTTATTTCCATTAAAAATGGGAACATTGTTACAGGGAAGTTCATTTTTTCTGAAGTCCATGCAGGAAGTCTGCAGCCCAGTTAGAATCTGAACCCTCCCACACTAACGCTGGAAGGCTGTGACCAGCTATCATGATGCAGAACCCATTGCATTGTCATGTGACAGTCTCATAACACAAATTATTTTAGTCTAAAGTCCCATTAGTAAAACTTCATCTACATACATCTTCACAATCCAATCAAGTAATCTGGAATAGAAAGAGGAGACTCCTGAATACTTTGACAAATTGACAAAGACCACCTGTACAGAAGCTGAACCTGGATTCTCTAAGAGGCACCAAATGCGAAAATGAGAAAATTGTCTCATTTAAGAAGGTGTTACTATCCTTTAGATATAAAAAGGTTTTTTTTAATAGTTGTAATTTTATGCTTAATAATGTCACTAAAGCAGAAAGCTTCATTTTGAGTGGGTTGGATAAACCACCTTAAGCCCTAGTAGCTGTCAGACCTCTTCTCACATTTTGTAAAATTGTATCCTATATGAAACAGAGCAGGTACAGCCACTCACAAATAACTCCACTGACACATGTGGAAACACTGCTAGCGCAACAGAAAGTGCAAGACTGGCAAGTGAATATGACATGATCTGTAGTGTGCCCAAGGGTCCCGGTTTCCATCCACATCCTTTGTGCAAGGAGCAGATTTGTACCAGGATCTCATGCCATCCAGTTCTCAGAGAATCCTCAAGAGATGGGCATTTTGGCATGCATCACTTGCAGAAACAGCTGTCAGGTACACCTCTATCTTGCTGTTTAGTGCATCACATGCTCTGAAGCCATATTCCTGCTTCAGAGGTCTTCTTTTTGTTTCCCATCCTACTTCCCATTTCTGGCAGAGTTTAGAAGTTTAAACTGTGGTCTTTGCAGAAAAAAAAAAAAAACAACCAACAAACAAAACAAAAAACCCCAAGCAAACAAACAAACACACAAACTATAAAAAAAACCCTTTGGTAAATTTGGGAAGCAGCCATCCATTAATGGATAAAAATCTTTCAACATTCTGTAAAAGGAACATGTGTTAAAGAGAGTTAACAAACACATTCATTAAAGCAATGAGAACACAGTAACCTGGGTTTTTTTTTTTTGGGAAATAATTCCATTATCGTGTCAAATCACATGGCAGTACAACTTAATTTGCAACTCTAAATCTGGTCCAGGATCTTCTATATTTCTATTTTAAGGGAATATCTACATATGCACAGTTACATTGCAGTTGTAATTCCAGAATGCGCTGCTACATCTCTCAGACAAAAAAAGCTACCCAGATATACTAATAAGTACTTCCAAATTCCTGCTATCATTTCAGATCAGCTACAAATAACTATCTTCATTTTTCTCTAGATGTAGAGGCTGCTTGGAGTAAAAGTATAGTGGATTTATTTGAAGACTTTTTTTAACATGCTGCCGATATTTAACAAGTAGATCAAGAGTGGTAACACAGAACTGTGTTCTTATTGTCATCTTGATAAAAATCATTTAATATGACTATTTTACCGTGAAAAGTATTTCAAAATGGCATAAATCAACACTAGACCACCAGTAGATAGATAAAGACTTGAGAATTTTAATAAGAAAATAAAATTTTGAAGCATTTGTGGACTTTAATATATTATTCACTGCAAGTTCAGGATTGAATGGTTAAATTCCCAATTATTTGGGGGGAAAAAGACATTTTTACTGTCTTTGGTGGTCTTTTTTTCAATATTAGAAAACATTTCTATTAATACACAATCCCAGACAGAATACGACATGCCTATTTCCAACAGTATTTCTCTAAAATAGGAATTAAAATTTGCATGAAAAAATAATATCTTTCCCTGGTAAATACATGAAAATCATACAATAAATAAGAAGGGATCCTGAGTATAATTTGTATTATTCTGAAGACATCCATTTTAGAGTCACTGATACTCATCACTTCCCTTGAGTACAATTTAAATGCAGACATTATTCTTCAAGGTAAAATTTAAACAAATGAGGGGCATGAAAAAATCTAGTGTGATAGTAAATGACTGACTGCCACCTGCTGTACCTTAAGCTTCTTCTTTTGACAGATGAAGTATCTCTGACTATAAATTAAATGAAATCCAAGAAATTTGTTCTTGTTAACAGAAAAACACTTAACACAAAACTGAAAAATATTCTTCCCAGCAAGTAGAACTGTTATATTTCCTAACCATTATTTTAAAGAATTTTCACATATACACACCCACAAAATTTTCAGGTTCAATGATGACCTCCTCAACTGCATATTTTACTAAATAGCACATGTACTATAATGTAACTCAAAAAGTACAGATTTTAATTTCAGAGCTAAGCCCTTTTTCTTCTCCGTATTCTCCTTAATTGTCCCCCTAAATGACAGCCTCACTGACCTCCTATGTTTCTACATAAAAATTTTTAGAGAAGCCTTAGGAGAAAGTATTGTGTTGTCCATTGGAATTCCCAAAATAATTAATTTCTAGCAACAGGAACAGTGCATGCGGTAACTGTGTAAGCAATATTAAATATTTGGTTTTAGGAAGAAATTAATTTCTCTTCCAGGTGTGGGATCTGAAATGGACACTTGTAAATCATCAGTGCATTCACAAAAGAGATTTCATTCATTGTCAAGTGTTTCTTACTCTAACTTGGTAAGCATCATAAACATGCACTCATATAAAACATCATGGTAGGTCAAAGAGATATATATTAAAGCCTTAATTTTTTAAAAATAGTATTTAAATAATTATTTCAATAATTAACTTAATAATTATATAATTATTGTAAAACATATTAATAATAATAATAATCACCATAATTAACAAACCTTTTTACTAGAAATCTTTATCTCCAAAGTTTTCTTTCACTGCTGCTATCTGAAGTATTTTTTTAATTAATGAGGTTGGTTAGGAGCAATCTATTTGCTCAATATTTGCCTTTTCCAAAGAGGAAAACCAAAAAGCAACGGTGAAAGAAGAATAGGGATTTTAGTACACCTTATTAAGAGGGTGAATATTTTTAGTAACAACTGCTGAATGACAAAGCTTTGTGGAGATTAATAATAACTAAAACAACAATAATAATAACAATAACAAAATTTTATTTCTTTACTTATTATTATACTACATCCATGAGTACTATTGGTGTAAATCCAGTTATGGTAGTCAATGCATAAATACATTACCAATGATATCTTCTGTCGCAAAAAGATCAAAGATTTAAATTGGTAGAGGAATAAAACAATGACACATGAGGGAAGAGCCCAATAATTTACCATATTACAATGCTTAAACCAAATAAAGCCCAAACACTTTCTTTGCAGTGATACATCCTGATCTCAGCTGTGGAAGGGGAAGAAGATTATGCAGAATATTTTTAGGAGAAATATAGCTCAAATCTTGTAAATATCTTTAGTATTTCAAAGAAAACAAAAAAACTATTTTGGAAATACTACCCTTTATACCAACTATAATCCTACTGCTTGATTGTTAAGTTTGCTCTAAATTAAAATATTTTATTTTAAAGGAAGACACATCAATTCAATGTTAAAAAAACAACCCTGCAATAAATAGCCTAAGACTGAGTAAATATTGCAATAGTTTTCCAAAACATTGCACATTGTTAAACAGGAATTTAGTAAAGGGAGAAATGTTTTACTCTTTTTCGATTTTACCTGCTCCAAATAATGTAATGACAGGTTGATATATTTGGCTTCTGTCAGCAAGTGGCCTCCAATTCCACTCTTTGCAACACGTTCTGATCCAGCAAGATCTACTAAATGCAACTTGGAGCGCCAGATAGTTGCAGATCCAGGCTCCTTGCTGGAGATGTGAATCGTGAAAATGCAGTGAGACCGGCTTGAAGCTTGATTCACTGGTGTCTACAATGACAGGAAAAAAAGAACTCTCAATGTTCAGTGGATAAATAAATTCAGCTCTTTATAGCTCAGTAATCTGGCAACTGAAATAATCTATCCCATTTTTTAGCTATTGGACCCATAATGAACATGCAAAAAGAACCCAAAAGGATTTACCTGACTTTCGTATTCTGGAAAAATACTTGAATAACTTTAATCTGGACAAATTGTACTGTAAGCAATTAAGGTTGGTCCAAAATACTGTAACATCAGCAAAACAAGTGGCCTTACTACACGAGGAATACTAGAAAAGGGCAGCTTGACTGGAGGAAAAGTTACTGAATGTTGATTTCTAAGAACTTAATAATTTCCTCATTGGTGCTTTTTTTTTTTTTTTTTTATGATAGGTAGCTACCAGTGTAACAAGGACTAGGACTTCCTATAAGGCCTTAGACTTCTGAATTATAACTTTTATGAAAACAATTCTGTTTGGCAAAATCAATATCAGACTTTTAGGTGGCATGATAAAGTTTTCATAAAATATTTGGCTTTAAATATATTTTTTTGGGAATAACTACAGCCACACTTCCTTAATTTAAAACACAGAAAGTCTTGGTCAATTTTTAGAAATGTGCAGTCTTAGTATCACTTCAGATGTTTTCTCAATATATTTGAAATGCAGAACTAAAAGTTTTAAACAGCTCTCAGTTATTTAACTCTAAATTTTAATTACCATATGCCATCACATTTGCATTTTTATTAAAAACATCGAAAGCACCTTTTGTTTACTTGTTTCAAGGTATTGTTAGAAACTTAAATCTAAAATTACTTTACATAATCCTCATTTCATAAATAGCTAAAGCTTGAGATAATATATGGAGATTAAAGGTTTAGCATACAGATAGTATTTTTATTCATAAACTATAACAAGTATGACTACATTGTTCTCAGGACATAAATGCTGACCCTGCCAAAAACCAGAGTAGTAAAATAATAAATCAATATTATTGAGTCAGCAACTAAATCTATATTTATTTATAGCTGCTGAAAAAAGTAATAGAAACATCCCGGTTATACTGTCTACATTAATCTCTGGTCTCTATTCATTCTGCAGTAATTTTTTTATGCAGACCTATCCTGTGATTCTGACCGGATATATAAACATATTGCCTTTTTTTTTACATAATCTGCTTTAGCATGCAACACTGCAGATGTTAAAATGGCCTGCCCAATGCAGGTACTGAAGATGTGGTCTTACAGATCCAGAAAGGACAGCTCTTAACTAAAAGACTACAAGTGAATTGTCCTTTCACAGGAATAATATGGGCCATTTGGTTCAATTGTCTCCACTTCAAGTTCCCTTTTTTTTTTAAAGTCTTAGTAGTGCCAGCACAATCAAATGGCTTTTGGGAACAGATCCAGCTTAAAAAAAAAAAAAAAAAAAAAAAAAAAAGCAAACCATATATATTTAACCTAGATAATTTTCTTGATATAGCCACAGCACAGCTAGAGAAAACAACTGTGCAGAATACCTGACAATGGCAGCATACTGGACATGAACAAGTAGGTAGTGTGCAGAAACAACATATACTTGTAGCCGTTGGTGAAAATTCTGTAAGGAAATTTCAGCCCTGGCAGTATTTTCTTTTAGGCTGCTTTACCTAATACAGGCAAGCTCAGAGGGAGAGGGAAAAGCATTTTCTTCATTAGTTCATAAAGATGAAGAATTTTAGAATTCATAATCCTGTGAAATGAGCATCAGAGTGCAGTCACATGCTATGCTGTCCTCAGAGGTGATGCTGGCCAAATGAAGAGGAAGTGAGTTGTAGTGTTGAAATGAAATTAAACAGGCTAAGGGAAAGGTGTCAAGCAAGAAAGCACTCCCAAACTTACTTAAAATGCAGTTAAACTAAGAAAAAGTTATATGCTGTGAAAATGTACTTCATTCAGCAATTCTGATTCCATGAATAATCAGAGCCAGCTTCACTTATTTTACTGGGATGCCTGTGACTTTTTTATTTGCAGCAGGACGGGATTTTTTTTTCCAGCTAAAAATCCACAACAGAATTAATAATTAAGTACATTCTCCTTGACAGAACTGATATTTAGGGACATTTTGCACTACAGAGATAGCATCAGTCACAGTATAATGCAGAAAAGTCTAAGCCAGATCAAGTATCAGTACAGGTGGAAGCACAAAGCAAGTGTTGCTATAACAGAAGCTGAAGAAATCATCATACTTCTGAATAAGCACTGTTAAACTAACATGAGATTCACACTAAAGCAAAACCTTGTCTATTTCAAAAAGGGCTCTTAGTCACACCCATTTAATGTCAACAGAGGCAAAAAAAAATTTCAAATCTTAAAAGAACATTATTTCAGGACTCTGAGTTCCAAAAAGCACATGGCAATATTTGCTCTACAAGGTTTTTATTGTCTATTCTGATACATTAGCCATAACTTTGAGTGTTCCATGTAGATTTGGCTGAACTAGTCATTAGAAACTCCATTGATTTTCTCTCCACAGCTTTTTTTTTCTCATGTGAATGGAAAAAAATTAATGAAGCTGGTTTGGAAGTCATTGGCTAGGATCCCAAACTGGTATTTTTGTGAAGTCCCTCTTCAGAGTAGAACCATGGTTTAATCAAGACGCCAAAACTCCTTTCTGCAGTATGATACTCTTTGGAGTTCCCACATACAGGAAGCTCTGTTAGAACTCTTGCAGAAAGCGTATAGCAATAAAAATTTAAACTGTTAAATGGGATGTGTCCATGAAATGTTAATTTCATCATCACCCCACTCTTAGCTACTTTTACCACACAAGTAGATGCACAGCACAGAAGAGAAATTATGATGTGTTGGCATCTCTAGTCCAAGAACAAGCCTTTTCTTTTACTATTTGGTTGTTATCTTATACAACTTCTGAGTATCAAATTCATCTGTTTAGAAAGTTTGAAAACAGAAAACAAATAACATTTTCTGGACAGTGTCTCAGCGCCTACTAAAATGTTCCTTTGGTGGTTTTCAGAGTTCATTTTGGCTTTGTTAGTAGTATTCAAACCATATGTATATGAAATCATCCTAACACTAATTTGATGTGATGAAGGAAAAAAAAGAGAAAGAGGGGAGTGGCCTGGTTCTCAGCAGATGGTTGCTATTGTGAGAGTTATATATAGAACAACTGATGAGCAGCAGTTACTTACAAAGAATAATTTTTTCCAGGAATTCTGTTACATCATAAACCACATAAGCAGACTTCAGATACTTTGTGATATCACGTGAACACTACAAAGGACTTAATGCCAGGTCATCTATTGCTGCCCATTTGTAGCTTGGCAAAGGAAAAATTCAGTAATATTGACTTGGTAAAGCATCAACACTTCTTTTGATCATGGAAAATATGTACAAGGTGTATTTCAAGCCATACAAGCCAGTCTTGTTTTTTGCCAGGATGACAATATACCTGTGCTGAAATTAAATAAATTGTATAGAAGCTTTGTGACTTTAACTGCTGCATCTGTTTGTACAATGGTTGCAAGAAGATGGCTTCTACTCAAATGAGAATCTACATCACAGTCATACTGGAAGAAACTTCTGAGTTGGATATTTTTGTCAAGGAATGCAAGGTCAAGAACCATCCACAAACTTGCTGGAACCTAAGCTGTCCATCTTAATCTAATTCTTACCCATCTTATGTCAGCAAAACACTGCAGGAGTTCTTCCTTATACAGGAATTTATGTATTTCCCAAATCCTTTATTTGTTGCAGCTGTTGTTATAAATGTTTTCAGTAAAAATAGCCAGAAATAGATGCTACAGGTCTAAAAAGCATTCTTAAGGATTGAGGACCTAAGAAAGAGAAAGCTTCTTAAACAGGATAAAGACGTATGAAAAGCTGTTTGAAAATCACCACTAGACTAACAGAAGCTGCTACTATCTGGAAGAATAACGTGTTAAGCATGGCTGCCAAAACACTGACTGAGATAATACATGAAAGAGAGCAGGACCACTGGGACAAAACAATTTTGCAGGTGATAAGTGCAGTTGTTAAGCCCATATTGCAAACCATCACCACTTGGCAACTTATACCATTCCAGTGAAACTTTTTCTTCCTTGAATCAAAATATTTAGACAGCAGAATTTCCGGTATGAGTGAATTAGTGATTAGCCAATGCATAAAGAGATGTCAATTCTCAGTGTTCAGAGTTTTTTGAGAGAATGTCTCAGTGAAAACCTACAAAATTTTCTTTTAAGGAGTACTTCTTTTTCTTCTTAAGGATTTGTTGCTTCTGAACTTTTCAAAGAAGAGCAAGGAGAAAAAAGAGAAAGTACTGATAGCATCCAGGATTGATATCAAATCAATTTTCTCCAATTTTGTGCTACAATCAGAGGGATATTTGTAGGAAGATGCTCTGACAACTACAGTCATTTCACAGTTCAGATGGATATCTCTGTCTAATGATATAAACTCCAGTTCCAATTAAACTATCCTATAAGGAAGAGCATACAAATTGAGGAATAGGAGGTGCCTGTCTTTATATCTGGCAGATTAGAGAAAACTCAGTATGTCTTTAGTTCCCTTTCTAAATAATATGTTACAGGTATAGCTGCTCTTCAGTTGTACTTAAGTACAGTTGTCATAGTTTGAAATTGAAAAAAGTTTTCTATGAAAATATCAGGATCAGAATAGGTGCAATCATGTCCTGGAAGCAATACTTCATTTTTGTGTTTACTAGAAGTACAGTTTCACAGTTAGACCATGATACCTTTTAAACTCAGATAACTTTTAAAGTAATTAATATTCCCTGGTGAAGACATTATTAACCTTATGTTATATGGTGCCTTTTATCCATATAAATCCCAAAGCATTTTAAGGACTATTCAAAGTATATGTATGACCAGTAATATTTTTACCACACATGGAAATGAAAACACCTGTGCTGAAATAACAATACTATTTGGTGCTCATAATACAATATTACAAATTTGTTGGAGTGGAAAGAAGTTAATAATTGGCACCAAAGAGGAACCTAGGAAAGCAGAAAGTTGTAATTTCTTCTAGACTGCAGCACTAACCCAGATAGCATGCATTTTTGTCAAAAGTGGCATTTAATCTCATATGCTCACACACTGAAATCCTATTTTTCCAATCTCATGGAATTAAAATTGCAGTCAAACACTACCACTGGGTTTCTAAATCTATTCAAGTGAATATTAATGTACAATAAATACAAACAGAATGAGTTCAATTCACAGGTCACAAGTCAGGCCCCACAACTAACCTTAAACCATAAAATTTCATTCTTTCCTGAAATAATTATATTTAAACATTGCCTAAAGCTTACTGATTGCCCCATTTGTCCTTCAAACATTTCAAATGATGGAACAAATACTGTGTATTATACGCTGTGTGCCAAATTTAAAATAATGGAGTGCTGTAGGTATCAAACCATGCCCTAAAACATTTATTTCCTCATTAAAGCAAAATAGCTTTTCAGTAGAGGAAAAAATAAATTCTTACTGTACATTTCACTACAGTCCTCAGACGTAGTAATCTCTGAAAAGGATTTTACAGTTTTGAAATTGCTGCACATCCTTGAGAGGCTACCTTAGTCTATTGCTTTTAGAGAAACACCAAAAGCTACTATGAATTCTCAAAATCACAGAGGTTTAGGCATGTTATTTCAAAAGGCAGAGGTTATATGGAATTCCCATCACAAGAACTTAGAAAAGATCACTTCAGCTGAAGATATATTAAGAGTATACCAAGATAAAATGGTTTGTGAACACTACCTAAATGGCCAAACATTTATTTCCACGCAGCAGCTTTTTTAGATGTCGCTGCTACCAATTGTTTATACTGCAAACTTGATTTTTAAATCCTCAGCATGCATTTTAGGTACCAAAATCATAAATTTGTCTTAACAGATAGAAAATATAAGAAAACAGTTCAGATTTTATAACTTGTTGCTGCAGATTTGTATGTATTTAAATATACCAAGAAACTGCTTTATCAGAAAGCAAACAAAAATCTAGTCCTTACATTCAGCAGTACTGCCAACAAAAGACTCCAGTTTTGTTTTGATCTTTGCCTATTTCTCTCTGGCAAAATATGAGACAAAAAGTTCCTATTTGGATTTTTACATTATGAATCGTCTGTGCACAAATGTCTCCCATCTTACCATCTACACAACTCGTAGTACACATCAAAACTGGAAAAAAGGACCTAAGCAAAGTAATCCTGAGCAAACTAGATTAGTTGCCTTTTTTTCCTTCTCTTGGGCTATATAGTTACATGCTGGAAAGAAGCATTCAGTTATAAACGTTCTCTTAGATTCTGAAATAGAATGAATGAACAAATTTTGCCTGCAAAATACTTTAATATTGTGATGACATTTTTATAGCACAATCAGTGATGAGGGAAAAATGCGCCCCTCAAATCACAAGTTAGATTGCATTAGCATAGGCAATGCATACATTAAATTGTCATTCCTATTTTCAAAAGAGTCAACTCTTCAGAGAAAGGTTATTCAGGGTTAAAGCACTAGAATGCAGTTTTAGAGACTACACATCTCATATGTGATCCATGACAGTCATCTGAGTTTTTCCACAGCCAAACTCATCATTAAAAAAGATGAATTAAGCATTTATTTTACTTTCTTTTCTATTTAGGTTTATTAATCTTGCTTCTTTTTCTTTAAAGTTGACTTAAAAAGGTTCAAATCTTCAGAGGTCAGAAAGTATTATCATAACTCAAGATCTAAAAATATGGTTCTCCAGAGAAATTATGTTTTATGTCATAAGTCCTCTTTGTTAGATCTCTAGATTAACCCTTTTGTCTTCTATTACACTTTTTCAAGTTCCTCTCCTCCACACAGTACCAATATTTCTATTTCAATATCATGAACCACTTCCTTGCCTAAATGCTCAGGTTTATGAGAAGGCCTTATGTTGATTATCTCTTGCATTAACATATTCCTACCTCTCAAAATATAAGTGTTGAAACAATCATCCATGAGAAAGAACAAGTATTTGTGTTACCTATTTATGTTTTGTAATGAAATGCTTCTTCCCCTGTGTCCAGGTGTATGTGGTCATCCAGCAGGAGCACAGAACTACCTGACTATTCATATACTCCAAGTATCTTTCTTGTCAATGATTTATGATATATCCTTTTGGAAATACAGAGGAGGAAAACCCAAAAAGTTCTAAAAGAGAATCAACTGTCTTGTTGTAAAGACACATTGCCATGGCTCATATTATACAATACACTTTTTTATATTTATGTTCCATATCCAAGCATGAAGGGAAAAAAGAACCTTACAGATACGGAAACATTTAATTTGAATTTTTCAGAATCCGTAAAAACACCCTTGTGTGTGAATATTGGTGTGTATTTATTTTGAATTTCCTTTGAACTAACATCTGGGTTTTTGGTGGGTTTTGTTTATTTGTTTGGTTTGGGAGGTTGTTTGTTTTGTGTTTTTCCATAAAACACCACGTGTTTATTATGCAGTAAGAAGGAAAAAAAGAGGGGACTTATATTAAGTTCTTAAAGGCAATTGAGTGCTTAGTCATAGAATCATAGAATGGTTTGAGTTGGAAGAGACCTTAAAGATCATCTTGTTCCAACAGCCCAGTCCCCTCACATCCCATGACTAGAGACACCTTCCACTAGAACAGGTTGCTCAGGGCCCCATCCAAACTGGTGTTGAACACTTCCAGGGAAAAAATTTCACTGGGAATGTTTGACAATGCTTTGCAAGGACATATTTTCTTATCTTTACATGTCTGTGCATGTTGATACATGCCACATTCAAAAGTAAGTCTATAGTTAATGAGAATTTCTGTATTCTACTTTAAATTTCAGTGAATTATGACTTCAAGAGCCACCAATCAGATCCACTATAGAATACTATCATCAGAGAAATGCTTATTTAATTTCACTGTGGAAATACACTCAAAAAGAGCATACTAATTTACATCCAAGGACTTCAAAAATATACATTTTATTTGAGAGAGGAGAAGAGATTTTTTCAGCATTTTAATTTTGGTGGTATTAAGAAGATTGGAGAGGCAAATCTCACCTCAGCAATCATTCTGTTGGTGTCCCCCAAGAAGAGTAGGTTTAAGGCTTCCTCTTCGTTTGTTACTTGCTGAAGAGACAAGTTTTTCAGATGAATGTTTTGATCAGAGTCTTCCATTATTGTCACTTTTCTACATACAAAATAAAAACAACAGTGAAAACTAGAGTTTTAATGGAATGTTGTTTCATAATTTAATTTTGATCGCACCTAAAAGGTGAAATCTAAAACCAAAGTTCAATCATAATGAAAGAACATGTTAAATAAATGATACACATTAAAGGAAACGTTGATTTCTTTTTTTACTGTCATCTCCTTTTCATTCCTTTATTATGAAACTTCACATAGAAAAGGAATATAAGAAAACTGTACATTTTAGAGAAAGCTTTGGTATTTTTGTTTATTGAGGTATTAAGATTTCAAGAGTAAGAGATTAGATGATTCACCACAAACAAATAATATGTAAGGGTTTGTTTGCTATTACCAAGTACAGATGATACATAAAGCATACCATTATTTTGACATACAAATATAAATGGAATACTTCAGAATCAACACATCTGTAGTCAACATGTTTCTAATAACTTTAGAAAAATTTGTCAAGACTATTTCTCTTTTCATTTTTCTTAAATGGTAGTAACTACAACTGTAAATTATCTCCTCCTTAAATTAAAAGCAAGTTAACAATGATTTTATTTATTCCCCCTGTTAGAAATGTTCTTAGTTACATATTTATAAGACTGAAGCTGCCAGAAAGGAATTGGATGCAAGCATCAAGGATATGACACAAGCTCCTAAAGAGCTGCTAAATTTTACTGAAAATCCTTTTCACTTCTTTGAATAGTCCTTCAACATAAGATTCTTTTTTTCTTTTGAAATGGTTAATGAGAGTCAAACTTTAGAGCCATTACTGAGAAGACATTAGTGTCTCCTCAGCTGGGACATTCTATAGTACCCACCATGGAGGCCAAGTAGTTGCCTCACTGGATTTGGAAAACTGACAGAAGAATCTGTTAAAACAGAAGTACACTAAATCTGAAGATAAATAATATGTCTTTCAGAGTGAATGACATATTCTGATAAAATTTAAAACAAATTAGAGCATTTTTAAAAGTTGGGAGTTGTTTTTATTTAAACTAAAACTTTATCTTCTCTGTAAGTATAGATAATATTTTCTATACATACATACATATACACCTATAGATATACATATATGTATATAAATATTTTTCATGTTCTTCAAGATAAACCACAAGAGGGAGTATGGGGCTTGAGTTTTTATCAGTAGGTAGTTGTAGGTAGTTTTTGCAGGTTAATTACTCCAAGTTGCTTCAAAACCAGAGAGATTTGGGTTTTCTCTCAAACTGAGAACGAAATCAACCATCAAAGTAGCATTCCATAGTATTGCTCTTAGACATTGTGGGAGTAGTTCACAGTGTGATAGTCAAAACATTCAAATGAATATAGAGAAATAATTTAAACACATTACAATGCACTCACTCTTTTCAAATACACACAAATCTTTGGTAATCATAACAATTTCTCTTCCAAATATGATTGCCTCCCACCATTAGCCTTATTTTTTTGTGGTGGCATAAGACATTTCTCATTTATTCCCAAAATTCAGCTTCCCCATTCAAAAGATAAACCCCAAAGTGTAAGTCTGGCCTTGCATATCAAACTTTTGATAATGTCAGATTGTATTCTGTCTGCATCTGCATCAAACACTAAAGCCCAGAGCAATTCTGATTGCAGTATACTCTTATTAACTTGTGCCCTTTCCTGAATCAATTCAGCTGCCACCAACGCAGGAGAGCCTTGCACACTGAATGCTTTCATTTATTAAATTCTTGTTACTATGTTACTAGCAAATATTGACCTTAAAACTTCCTTTGATAAATTAATACTATCTCATTAATTTGTGCATTAAAAATAACAATAAAAAATCCCCTTAATATATTTTGGAAAATGAATGACCATTTTAAAAGTCAAGCTTCCCATTATTATATCTTTCTCTAGGGCTTAGAATTGAAGAAATATAAAATAATCTTAAAAAATGTATAAATATTTAAGAATTGATCATAATGATGCAAAAAAACAACATATGAAGATACACAAGCCCTACACCAATACATGAGCAGGATATAGTGATACTGTGTCATTGTGAGGAGACTATAGGGCCACAATTAAATTTAGGATCAAGTTAAAAGAGAAAAGCAGCAAGTATGCATCTTGTATCCTGTTCAGAAGAACAGAATAAATTAATGGATACAAATAGGTATCTATTTGTGCAGAGATAAATTGATAAAATAGGTATCTATTTATCTATTATTAGGTATCTATCAGTTATAAGAAACAAATATGTTTCTTATAACTGCAAGGCACTTTAGCTTTTAGGAAAGAATTGTCAGGATAATCATCTTATGTATCATCCCAAAAAGATGATCTTTCAAAAGATAATGAATACCACATGAATACCTGAATACCACAACAGAGGACAAAGTCAACACTTATTCAAGAGGCAAGGTCACAAAATTATTCAGCTACCACCACCACAACAGCACACAGATTTGATTTTCTATCTGTCCTGGGCTAACTATATGTTGCTTTTATCCCCAATCATATGTTCTGCTTATGCTGAATAATAAGTTTTGCAACTTTAAGACCTGTTTCAAGAGTGAAGTGGGGAGAGAAGTGTGGAGTTTTGTTTTTGGAAAACTGCACTCCTCCACATTCCTCCTCCTGGACTGTTTTTTCTGCAGATGGACAGACAACAGGACAGAGCTCTCCTTGGCTTTCAGTTAGTTTTAGCTAGCTGAGGCAAAGAAGTTCCCTGGACTTTTTTTTTCCTTTTCTTTGGACCTGTTTAAACCTGCTCTGGAATGAACACCCAGAAGAGCACTGCTAGCTCTCACCTGTGGTCCACCAGGCCAGGCCTGGGCCACAACATTTCCAGCACTGGAGGGACTGATAAGAGACTGAGTGAGTTGAGCTACAGCCCATGAAGGGGACTTCCTGAGTTTGTCATCTCTTTTGGAGCAGCAAGGCTTTTATTGCTCAATATTGTTTAGGTTTAATTGTTCAATAAGCAGTTTTTTCCAACTTTCTCCAAGGAGGTATTTTTCCCAAACCAGTTGAGGGGAGAGGGTGATTGAATCTGCTTTCTGGAGGAACTTCTTTGGGGGATTCTCTCCCGAATTTGCCCTGAACCAGGACACCATCCAAGAAGAGAATTAGAGCATAATCTCCCTTATGAGACATGGCACAACTATGAGATGAGTAAGGGCTCGGGCAGACTGCTTGCTTGACACATCATATTGGGATAGGAAATCCTTCCCACTGTCTCCAATGGATTCTGTTTTGAGACAACAAAAACACAGTTAGGCTGTTCTGGATGTTATGGACATGACTGGAGGCTGTTACATATTTAGGGGTTAATGATTCATGTAACAGTGAACCTGAGCAGGCACAGCCTGTGAGGTGCTGTGCATGCAGTGGGGCATTCAGGCCCAAGTTGTGCTGCACAAATCCCTTGGCTGCCATATAAATTCACTGAGTTCTCAGAAGAACACCTTCTAGAATGAAGCTGTTTTCTTGTAAGAAAATCATACAAAGGCTCAAAAGAACAAAAGGGAGACCTTTCCTCCATGGCCAGGATCTGTACTGCTCTTGTGCAGTGTGCCATGGGGAAATCATTCAGGCTCTGCAAGGATGATTGCAAGGATGCAGGGCACCCAGCATGTGATGGGATGCAAGATTTGCCTCCTGTCTTCCTCCTCTTATTCTGTCTTACAGAAGCAGTTACCCCATCAAGCCATTTGTTGCTAAACCTTTCTCACTGACATCTGAAAAAAGCCTGTGCACTCTCTCTAACCCCATCCCATCATGTAGAACCAGGGATCAAAACTGAACCAGTGAGATCAGTGATTCATGTATGAACAAAACATACAAAATCTGTTAGAATTTGTAGGCAACTTAAATAATCTCACTCACAAAAAAAATTTTGTTAAATAAATTTTGACATTTGCTCAAATGTTTTTAGAAAAGTTACCTTAAAAAAGCTTCACTGGACTTTATACTCTTTTTCAGGAAACAAATCAACAGAAAACATGGATGTGAATAACCAATATATCTTATATGCTGAAGTTATTGTATGCATTTTAAGTGTAATTTGTTTGAACTGTAATTTAAAAAAAATCAGTCTTTGAAGGAATTATTCAAAACAGTTTTTAGCTGTCTCCTCAATTAAAGTCTAACCTCACAAAACTTTGTATTCTCTTAACCTTTGCTATTCAGTAGTAACACAATGATGAGCACTCTTAATTTTGGAAGAATTTATTTCATATAAAAAAGTGAACTAGTAATATTATTAGCCTTAGACATATTAAATAGGGATAATTCTCAGAACACTGGAAATATATTCTTGTAGGTTTATGGCTGGTGGTCAGTTTCCAATTTACAGAATTGGTACAGC
The DNA here is from genome assembly GCF_047830755.1 of Zonotrichia albicollis. Taxonomy (NCBI): domain Eukaryota; kingdom Metazoa; phylum Chordata; class Aves; order Passeriformes; family Passerellidae; genus Zonotrichia; species Zonotrichia albicollis. The sequence continues at coordinate 40,757,395 of NC_133821.1, read as the reverse complement.
CATTAAAGGGGCTGACATTAACACTGTTGAGGCTGGAGGAGAAAATCAAGTTTATTTGCATCAAAAAAATCAGACTGAATAAAATATGTTTCCTATATGTTTAAGATCATACCTTTAGCCTTATTTTATTTTTATCCTTCTTTGTTAAGGAAGGCAGGAGTTATTTTAGTAGCTGCTTTAGCTTTCCATGTCAGCACTTTGGTAACTCCTAAAGCCCTTGGAGGGCAGTAGAGAAACAGAAGAGTACAAACTCATTTGAGATAATGCATCAATATGCATTAACAGGTTTTGTTTCAAAGGGAAATTATTTCACACTGACCCCATGGAACTTAACAGTTCTGCATGTTACTAACATATATTGATATAGACATCATTGCTGATGTTTGAAGTTAATTGGCTCCGAGCTTAAAGTGTGGTTTCCTTAAAGTAAGACTGCATCATACTAAAAATTAAACAGTTCCCTCTCAAAGAGGACTTCAAAGAATCTTCACACAAAAACGGGGAATCCCTTTTGATGACTTGAAATTTACATTCTATTTTCCCCTGGCCACATCACTGTGGAGTAATAGTTGTCTGAGCTCCCTGACAAGTACCTCCTCAATTACTGCAGCTTAGATTATCATTCTAAGGCAAAACAGCACTAATTGTAGTTAGCCCTCATATGCCATCAGGGTGGTAAACAGTAACTTATTGCTTACCTATGAGTTAATCTAGTCATTCTTGACTAATGGTTCTATAACTCCAGTTTTTACATTTGTGTATATATAATGTAAAAAAATTCCTTATTTCTGGATAAATAAGAACACGTTAGGAAGAACTTTTCTGATAGGTCGCAATTAAATTGAAATTCAGTAACATTTGGTGACATATACACTACAACCAAGAACCTGTTGGAGATAAAAGGCTCACATTCACAAATGCACTGCAAATTAAGAGCTTTAGAAAAGTGTTCATAATTTGAACACTCCTGCAAAACATAAGGTGGCAGTAAGTATTTAAATAGTCTTCTACCAGCTTTGTTTTATAGCAATTATTTCATACCTTTATGTGTTGAAAACAATCATAATGTCCTTGTAGAAACATGGAATTCTCTACAGCTACACACAGAATTAGATTGTGAATATTAAATTAAATTTCTTCATAGTTCTCTGCAGGAATCTGTATATGTATACATATAGACGCGCAGTTATATGGCCCATATTCATGCATTTGTCAGGAATTTATTTACAGAAAAGTAGTGGTTGTTTTTTGTGAGAGCCTCTTCCTTCCTCATCTGGCATCTCTGATGAAATGAGTAAGCAGTGCTAAGATGAAAATCTCATAGTCTACAGAATACACAAAGTATGGCTACACACAAAACCTTGACTTCAGAAGCCAAGATTCCAGGTCTAATCATGTAGTGTTTAGATGTAATGGACAATTTAAAAAATGTGCATTATTCCTTTTGCCTTAAGCATCAAATACAGTTTCAATGTCTCATTTTTCAAGTACTATCAACAAGTCTGTCATGAATCCACAAGCCTTTCACAGCCTCTATCACCTGAATGCAATCTGCGCTTAGTCCCCAAGCTGAGCTGGTAACATAAAGATAAGAAGAGTTTGTTGGTCAGAAGTACATATCTTTCATTCAAATTACATCCCCTTCTTTTGCAAGAATAAGGATAGCAATACTATTCCAGAACAATTTGCTCATTACATGAGGTTAACTAATCATTTTGTTTATTCTTCTAAACTGACATTTCTTCAATACTCTTCCTGTCCATCTTAAATACTTAGGAAAGTATCAGCAGAGACTGCTAATATTCACCCAAGAACATAGGGTTTGAAGCTATAAAAAGTCTTTGGCTTTTTATGGTGTTCAAAGCTTAGATGATCCACTGTGGGGTTGAACAGAAAATTATATATAATGTGACACCTTTAAAGTACAAAAACCAAATTCTTTTAAATATTCTCATTAAATATAGGCCTTCAAGCAAACTTAGTTATTATTTTGTATTTTGCTTACTGTCACTAAAATATTAAGAGGTTTTAAGCACATAAAATTCTCCAAAAATATATATATTACATGATAAACACCTGATATATTTAAAAATACAATTATTTACTTATAAATAACCTCTATTTTATCTTTTAAGTAATTGAAATATAGTTAATCATGCAACCACCTATTCCTGCAACTTTTACTCCCTTTTAGATCAGAATGACACTAGAAATATTTAAGTTTTGAATTTCCAGACTACAATATTAAAAAATAAACAAAACATTTTATTAATTAAATACTTTTACACATAATAAATGTGACTTATGTACATATAGTTTTAGTTTACAGAATATATTTTCTTGATAAACGATGTAGTGGAAATAATGCCCATGTAGAGTAAAACCTTAAAGCACTCATTAATAATACTCTGCAGAGAAAAATATATTATCTTACTAAAACTCATCCTGCAGTAGTATACACTATGCAAGTTTACAGGTAATTATGACTATCCCAGCATGCTTTATTTCTAATTTACAATCAAATTATCCATGAACTTTTATGCTTTAAAATAACCTTATACCCAACACAGAATTATTCTTTAGTTCAATTGAATCACCATACATAAACTTAATTAGAGGATTCTAAAAATCACAATTATTAGAAAATATTCAGTACCTAGTTTTAAAATATGACATTTTCCAGAGCATGTGACCCCAAATATCTGTTTCAAATTTGCAGTTATATTATTAAAATTCAGTTTCTTTGAAGTGAATAAATTCATCCTTATAAAATGTTAAATTGAATGAGTTCAGATAAAATATTTCAAATAACTTAATAAATGAAATTATTAATGTAATAAACTTGAATAACTTGATAGCATTAAATCTAATAAGTATAAAAAAGTGTAACACACTATTTACTATTTTCTGTCCATGCAAAAATGGACACAGCACTAAATTATACTATGCAAACCAGCCTCTGACTAAAATTTTGGTCTGAATGCCACAGGAAGCAGAAAATAAATTAGATTAGAATCCTAAGCTTCATCATGAAAGACACTGATAATGACAAAGAGTCTTCATAGCACGGATGTGTCATAAAGCAATAAATTCTAGTTCCATTTTTCAGGTAAATAAACTGAAACAATTAGACCAATTCACAGCCCAGTCCCACACTTTGCATTTGTCTGCTGCTTTCCTAATCTCTGGACCAGCTTCTTTCATAAAGATCAATCTTGAAAATTACTTTGTACATACATATCCTAGATACTCCATACTGCATGAAAAAACAAAGCTCCATTTAAACACAAAATATTGTGTTGCATGATTTTTTAATAAATAAAATTTAATAACATGTGAATAACATAATTAGTTATTTCAAAATAAAATTATATTGATTTTCTTTTATTGTCCCACTGAAAATTTCTAGCATATTTTCTGCTCTTGTATCAGCAGTGATTTTATTGCTATTTACAAGTGTCTGTTACTATCATGTTGAATGATAACATCCATGGCACCCAGCATTATTTCAGGGTACTTGCAAATCCAGTAAACAACTCACTTATTCACACCTATTAAGTGTTTGCTTAGCTATTTAAAAATAGCACAGACTATAAACTATTATTTCAGACTTGAAGACTAGGACTTGGATTTCCTATAAATTAGAAATCTTTAACTTCACCAGCTGGAGCATTCATGATCTACAAACCTTTGTTTACTACCCTTCTCCAATCACTAGGTGCTAGTGTCTGATCAATGACTAGCATTATAACAGACATCTTTTCTGAAGGAAATATACTATTCTTTGGAGCAACTTGTGGCCTATTTTCTAGCTGTAACTTGCCTTATTTCACAATTGCATATTCTAGAAAAATAATTATCCTTGAAGTAAAAGGTCCAAATAGAAGCAGGGAGATTCTCATTACTGCTGTTAGGAAATACCATCTGTTCCACGTCTCTGCCCCACACAGTCATACGTGCCATACAAAGAGACAGGGTGTCATGAGAAAAACAAGCGCACCTTCTCCTTGTCAGTGGCTGCAAGAGATCTCTTCTGCATAATAGCAGTGAACACTTTTAATCCTCTCACCTTTGGTTACTCCCTACCCTCCATACACGCAAAATAACAGAACACTTAGCCACAATTGACAGAACTGTGAAAACAAAGTATTTTGATTAAATGAACACTGAGATCAGTAGCCCAACTTCAAAAAGTCCTTTAACAATGTAATAGGGTATACTAAAATGATTCCTGTTGGTTTTGATGATTTTCTGTATTTATTACTTACGGCAAATCTTCCATTTTGGAGGCCTCATGTCTTGGGTCCAGCAGATCATAACCACATTCATTGTAGATTTCTAAGTAGGAAACATGAGTCGTGTACACTTTATTGCTATCCTGGATAAGAAAAAAAAAATAGTGTTATAAACAGAAGTCAGAGGGAGATTAGAAGACAAATTTATTTCTGTGGCCTCTAGGTCACTTTCTCACTTTGTCTCTTTTCATGGGTATGGCGCACATGTTCAACTTCTGATACTTTCATGTTTTGTGTCACCATATGCATAAGGACTCAAGAAGAAAAAAGGAGAAAAAAAAACAACCTACAAAAGCTCCCAACCGAAATAGAGACACACACACAACACTCACTAAAACAAAAATCCCCCACAAAAACCACCATTACCATGAGTTTAGTCTGGGATTTTTAATTGAGTCTGTATACTTTAAAAAGTCTGTTTATATTTAGAACATATGAGCTGTTTACAGAACTATGCAACATGGCATTTTTCACTTCTGCACTAAAAAAAGAAAGTTTTTATAAGAAGGTAAATGCTCATATTATGGATAGAAAGACTGTGCTTAAAGAAAAAACAAAGCAAAAGAAAAAAACAACAACAAAAATAAGATTTGCTTAACTTAGAAACATCAGTGACATACTGGTTTTCATTCTCTTCATCATAACATTAGAGCGCTGTATATGATATGATGTCAGCTGTTCTCTGCAATCACAATTCTTTTGGTAAATTACATTGCCAAAAAGTAATTTAACACAACTGAGTTTTGTCGACAATTTTCCCCTGCCCCAAAGCCAAATCCAAACAACATAAACCTCAAAACAGTGGGCTATGATTTCCAAAATTAAAGAAATAAAAGAGAATAAAAAAATCAGTCACTTTTTTTTTAGCAGACAAAACCACTGTGAAAGCACTCATATCATAGTTGAAATGTAATAATTCAATCCACTGCAGGTTTTTTGCGAAATACTTTGAGATATAACTTGTCAGTTTCATTTAATAATTATTTCCTGTGTTTTTTTAATTGGTTATGACAGTTCAATACTTCAAGGGACATAATTTAAAAGATATACTACAGATGGATGGAAAAAATGTAGTAAGGAACAGTTCAAACAGGATGCCATGGAAATAGGAGAATTTCTAAATTAAAAGGAGGTGTTATTAAAAACAAAGGGCTTGATTTGCTTCTCATTTAGTTCTCCAATTTTGTTTCTTTGGTTTCAAATTGTGCTTTGTCCAAGTAAGAGCTTAACAAGTCTTGCATTTCATGTCCCTGATTTCACTTTCTCCTGTTTCATACTACTTAGGGTTAGAAGGCAAATGATTCTTCGCCACTATTTGAGCATCTTCCAAACCATAGCTGTAGGTATAAAGAAATGCAACAGGGGACAGATATGAAAAGAAATGCAAGAGGAAAGATAAAACACCAAGAAGAGATCCTTGAAAATGTACTAAGAAAAAAAATATATGAAACAATGATGTGGAAGCAGGAAAATTGAAATAGCCCCATAAGTGTAACTAAGTATAACTTTTGATCCAAAACCCAGTCTGAAATGGGAAACATTCGTATTTCTGTGTTGAGAATCTGACAAACATACTAGTTAATTCTCATCTAGTTATTTTTCTTTACTACATAATTAACATTAGAAAAGAATGTTGGTGTGTTAACACTGTTTGTTGTTGGCAATTACACGATAAACCTGTTCACTTTCCACAACAAAAGTCCTCCATGGAGGTTGTGTGAGTGCAGCAGAAAGTCTAAGATACCATGATCATGTGTGTTTTTTTATTTCCATTCCCACAATGGCAAGTTTTTGTGCCCCTGTACATGCTGTGTACATTTACCTGCCAAAGCCATACTTCCAAAGAGTCAAAGTAATTACTCACTCTTGTTAACCCTTACTGAGACAGGGCATGTTAGTGTGAGCCATATACCTTTCTGCAAACAGAT